>NC_053160.1:105555025-105873150 GCF_016835505.1 Polypterus senegalus
CCAATCAGAGCATGTATTACATATTAACTAAAACTCCTCAATGATATACGATGTGCTTCCCTGAGCGGATTGTTTGCTTTTCTCGGTCTTTCTCTGACATTCTCTGCGCCTGACGGGAGGGGGTGTGAGCAGAGGGGCTGTTTGCCTAGAAAATATGGACGCTACTCTAAGAAATGCCGCTTTATCGCTGTGGCCCAAAAGCACGTATTGATTTTTTGATTGTTTGCTTTAATCTCGCTCTCCCTCTCTGACGTTCTCTGCTCTGGCCGGAGGGTGTGAGCAGAGGGGCTGTTGCACAGAGGCTGTTTGTTTAGAAGATATGGAGGCTACTCTTAAAAAATGCTGAAAGACTACCTTCACATTGCTCCCTTCTTTGCGGCTGCTTTATCGCGGTGCTCATACTTAAAAGCCCAACAAGCACGTATTGATTTTTTGATTGTTTGTTTTTCTGTCACGCTCTCTCTATCTCTCTGATATTCTCTGCTCCTGACGGTGCTCGTTTGAAGAGAAGATACGTTTGCATTCTTTTAATTGTGAGAAAGAACTGTCATCTCTGTCTTGTCATGGAGCACAGTTTAAACTTTTGACTAAAGGGTGTTATTTCATGTCTAGAGGGCTCTAATAATGTTAACAGGGTGGGAGAGTTTATAAGGGCTTAAAATATATAAAAATAACCATACAAACATATGGTTTCTACTTCGCGGATTTTCACCTATCGCGGGGGTCTGGAACGCAACCCCCGCGATCGAGGAGGGATTACTGTACACTTTTTTTCAAGAATTTAACCGAAGAAAAAAGAAAGCAGGTTACGGTAGGCGGTTGATACAACAGCTTGCATGGTGCAATGCTAAGAACTGCTGCCTTCCGATCAAGAGGTTGCGGTTTTGATATCAGCTGCTTCCCAAATTTACCATTTTGAGTAGTGAGTTGTTCTTATTGTTAATATCATACAATAAAAGCATACATTTGATTTGCATCTGTAAATTTCTCTCACTCATGTTCAAGCTTCCACACCGCCCCGATCTGACACCGTTTTCAGATAAAAGACGTGGTACAAACTTGTTTTGATACACCCCCTCTTTATTTGAAAACCATGTCAGATCTTGTGAGCGAACGAGACTGGGAAAACTGTGGACGTGGATGTGAGTCTTGTGTGTGACTGAGAATGACTGTGGATGTGAATTTTTTTTATTCAGTTTTATTCTTGAGTGTTCTTGTTCACGCTGAATTAGTATGCGTCTTCTGATCCATGATGTCAAAACAGCGCTGACAAAAAAAGAGAGACTTAGGTATATATGACATTTGGAATAATTCATTTTATGACCTGTATTGTACATTTCGGAAAACGTTGTTGCAGTAATGCAACATTATATTCATTTACATTCCTTCATGCAGTTGTAATCATGACGTGACTGTATAATGTGTGAAGCCTGAAGTCCAAATATCAAATAAACACTTTCACGAAAGGTACAAGTATAACAAAATAAGTGCACTTTTATTCAAGAATATAAATGAGGAAAAAAGAAAGCAGGTTATGGTAGGCGCTTGATACGACAGGAGTGTTCATCATGTTCAGGAGTATTCTTTCGCTGGTTGGAGCCAGCAATAGGCAGCGGAGGGAGGATGGTGCGCATTCGCAATAATGGTGGAGCCATGGTTGTCAGTGTAGGGAACGGAGCAGAGTAGGGTCCGGTGGCTCCCTGTGGAATTCTGTGGATCGGGAAGTGGAAGCACACACAGGCCAGGATTGAAGGGTGTCTGCACCTGTTGGTTGTTACCTCTCTGTGCTGCGAAGTCCGAGTAGGATAAGCCAGAGAGGTGTCTGTTTTAAAGGGAAGCACCAGGGACTGAGAATCTTAAAGAAGATTCGTGCATTGTTTTAGCCATGTTTTAATGGATTATTTTTTTTGATTGTTTTAACTTCCACATTTCACCTTTTTATTGGATAATTTATTTATTGACTTTTTGAAGCACTGCACTTTGGACACTATTTGACTGATTTTAATAAAAGCACTTTATGTAAACCAGAAACAAAATCAACTTTGTCACTGTTTCACTTACCCCTTGCTTTGTGAGTGTTTGTCCTCATCTGCCAAGCTCATCTTGGCTATGACTATTGGCAATGTCAGGTTCAAGAGTCCCCTGAACACAACAGGATGCATTTGGCCGACACCCACACCATCACAATGCTCGGGTTATTTCATAGCCTTTTGTTGCTTCCTCATAGAATTCCAGTATGTTAGTAAAAATGGCTTCCTCCTTCTAAACCCATGTTTACTGTTCAGAAAAGCCCTGTACTTGACATGTACTGTTCAATCTTGTCCTTAATAATTGCTTCCATTAATTTTCCTGTGATGCACATTAAGCTTGCTGGCCTGTAGTTGCTTCGTTCTGCCTGATCACCCTTTTTATATAACGGGATAATATTTGTCATTTTCCAGTCCTTTGAATTTTCCATAGTGCGCAGTGGTCCAAATTTCTAATTAGTTCTCTGAAATTGTAACAGGTTTTTTGTACTCATTGCTTCATGTAAAAAGTAATCACATTACTAAACTAGCTGTGTTACCTTGCTTCGCCCAGGAAATTTCATAAGGCCTCAGTTATAGTGTCATCAAATTATCAGATGTACCAGAAGTTCACAGGAGCACCTTAGTCTTGAACAGGCTACATACAATTGTCCATGATTATTCATGCCAAAGATGAATTCCTGCTTTTCCTGATTCCTGATTGATCCCTGATTAATCTTGGTTTTTGTTGATGGTCATTGCAAAATACAATTTTACAGGAAACTATTGTTATGAATTTCTTATGAGGGAAAAAAGAAGTGTCGCAACATTAAGGCAGTGGCTTATTATATCCCTGATTTTGTTTCCCTTTTCTCCCAGGGCTGAATATTTTTCCAAAAAACTCAGGTTTCTAAAAAGCACACAAAGCAATAGTTATTCACATAAATCTACATGTAACGTTTGTTGCTGCATTCATTTATGTAAACCAGAAACAAAATCAACTGAGTGGCACTGTGTCTGTCCTGGCTTCGTTCCAGTGCTGAGCAGAATAAATGATGTGCCACATTAGTCTTAACACACTCATTACAGTTAGTGGTACACAGTACGCTGGAAGAAATGAGACCCTGATAGAAATTTGTCAACCAGTAGAAATTTCTATTTAGATTTTTTTCAGTGGTATACTGTAGTGAAACTCGGTGCTGCCTTTCTTTGTAGCAAAAATGATGAGTGTGGTGGGAAGTGCTCATGTATGAAAATACTACTGGGAAACCAAAAATATTTCACAAATATGTAAAATTAGGAGAATAAAGTACTATAAACTAATTACATTTATTAGGATGCTCTCAAGACGATGGAGTGCTGCCAACAGAAAATAGATTGTGGTGTGATTTAATGTATGCATGTTTCACTTCAAACACTGATGGCAATGATAATAAGTTGCCGCTGGATTGACTATTACGCAAAATAAGTAAGTAATGGGCACCAAGAAAGACAGGACACCAACGTTTTAAAAAAAAAGTGGGAGGAAACTGGCTCAACTCCAGGGGGCCATTTAGCTGGGTTAAGTCCCCCAAAGTATCATATGAAGCTCTTCTACCTACATTGTCAAGTTTAATGCTTCTGCTTGGATTTTTGTGACTTATCATATGCCCCATCTTGTATTTCAGATGTCGATTTTACTTGGTTTGGATTCAAGGCTGTGGAAAAATTTTATGTACAAATAAAGTTATAAGTAGACAGCGGTAAGCATTATGCTTACATCTTTTGATCCATGTATGCTGAAATGCTGTACATCTTTGAGACTAGAAAGTGATGAAATGGAAAATAAAATTGTCCACCACCATCAATTTCTTCAGGAAGAGGATTTTGAAAACCAGTAGTGTGACAAGTTTGAAAGCTTTCTTTAGTAAACTGCATTGCAGGGCTTGGTTTGCTAGCCCCTGCTGAAGCAGTATTCTGTCATTCCAGATGTACATTTTGTTTTGATTTGCTTTTATTGTCAATCTTTATTCTTTTTTTTTAATAATTATTATAATACATTTTATTTATATAGTGCCTTTCCCACGCTTAAAGTGCTTCAGAGAACTTAAGAAAAAAATGTAAATGCAACAATAGACACATATAATATCTATAATATGTGCATAAATCATAAAACTCAGACACAGGGGATGCACAAAACAGTGTGTTTCTTCGTGCCGGTCCCAAGCCTGGATAAATGGTGATTGTTATGTCAGGAAGGGCATCCGGTGTAAAATTTTGCCAAATTAATATGTGGACAACAATACAAATTTCCATACTGGATAGGTCGAGCTCTGGGTTAACAACGACTGCCACCACTACTGTTAGCCAACAGGGTGCTGGCGGAAATTGGGCTACTGTTGGGGGAGGCGTTTCCGAAGGCAGGAGGAGAGGAGGAAGGTAAAGAGAGTGGAACTGAGGGTAGGAACTTTGAATGCTGGCAGTATGACTGTAGGGGGGAGAGAGTTAGCAGATATGATGGAGAGAAGGAAGGTTGATATATTGTGTGTGCAAGAGACTAAATGGAAGGGGAGTAAGGCCAAGTGGATCGGAGGTTGATTCAAATTTTTCTATCATGGTGTGGATAGGAGGAGGAATTGTTTATTCTGAAGGAACATTATGCCAAGAGTGTTTTGGAGGTGAAAAGAGTGTCAGAGTAATGATTATGAAGCTGGAAGTTGGAGGTGTGATGATGAATGTTGTTAGTGCATGTGCCCTGCCAGTTGGGTGTGCAATGGATGAGAAAGAAGATTTTTGGAGTGAGTTGGATGAAGTGATAAATAGTGTACCTAAGAGACAGAAAGTGGTGATTGGAGTAGATTTCAATGGACATGTTAGTGAAGGGAACAGAGGAGACGAGGAGGTGATGGGTAGGTATGGTGTAAAGGAGAGGAATGAAGAAGGTCAGAGGATAGTGGATTTTGCCAAAAGGATGAACATGGTTGTGGTGAATATGTATTTTAAGAAGAGGGAGGAACATAGGGTTACATATAAGAGTGGGGGAAGATGTGTGCACAGGTAGATTACATCCTATGCAGAAGAGTCAATCTGAAGGAGATTGAAGACTGCAAAGTCGTGACTGGGGAAAGTGCAGTTAAGCAGCATACGATGGTGGTCTGTAGGATGACATTGAAGATCAAGAAGAAGAGAATGAGGGCAGATGGTGCAAGTTGAAAAAGGAAGACTGCAAGGTTGAGTTTAGGGAGAAGATGAGAGAGGCACTGGGTGGTAGTGAAGAATTACCAGAAAGTTGGGAAACTAAAGCAGAAGTAGTAAGGGTGACAGCAAGAAGGGTGCTTGGCGTGTCATCTGGACAGAAGAAGGAGGAAAAGGAAATCTGGTGGTGGAATGGGGGAGTACAGGAGAGTATACAGAGGAAGAGGATAGTAAAGAAGAAGTGGGATAGTCAGAGAGATGCAGAAAGTAGACAAAAGTACAAGGAAATAAGGCACAAGTTGAAGAGAGAAGTGGTGAAGGCTAAAGAAAATGCATATAATGAGTTGTATGAGAGGTTGGACACTAAGTAGGGAGAAAAGGACCTGTACCAATTGGCTAGACAGAGGGGCCAAGCTGGGAAAGATGTGCAGCAGGTTAGGGTAATAAAGGATAAAGATGGAAATATACTCAGAAGTGAGGACAGTGTGTCAAGCAGATGAAAAGAGTACTTTGAGAGGCTGATGAATGAAGAGAATGAGATAGAGAAGAGGTTGGATGATGTGGAGATAGTGAATTAGGAAGTGCAGTGGATTAGCAAGGAAAAAGTAAGGACAGCTATGAAGAGGATGAAGGATGGAAAAGCCGCTGGTCCAAATGACATACCTGTGGAAGCATGGAGTTGTTCAGGAGAGATGGCAGTGGAGTTTTTAACCAGATTGTTTAATGCAATCTTGGAAAGTGAGAGGATGCCTGAGGACTGGAGAAGGAGTTGATATTTAAGAATAAAAGGGATGTGCGGGACTGTAGTAACTACAGGGAGATAAAATTGATGAGCCACAGCATGAAGTTATGGGGAAAGAGTAGTGGAAATTAAGAAGTGAGGTGATGATTAGTGAGCAGCAGTATGGTTTCATGCCAAGAAAGAGCACCACAGATGCAATGTTTGCTATGAGGATGTCGATGGAGAAGTTTACAGAAGGCCAGAAGGAGTTGCATTGCGTCTTTCTGGACCTGGAGAAAGCATATGACAGGGTGTTCTAAGAGTTGTACAGGATATGTACGAGGGAAGTGTGACAGTGGTAACATCTGCAGTACGACTGACAGATGCATTCAAGATGGAGGTGGGATTACATCAGGGATCAGCTCTGAGCCCTCTTATTTGCAATGGTGATGGACAGGTTGACAGACGAGATTAGACAGGAGTCCCCATGGACTATAATGTTTGCTGATGAGATTGTGATCTGTAGTGATAGTAGGGAGCAGGTTGAGGAGACCCTGGAGAGTTGAAGATATGCTCTAGAGAGGAGAGGAATGAAGGTCAATAGGAACAAGACAGAATACATGTGTGTAAATGAGAGGGAGGTCAGTGGAATGGTGAGGATTTAAAGAGAAGAGTTAGCAAAGGTGGATGAGTTTAAATACTTGGGATCAACAGAGTAATGGGGATTGTGGAAGAGAGGTGAAAAAGAGAGTGGAGGCAGGGTGGAATTGGGTGGAGAAGAGTGTCAGGAATGATTTGTGACAGACAGATATCAGCATAAGTGAAAGGGAAGGTCTACAGGACGGTAGTGAGACAAGCTATGTTATATGGGTTGGAGACGGTGGCACTGACTAGAAGGCAGGAGACAGAGCTAGAGGTAGCAGAGTTAAAGATGCTAAGATTTGCATTGGATGTGACAAAGATGGATAGGGATAGAAATGAGTACATTAGAGGGTCAGCTCAAGTTGGACAGTAGGGAGCCAAAGTCAGAGAGGCGAAATTGCGGTGCTTTGGACATGTGCAGAGGAGAGATGCTGAGCATATTGGAAGAAGGATGATAAGGACAGAGCTGCCAGGCAAGAGAAAAAGAGAAAGGCCTAAAAGAAGGTTTATGGATGTGGTGAGAGAGGACATGCAGGTGATGGGTGTAACAGAACAAGATGCAGAGGACAGGAAGGTATGAAAGAAGATGATCTGCTGTGGTGACCCCTAATGGGAGCAGCCAAAAGAAGAAGAAGATCTGTATAAATCACTAAATACAGATAAATACACAATCTACAAATCACTGAAACAGAATAAAAGTCAATAAACCAGAATAAAATCCAAAATTATGAAAGATACAAGAAAACCCTAAACAAATAAAGTAATTTGTGGTACAAACACAAATCTTTCTGAGCATCTCGATAGAGAGGGTAAAGAGAAAAAACGGTCAGAAAGTCAGGTTAAATTAAATGTCTTCTTGAACAAATAAATAAGTTTTAAGTTGTTTTTTAAAACAGTGAATTAAGTTGGCTGATCTTATTCATTTAGTGCAGTCAGTCTAAACTCTGAGCACCATGGAACTGCTCTGTCACCCATAGAGCACAGGTTTGTTTGGAGTACAACGAGATTGCCAAAATCAGTGGACCAATGTTGGTGGACAGAAGCATAGTGATGGAGGAGATTACTGATGCATTCCAGTAAAGGACATTTAATGGTTTATAGGTTACTAACAGAATTTTATGCTCTGTATTGTAATACACAGGAATCTAGTAAAGACTGAGGAGGATGAATGTTATGTGCTTGCTGTTGTGAATCTGTGTATGGACTCTTGTAGCAGAATTCTGAACCAACTGGAGCAGTGATAATAGATTATTAGGGGCATCTACCAATTGAAAGTTAAAGTTGTTAATGTGGGATATAATAAAAGCATGGACAAGTTTCTCAGCATTGGAAAAGGAGAGGAATGAGCAAGCATGGGATATGTTGCAAAGGTGGAAATAAGAAAGTTTCTTAATGTGATTAATGCAGTTAGAATTACAATTACAAAGGAAGGAATCAAAAATGACACCCAGGGTCCTAGCAGAAGAAGAAGGTCTAATGACATCATTGTCAAGGGTGATTGAAATGGGACTCATGTTCTTAAGCTGAGATTTACTGCCAATTAGCATTACTCTGGTTTTGTAACAGTTTAGTTTTAAAGATTTTCATTCCTTCCAAGTTTTAATTTTATTGAGGCAGGTTGTGAGCTGAGAAAGTTCTAATGAGCTTTCACTTTTAAAACTGCAGTAAACATGAGTATCATTCACATATAAATGATAACCCAGTCCAAAGCTAGAAATGAATAATATTGCCAAAGGGAGCCATATAGATACCCAAGAGCAGAGCAGAGAACAAAGAACTCTTTGTTTGACTGTCTCTACTGCTGTTTCCAAAACTTACAAGTCTTGTCTAGTCAGATAGGACTTAAACCACTGGACAGCAGTGCCAGAGATAACCAGAAATTTCCCATTCTGGACAGTATAATGTTATGCTCAAATGCTGCACTAAGGTCTAACAGACTCATTATGCTGGTGTGCCTAGAGTCTGCTGCCATAAGGAAATCATTAATTATTTAATACTAGAATCCCTGAAACCTACAAAAATATTCGTAATGCCAGGCAATCTTAAATTCCATCGCACCACCTCATCATTGTCTTTGTTTTGCAAATGTGTCAATCAGCAATGGCAGCAGGCAGCCTGCTTTACTCATCCCCCACTGAGGCAGCTGAACTCAAGTCAGATGCAAAATTCTCACAGCTGAAATCTCTTTATCTGGGAGTTAGGTGTTCGGAATTGTAACGTGTAAATTATATATTGTTGTTTGTTCCACATCTACAAGGATCTGTATAAATGTAGGATGACAGGAAATGTGAGGTAAGAAATGTTGAACACACAACTGTTATAAATGTTACAAATGTTATGGAAACAATGAAAAAATGCTGATGTGAAGTGTATAATGTGTGAAGATTGAAGTCCAAATATCAAATAATCACTTTGCAAAGGTATAACAAAACAAGTGTGCTTGTTTGGAAAATTGTGTACTTGTTTGGAAAAGCCAACTAATTCCAAAAACGTCATGTTGAGTTATACTACGGAGCTGAATGCTTAAAGGAGACTGCCTTTTGTTTTTAAGGAGCTATTTTATCTAGTTCTGAATGGAGAGCTGTTTTATTCTACAGGAATATCTAATGTGAATGGAACAAAGGAACATAAAAAACACCTGAAATGGATATAGCAAGAATAGAGGAACAAATATTTTTAAGGTTTCTAAAATAAATTTTACATTTACAGTTAGAGCAAGAGAAGGCGTTGAGACAGTAAAAAAACATTGCTTTAAGGTCAGTAACCTTCAGATTAGTTCTGTGAGTATTGTTAATAGATAATCTATATTTACAGATCAGATCCAATATGTGATCACCAGAGTGGGTAGGATAATCAACATGCTGCACCAAGTCAAAATGGTCCAGTAGGGAGAATGGATTTGTCAGCATACATGAAGGACCATGTATATGTAGACTGTACAGTATACATTTTTAAAGATATTGAATCTTTTTAATGGCATTTGCAATATATGTTTATTTCTTGTTCAGGTGTTCTTATTTTATTATTTTGCACAATATAAATATTTTGGATATACTTTAATTAATCACATCAGCTGACTCGATTCATTCTGTTTAGAAATAACTCAACTGATTTGTTTGGGAATGCATTTCGTCTACCATGATATTCTGATTCTTGTTTCAGATTTCAGCTTTCTACAGGAGCTCAGGATGATTTGCATTTGCATCATAAATTGTACTATTTATTCTGTGTTTTCTTCTAATATTTGCTTTTTTGCATTTTACTTTGATTGATTGTCTGTTATAGTCTGTGTTTCCTGTGTTTAGCATCACTTAGTGTTTAGTGCTGATATTATTTTGTATCCAACATTGTGTGTTTGATATTTTCCTGTTTTTTTTTTCTTGTTGATTGTGAAATTCTGTGACACGTTTTGAGCATGGGATTGGTGCTATATGAATAAAATGTATAATAATAATAATAATAGTAATATCTTTTGTCACAAATCACACAATGAGACATAGCAAGGTTTGGGGCATCCACCCGTATAATGTGGTATCCTGGCTGCAAATCGTCTTTTTAAATGGTAGCACTGTTGTGCTCAAAACCGAGTCCAATACAGAACTGAGGGAAAAGGGGCAGGCTTTTAAAGGGGAAGACAGGAAGTGAGGTCATAAGGATCGGGCATGTGGTCTTCAATCATTGGATCACACCCGGACATGACATCAGAGGGGCCGGAGCTGGTAAGGTCTTCTTCCATTGGCTTGGTCCCGGAATTGATGTCAAGAGAGCCAGGTGGAATCTCCCGGGAATGGTCTACAGGAAAGGGAGAAAGAGTCCGTGCACTCTGCCACATACCGGCATGCCTCAGAACTGCCTTCACTCAAGCCCTTTAGCTGCCTCCCATGCGCACATGTATGACATTTTCCTTAAAGTTCTGATTTATTCACTCATGAAGCTGAGTCTATCTCTTGAGCTTAGGGGCTACTATGAGGTTGGATGGTATGAGGATGGTTCACTTGATGGATAAAGTCCTCCTCAGTGTATGAGCAGTGCCAAGGAGGAGGATCTTTTTGACTTCTTATATCTTGATATTACCAAGGATTTTGTTGGTGTAGTTTTCCATCCCTTTCTTGACCATCCCGAGAGTACCTATTACCACTGGTATTATTGTAGTTTTCATACCCCACATTTTCTCAATTTCTATTTCTAAATCTTTATACTTGGAAAGTTTTTCTTTAGTTTTTAGGGAGGTGTTTCTTTCAGGGGTGATAGACATGTCGATGAGCAGGCAAGATCTCTCCTTTTTGACCTTTACTACTATTATTACTCATAACATTTGCCTTTGACTTGGATGTTATAGTGTTTTTATGTTGCCCACTGGAGGTATGCTGCTGCTTTTTTATGTCTTTGTATATATTTCATTTTGGCCAATTCTAAGTAGCCAGAGAATAAATGGTTTATTATCTCTTCTTGTTTTTTTGCATATCTTACACATCAAGTTGTTGCTGTCTTTCAAGATCTTGTTTCAATAACAACTGGTCTTGATGCATTGGTCTTAAGCAGCAGTGATGAATCCTTCAGTTTCAAATTTTAGGTCTGCTGTTTTTAGCCAATAGTTTGTTTGGGCTTCGTTCACATCTTTGTCATTTATTTGTTTTGGATACTGTCCATGTAAACATTTTTCTTCCCATTTGGTCTTTAGTTGTTCTAGGTCTTTGATCAAGAGTGTTGATGGCATCTATTCTATTGATAGTTTTCAGTTCTGATTTAAGCACCAGTCATATTTGCCTGTAATATTCTTTTTGTATTTTCTGTTTTCTTGTTGTATTCCATCTCCTTCATTCACACCAAGGTATTTGTATGTGCCCTCTTGTTCTTAATCTTGGATGACATTATCTAGATCAAACTTGATGTTCTCGGCATTTATTCTTTTCCCTCTTTTAAGAATTGCTTTGGTACATTTGTCAAAGCCAAATTCCATATGAATGTCATCACTAAAGTCTTAGAGAATGGTAAGTAGACCTTTCTGTTTGTTATCATTTCCAGCATAGGTATTCAAGTCACCCATATACAACAGGTGGTTGATGACCTTGTTTCCTGTCTTGTACTCATAGCTGCTTTTGTTCAGACGAGAAGACAGTGGAGCAAGAGTAATGCAAAACAGAAGAAGCGATAGAAAGACACACTGAAAGATTCCACATTTGATATTAATGGGTCTGGATGTTAAGGTTCCCTTGTCATGGTTGAGTTGAAATGTTGGCTTCTATTTTATCACATTGGTTCTGATAAAGGCTATCATAATCAGTGAATAGTTGTTGATTTCTAGGCATTTTATTATCCAGCTGTGGGTGACAGAATCAAATGCTTTCTTATAGTCAACACAAGCTGTTGTAAGCTTTTTCCAGTCTTCATCTCCTCCATTATGGGTTTGTTTATCAGCAGTTGATCTTTGTAACTGTAGTTCCCTTTCCTGCAGGTGTTTTGTCCAAATGGTAGCAAATTATTATCCAACAGGTGTTTGTAGGTTCTAGCTGTTAATATCGATGTTAAGATTTTATACATCATAGGGAGGCATGTGATTGAACAGTAATTTTTGGGGTTGGAAGTTTCCTCATTTTAGGGGAGTACCAGTTGTTAACCAGCTTGGGTATTCCTCAGGGTTTTCTATGATCTTGTACTCATGGGTAAGATCTTAATGTAGTACTGGCCGGTGTTTTATCCAGAAACAGGCCTTCCAGTTGCATAATTTCTGAATTGCTGTTGTTGTCTCTTCTGTGGATTTTTCTGGCCACTCTTGTTCGGGTATTTGTTGGTTTTCATTCGCTATTTGCTTTATCCACTCAGCATTTTCTTTATGATGTTTTTCCATTTCCCAGATGTTGTCCCAGAAATGTTCAACTGCTTCCTTTTCACGTTTTTTACATATTTCAATGCTCTACTTTCCTATTTCTTGGTAACACTGTAAAACATTTTGGTGTTTTCTATGTACATTTTGTTCTGATGGAAGAACATTTGTCTCTTTTCATATCATCTGATTCTCTGTGATTTTGCATGCATCTGTTGTTGCTTTTCGATGATAAGTTGGTATGCCATTTTTGTTTTTGATGTTGTGTTTTCTCATGAGGGCTCTTTTTCCATCTTCTTCAGCAGTATAAAATAATTAATTCACTTTTATGCACAAGCCAGTATTTGATTATTCATGATTGCTCTGTTTGCTGTTTGTAATACTGATTTTGAATGCCTGTCACGTTTAATTTTCGGTATTCGTGGTTTTTCATCAATATCAGTTTCTTTTACAATCTCCCACTTTCTCAGCATGTTTTCTACCATTTCCTCTACTTGCTTGTCAATATTATGCTTAGCATTTAGGTGGTCTGGTGCTTTTTTCCTTCATCAGTCTGCTCATTTGCCTCAACATTTACCACTACAACTTTGTTCTCTTGATGGGTCCATTCTTTGGTGCCTATCTTTTAAGATACTTTATCTTTAATCTGCTAAATTTCAGCTTCTGTCAGTTTCTTGTTTTTTATGATGTCCCATCTGGTGTTTGCAAGACTATTGCCAGTCATTTTAGGTCTTGATGTTGGGTTTTTCTCACACCAGATTTGTACGTGTCTGTGGTGACTGATCTTGCAGGGTTTGTCATAGCTTTGAACTATGCTTCCATCATATTTTTGTATTCCTCCCTTGATCATTTAATTCTGGTTGATTTTTAACAGTTTTCAGGTAAGTGGAATTTGAGGGCCTCTGTGAGACCATTATAATTGAGAGCCTCTGAAATCCATAATTATTATTATCATTATATTGTAGCTTTATTTGACTAAAATGGGCCTTATTAAAAGAAACATCAAAGTAGAACTACCCACTGTTAACCTATGGAAATGAGCCAACAGAAGCATCTTTAATGGGATTCATTCTGAAAAGTATATGCACATACATTATATTGTGATATACTGTATGCCATAAACATGAACTTTTTTAATTATATTGTGAAATACATTCTTTTTGGCTAGGGGTTTCTTGACTGGAAATTTATGTCATAGTGGTTACGACACTCCCTAACCCAATTTACTCTTTAATTGTCCAACAATTTCCACCCTTTGCCAGCACAAGTTTATAAAATACAATAAAAAATGTTCTTGGTTTGGAGTGCCGTTTTTTATTTAATCTTTTTAGCTAGCAAAATTGTTGTGAAGAAGCTGTCTGTTGTTACGGTTCTGCCTTTGTCCAGAAACGGCTCCATATGCTACAGACTTGGAAAGTCTTTGCCCTGAGTTGTAACTCAAAACACAGGTCTCAACAAAACATTTCCAGATGCCCGTCATTTTTCACACGTTCTGTACAGGTGTCTTTGTTGTCAAAGCACAAATGCCGAATGGTAGTCTGATAGCTGTTGCAGAACATCGTATCTTGATTGCTGGTACAACAAATAGTTCTGATCAGGCATCAATCACAGCACCAACTGTGGTTATCACTGCTCTTGTGAAAAGAATGGAGATAAATGCCATCAACTCAGAGAGAAGGAGTCAAGTTTGTTGTACAACGTGAACGTCACTGACAGAATAAAAGTGAATAATAAAAAAACAAGTGCTAACTTTTGCAAGTAGCCAAAATTTACTCCGGGTGTTACAGACTCAAATCAAATGTATGTTTTTATTATATTATAGTAATAATAGGAGCAACTTATTACTCAAAACATTTCTTACCTCTACACCATTCAAGATATCAACTTCATATCAACTTCCTGTCAATTGACATTTGAGTTTGGTTTTTAACTCATTGACAGCAACATGAAAATTGAATGTTTTTTTTCTTTGATTATATTCTTGAATAAAAGTGCATGTATTTATTTAATATTTGGACTAAAGTCTTCACAAATTATACACTTCATGTCATTAATATAACATGGAAAAAGTTTCTGCCTCAGGTATGTGCTCAGCATTTCTTGCCTCGCATTTTCTTTCATCGTACACTTGATTGTTGTAGACACAGAACACACATGAAATGTATGTATTCCAAAAAACGATACATTATTTATCCTATATAACTCCAGGCACCTCACTGCCAGATAAAGAGACTTGAGCTCTGAGAATTTTGTGATGGACTCAGCTCCGTCAGTGGGGGTGATGGGATAGCAGGCTGCTTGCGCTGATTGACCCATTTGCAAAACAAAAGACGCTGATGAAGAGAAGTGCAAAGTAATTTAAGGTGGCCCCTGATTCTGAGTTTTTTTGTGGGCTTTAGGGATTCTAGTTTTAATTCATAAGTGGCTAAGCCACTTGCCATATTGGAGTGCAGTATATAATGAGATGAAGACACATGATTGGTTGATTGGAAGAATATGCTTTTCTGGTTAATCAACAGTTGCTCCTAATAAGGAGATGACCAAGTGTACAGTGTATGCTTAATTTTGCCAAATAGTGATCACTTGTGATTGTCATACTTCAAATACCTACTAGATAACAGGTATTCAGTATAAATATGAATTACATTTGATAGCAAGTGAAAATTATATACAAAGTATTTCAGAATTACTTAAAAATACATTTATTTGAATACATTTGCACTACAAGGAAGGCTGCATCTTCTGCCACTGAAGCTAAAGGAGTTCACTTTCATCAGAATGTACATTGCACGGACTATGACGATACATGTCAATGTTCTTTAAAAGGACTAACATGTGCATTGATGTTACTGAATGATTTGTATTTTACTTAGTCTGCCTTTAAGGAGTTTGGCTATGACATTTGGCAAACTTCAAGTTCATTGTTTATTGTCACTGATACAACTTTGCATTTTACATATTAAATCTAAAATTGATGTAAATAGTTTGTGGAATTATGAGGCATTTGCTCTGGTAAGTTGACTTCACAATGTATAACTTCAACAAATTACAAATAAAATTAGTTTTTGCATTTCTGCAACTGTCATGAAGGACCAAGGGGTCTGTGCTATCCTTTAACAATATTTGTTATGAACGATCCGAGCTGTGTTGTTCAGATTTTCCATTAATGGGCATGCTAAGGATATGCTACAGACTGTTTATGACTTTTTTTGCTTAAATGTAACCATAAACATCTATTACCAGACCATTCTTGCCAATTTTTATGTTAATTTACCGTAGATACTCGCCTATTAGTCAATCTCGCAGATAGGTCGAGTGTATTTTTAAGCCGAAAATTACAAAATTTGTTATGACCCACGTATAAGTCGAGGGTAAAACTTGGGTTTTTTCATGACTTGTCTTAATAAGTACAGTCTTTTCACCAATACCTGCTACAGTTCGATTCCCTGGCATATCAAATGTCATTGGCGTTTCATCCATGTTACCAATGTTACTAAGATCAAAGTCATGCCTTTGTCTTTGCTTGATAATAAATTTATGAAAGGAACTAACCTTTTCTTCTAGATCTTTCGGCAGCTTCTGCGCGATTTCTGTTCGCTGACGAGGGCACAGCCCATATCTGTTCATAAACTGTGTACACCTGCCAGCTGATGCTTGAAATTCCAACAAAGGCTTATGTGGTGTTATGGGTCCACAGCTCTCTTAGCAAAGGCCTTTAGTTTTTAAATAAATAATCACCGCTCTCGTGACTTAGCGAGCCGCAGGGTGATCTGCGGTGTGGGCATTTCTCACCTAGTGCAGAGGTGAGGGACTGCCCACATCCGAGATTGTGTGCTGCAGCTGCTATGTCCTCTCTGCATATAAAGAGAAGTGCTCGCAGGCATGGAAGCCAAAACGGAGTAAAAAAAAAAAACACCAAGGAAGAGAAAAAGACAGAGGGGGCTGGAGAAAGCAGGAGAGAGAGGCGGTGCGAGTGGGCGAGCGAGCAAGCGAGCGAACGAGTGCTCGCAGGCAGCTGTGTGGAAGCCTGGGTGCTAAGCCGGGAGGATTGTTTTTCTATTTTCTTGATTTTTAAACCTCCACATTTGCTTTATGGGTTATTTAATGAAGAGTTCTTTCTAATTACTGCACTGTTTACTTTGAACACTGATTTTGATTGACTGTTTTAAATAAAAGCACTGTGCAATTACCCAAATTCTATGGAAAATTGTGTTGCACCGCGGATAAGTTGACCCTGTTTTTTTGAATGAATTTTAAGGCATACATTTTTCAATTTATATGTGAGTATCAACGGTAATCAAAATGTAATTAAGAATGGAGCAACACTAGATGAGTGAAAAAATGCTGTCATTGACCAAAAGAAAGTGGTGAGGAATGACATTGTATTTGTCATATATTATTAGTTTATGGTATTTCCAATGCATAATTTAGGTCATAATGTTTTACAATTTTGTAATGAACATATAAGGTTAATTTAACTGAGAATAACAGCAAAACAAAGCAACAAAAAACTCCTGAACCTTCCTTCAAAGTTTTGTTTCTTATTGAAAATTAATTTCATAAACTCTGGATCCATAACACTCCACTAACTTTCACATTTAGCCTTGTATAAATCAGGTAAGGAGATGACACATACTTGTCTCAGTTACTAAGCATGACTTGCCCAAATACATTTTGATGGAACTAAAACAGGCTGAAAAAAAACAGGCTTCTTACTTTCTCCGCACACTTCATGGAATAACTCCTAGACAATTATGATCTTTGTCTTTATAGACACATCATTATATCTGAAGATATTTTTCCATGTCTTTCATTGTTGTCCTGCCTTTTTATTAATAAATCGTCCAAGGAAGCAACTTATGTCTTTGCCATCACCTCTGAAGTAGTAACTTTTGTTTTCTTCATATTTAACCGTGGCCTAATATTTCCATTCTGTTCTTTGACTTCTTCATTATCAGCTATGTAGTAAACATATTGCCGGTTGTTAATTTTTCATCCTGCATTCCTTTAAATCTCTACTGTTATCTTCCAATTATGCATCTCCCATTATATTTTCAGTGTAAGGCTTGATTATGCAGGGTGACAGAATGAAACCCTTTTCTATCACTTTGTCACTCTAGAACCTGTCTGCTTTTCCATTTTCACTCATGACTGTAGCTTGTTGTCCAGTATAGATATTTCTCATGAGAACAATGAGGTGCAGAGGTACACCAATTTCTCTGAGGGCATTCCTAAGTTTTACTTGTTTAACACAATCAAAAGGTTTGTTAGGTAGTTAATAAAGAATCTGTTGACTACCTTATTGTATAATATTTTATTATGTAGCATAACATTCTTCAGAAATATCATCTTTAGTTAATCTGCCTTTTATGAATCCAGCTTGTACATCTAGAAATATCAACAACAACAACAACATTTATTTATATAGCACATTTTCATACAAGCAGCAGCTCAAAGTGCTTTACATAATAAAGAATAGAAAAATAAAAGACACAATAAGAAAGCAACATAAATCAACATTAATTAGCATCGAATAAGAGTAAGGGGGGACAGAAAAAACAAAAAAACTCCAGACGGCTGGAGGAAAAATAAAATCTGTAGGGATTCCAGACCATGAGACCGCCCAGTCCCCTCTGGGCATTCTACCTAACATAAATGAAACAGTCCTCTTTGGATTTAGGGTTCTCACGGAAGGGCTTGATGAAGATGGTCACGTAGACTTCTGCCTTTTAATCCATCCATCATTGTTGGAGCATCATGAAGCTTTGAGTAGGTGGAGGTGGCGCAGGCCACCACCACAAAGAAACCGGAAAAAGAAACAGAAAAGAGAGTAGGGGAATTTAAGTTAAATTGAAGTTATAAAAAGGCCATGTTAAAGTAATATGTTTTCAGCAGTGTTTTAAACTGCTCTACTGTATCAGCCTGGCGAATTCCTATTGGCAGGCTATTCCAGATTTTAGGTGCATAGCAGCAGAAGGCCGCCTCACCACTTCTTTTAAGTTTTGTTCTTGGAATTCTAAGGAGACACTCATTTGAGGATCTGAGGTTACGATTTGAAATATAAGGTGTCAGACATTACGATATATATGATGGGGTGAGATTATTTAAGGCTTTATAAACCATAAGCAGAATTTTAAAGTCAATCCTGAATGACACTGGTAACCAGTGTAGTGACATTAAAACTGGAGAAATGTGTTCAGATTTTCTTTTCCTAGTTAGGATTCTAGCAGCTGCATTCTGCACCAGTTGCAAACGATTTATGTCTTTTTTGGGTAGTCCTGAGAGGAGTGCGTTACAGTAATCTAGTCGACTGAAAACAAACGCGTGAACTAATTTCTCAGCATCTTTCAGTGATATAAGAGGTCTAACTTTACGTGTTTCTTAAGTGAAAAAATGCTGTCCTAATGATCTGATTAATATGAGATTTAAAATTCAGATTACAGTCAACAATTACCCCTAAGCTTTTTACCTCCGTCTTGACTTTTAATCCTAATTCATCCAGTTTATTTCTAATAGCCTCATTGTATCCATTATTGCTAATCACTAAGATTTCAGTTTTCTCTTTATTTAACTTGAGAAAGTTACTATTCATCCATTCTGAGATACAAGTCAGACATTGTGTTAGTGAATCAATAGAATCGGGGTCATCAGGTGCTATTGATAAGTTCAAAGTCTGAACTCTTCAATTGAACTCTTCCATCTCGTGGGACAGAAAATGTACATTGTGGACACCAGGGGGTACACAGCTCCCCAAACACCTGACATAACAGACAGAGAGACGAGTCCCAGCACACCACAAGCTTTATTTAAAGTGGGAAACACTTTTCTTTTGTCTCCCACCTGTAGCACAGTACAACAAGCACATAGCACAGTACAATAAGCACCAGATACACTGTCCTTTCTTCTGTTTTCTCTTTCACTTTCTTCCATCTCCTCCGTAAAGCTTCATCCACTTCCTCCCGACTATGGCTCCTGGAGTAGTGATAGCTGGCTCTTTTTATAGGACACCCTACAACAGTAAGTAACAATAAAATAATCAGAGCAGACACATCATTGAACTAAGTGTCTCCTGAAATGAATAATTAAAGCTATAATAATACATACTCAGCAATAATAATACATTTTATTTCTATATCACCTTTCCCATGCTCAAGGTACTTCACAGAGTCTAAGAAAGAACAGCAGTACATATATAACATGGGATAAAACTAACACACTAAAAAAAAACATGCAGGATATATAAAGCATTACAAAGAAAAAAGATTCTTGCAGCAGAGTTTTGAATCATCTGGAACTATGATAGAAGAATAGAGGTGGCAGCTGGTGGTAGGAAGTTACAATAATCAATGCAGTATGTGATAAAAGCATTGACAAATTTCTCAGCATTACAAAAGGAGAGTACTGAGCAAACACAGGATATGTTACAGTTCTTAATCTGGCTTTTGTGGGTGGAATAAGAAAGGGAAGAATTGAAAATGACACCAAGATTCCTTGCATTGCAGGAGGATCTGATGATATCATCATCAAGAGTGATTAAACAGGAGCTCATTTTATAAAGTTGTGCTTTAGTTCTAATTTGAAGGAATTTAATTTAAAAGAGTTAAGCTTCATCCAAGGTTTAATTTTGCTAAGGCAAGATGTGAGCTGAGAAAATGGCCAAGGGGAAGTATAAAGATACAAAAGACTAGAGGACCAAGGACAGAGCCCTGAGGAACTCCTCATATGACTAGCGCTGAGCTGGACCTACCATTCCTAAACTAACAAACTCTTACCTATCTCTCAGATAGGACTTAAACACCTGGAGGGCAGTTCCAGAGATACCCAGAATGTTCTCCATTTTGGACAGTAGAATGTCATGTTTCACAGTGTCTTATGATGCACTGAGGCCTAAAATAAATTATTTGCTGGTTTGCCCAGAGTCTGCTACCATACACAAATAATTAGTTACCATAACCAGAGCGGTTTCACAGCTGTGCTGTGCTCTGAAACCAGACTGAAGGGGTTCCATTAATTTATTAGAAGTTAAGTAATTGTTGGGGTAGCTACAACACGCTCAAGAATTTTTGACAGAAAAGTTGAGTGAGAAGTTGGCCCCAAATTGTTATGACTGTCAGCATCAAGACCAGACTTTTTTAACATTGGGGTTTTCATAGACTTTAAGTAGAGAAAGTAATTGGGCCAGTTGCATGTAGTTTATTAACTACAGAGAAGAAAGCCCTCAGGTTATCATGTTGTGGTACATTTGCTAAAAACATACTGTTTACAAATCAAAGAATGTTGTTGTGTTGGAATGATCTGTTACAAGGACAATTAATACACTACTGTTGAACACATTTAAACTGACAGAAATTAGTCATCTGTTGAATATGCCAGAAAACCTATTACCTTCTAATGTGAAACCCCCTCTTCATAGCTGGCAGCAATTTATTAACACAAGCATTCACTGAAAACGAACTTTAATACCATCATCTGACTTGTAATCTCAATGTCATAGACACTGTCACATAATGCATCATCATAACTCCTTATACAAATAACTATGGCATTTACATAAGGTCAAATTATTAATTGGTCTTACACCACACCTTATTTTTAGTGTTTTTTTCCCAAAATGGATATAATGTAAAATTTACCAATATAATAACTTAACATGAACCATAAGCATTTTATTTTTGTAATTTAAGTGTCTTTGTTAAGATTAGTCTTAACAACTCAGCCATATGTGATAAGATGATTGTTGATAAGTTAGCACAGTAGCTGGTAATTGCTTAACAATTGTTGTGTTTAACACACTTCTTGAGCATCTGGTTCTGAAACTGAGAGTGCACTATTTTCCTCTGCTTATTTGTGAAAATGCTTGAGTTCAGACACAGAGAGAACATATTCACAATTCCTCCTGTACTTAGTCTCTTGCAAACTGAGAGCCATCATCTGATACAGGTGGACTCCCATTGTAATGAAACTCATGGGACCATAAACATATTTCATTATAACGTAAATTTTGTTATAATGAATATGGGGAAAATATGTATACTATTGTGACTGGGACAACCGGGGCTCTGCTGCGTCTGGTAAATAGTAAACCAAGGTCAAAGTAATTGGATGTCCTCTGCAAGGTCAGGTTTACTGCATAACATGCTTGTCACACAATGTTTAGAACATTTAACACGAGACTTTGAAATGCTTTTCCTCGCACTCTCCTGATCTCTCTTCTCCAGACCACATATGCCACAGCAGTGATTCTGAGCCACTGGTGTTCTTCTGATCTAAAGGTGGGAGCTAAAGCTGGGCAATTGCCTGTGTCGCGGCTCCATACAGCTCCTTTGTTAAATGGAGTCTTGCAACTGTACCTGCCTCCTCTGTACAGCAATAGAGTATCTGTATTTTCCTTGAACACCTTGGACTCGCCTCCCTGTCTCTTGTGCAACTCTGTGACCCAAGCTTGACAATAATAGTGCTTCTTAAACTGCAAATGTTTTATTTGACATTAGATGTAACTTTCTTTATAGAAATACAGGTATGAATGCAGAATGGAAATGAGATGTAACTTTTTTTTTTTTAATGGAAATACAGGTGTGAATACAGAATGAAAATGAGGCATTAGATGAAGATGAAGGCATGATTCCAAATGCTTTCACCACATCATTTTTCTTCATTCTGGAATCAACTTTTTCTTGGATTGTTAAATTTTCTTCCAGCGTAAACTGACTTTGTTTCTCATATTTTTTTGTTCATCTGAAAGAAGACTTTGGGAAGCACTATGAAACTTGAAAAGTATATTATCCGCACATAACACAACTACCCATGCAGAGGCTAGTGGAGTACTGACTCTGAATTCGACCATACCTGTATGATGTCGTGCCTACACTCTCGCAAAGACTGCCCGAGACCTGAAATTTTACAACAGACTTTTTCTTTGAGACAGCCTTTTACGGGGTTCTTGAGACTTGTAAGCGTAGCATTAAGTATTTTTTGCATCACATTATTATCTTCGCTGGCCATTATTGGTCTAAAAACAATAATTATGCTGAAATTTAATTTTCATTAAAATGAAATCCATTTAGAATAATGTCGTATGAACATTTGTTTGGGCCCACAAAAAGTATTCGTTATTCTGAAAATTACTTACTTCAGTATTCACTATAATGGGATTTGACCTGTATTGGGTATGCCAAATAAAAAAATGTCCTTTTAACTTGTTGATTGTAGTCTGTGAAGGAAGATTGCTCAGTATATATATTTTAAACCAACCTGAGAAAGAATATCTTATTAACAACAGATAATGGTTATTGTTCAATCCAAAAATGGAAGAGGCAACCATGGAGCATGGTAATTCTGGCTTCAGGGCATTGCATACACTGCAAGAATGCACATTTTTTTGCCAGTATGATTTCCTGTATTTCAAGACAGGTGAAACAACTATATGCTTTTTTAGTGTATTAAAAGCACACTGTTAATGTTGTGCCCAACACCAGACTATAATACCAAACTTCCTAAGATAGTTTGCTTTGGCCAAGAAATGTTGCAGTGAGGCTTTGTCTTCAGATGGAAAATTGGCTGGCTAAGGTTTCAAGATTTGTTCAGTATATAGGTCCAATATGGCTCCTTATGCCAGAACTTACATTTAAGAAGTTTCGGGTTCATTTTGACCTGCTCTGCTCTTTTAGTAATGTTAGTTCACTTTCAGTAGCATTTTCCTTATCCCTTGTTACCTCATCTTGTAAAGTCCCAATGCACATAAATATGCCTTGATGGTTTCCCCTAGATTGTAATTTGTAGAACTGAAGAGGTGCTTTTCCATTTTGATGTTTGTTTGTGGGCTGACCATTTCTGACAACTTCCTTTTCTGGCTACTGGGCTACTCACACAAATCAGCCAGTGTATTTATATCTCGTCTGTTGTTGACATAAGTGCCAGGGTACACTGTACCAGAACATTGTTCCTGATCAATACCCTGTGGTCTTGCACAATTAAGGGGTATATAGGCTCTAATTTTATGTGGCTTGTCACTATGGACTGCGTTAATAAAGATGCTGATTCCTGTTCAAATTTCTTGCAATTCTCTTCCATATTGTCATCAAACTTTAGCAGCTCCGGGCACTGAAACCTCCAATACCAACATGTAACTCATAGTCTCTACATTACAGAAACATTACGATACATTCTTTCCTTAAAGGACTAAGGCATATATACAAGGATAAATTATTAACCAGTCTATGCTTCTTACAGTTCTTCTTCTGGTGGTGGATTTTAGGAGGCCCAGGCCCCTCATGGACCCTGTGATCATCAGAGGTGACTGTGCGCAGAGGGTGCAGACCTATAAATATCTGGGAGTGCAGCTAGATGACAAATTGGACTGGACTGCTAATACTGATGCTCTGTGTAAGAACGGTCAGAGCCGACTATACTTTCTTAGAAGATTGGCGTCCTTCAACATCTGCAATAAGGTGCTGCAGATGTTCTACCAGACGGTTGTGGCGAGTGCCCTCTTCTACGCGGTGGTGTGCTGGGGAGGCAGCATAAAGATGAAAGACGCCTCACGCCTGGACAAACTTGTTAAGAAGGCAGGCTCTATTGTAGGAGTAAAGTTGGACAGTTTAACATCTGTGGCAGAGCGACGGGCATTAAGCAAACTCCTGTCAATCATGTAGAATCCACTGCATCCACTTAACAGTGTCATTTCCAGGCAGAGGAGTAGCTTCAGTGACAAACTTTTGTCACTGTCTTGCTCCACTGACAGACTGAGGAGATCGTTCCTCCCCCACACTATGCGACTCTTCAATTCCACCCGGGGGAGTAAATGCTAACATTACTCAAAGTTATCGTCTTGCCTTTACATGCATTTTTATTACTATTTAATTAAATATTGTTTTTTGTATTAGTTGGATTATGTGAATTTCCCCTTGGGATTAATAAAGTATCTATCTATCTATCTATCTATCTATCTATCTATCTATCTATCTATCTATCTATCTATCTATCTATCTATCTATCTATCTATCTAGCTATCTAGCTAGCTAGCTAGCTATCTTTCTTTCTTTCTTTCTTTCTTTCTTTCTTTCTTTCTTTCTTTCTTTCTTTCTTTCTTTCGGCTGCTCCCATTAGGGTTTGCCACAGCGGATCATCTTTTTCCATATCTTTCCGACTTCTGCATCTTGCTCTGTCACACCCAACACCAGCATGTCCTCTCTCACCACATCCATAAACCTCCTCTTAGGCCTTACTCTTTTTCTTTTGCCTGGCATCTCTATCCTTAGCATCCTTCTCCCAATATACTCAGCATCTCTCCTCTGCACATGTCCAAACCAATGCAATCTCGCTTCTCTGACTTTGTCCCCCAACCGTCCAACTTGAGGTGACCCTCTAATGTACTCATTTCTAATCCTATCCATCCTTGTCACACCCAGTGCAAATCTTAGCATCTTTAACTCTGCCACCTCCAGCTCTGCCTCCTGCTTTCTGGTCAGTGCCACCGTCTCCAACCCATATAACATAGCTCGTCTCACTACTGTCCTGTAGACCTTCCCTTTCACTCTTGCTGATATCTGTCTGTCAAAATTCACTCCTGCCACTCTTCTCCACCCATTCCACCCTGCCTGCACTCTCTTTTTCACCTCTCTTCCACAATCCCCATTACTCTGTACTGTTGATCCCAAGTATTTAAACTCATCTACCTTTGCAAACTCTACTCCTTAAATCCTCACCATTCCACTGACCTCCCTCTCATTTACACACATGTATTCTGTCTTGTTCCTACTGACCTTCATTCCTTTCCTCTCTAGAGCATATCTCCACCTCTCCAAGGTCTCCTCAACCTGCCCTCTACTATCACTACAGATCACAATGTCATCAGCAAATATCATAGTCCATGGGGACTCCTGTCTAATCAGGTTGACTGTCTAGTCTCGTCTGTCAACCTGTCCATCACCATTGTAAATAAGTAAGGGCTCAGAGCCGATGCTTCTTACAGTTAAATTTAAATAGTTAAGGGATAAATATAACACTGTGATAAAAACATCCCTAAATATTTAAAATACTTCTGAAACAATCAGATTAGTAAGATTCAGTGAAGTACAAGTGTTCAAAAATACACCCTTCTTAGACATAGTTTTTAACAAATAATAGAGACAAAATCAGAGAGGTTAAATTGCGTTTTTCTGGACATGTGCAGAGGAGAGATGCTGAGTATATTGGGAAAAGGATGCTAAGGACAGAGAGGCCAGGTAAGAGGAAAGGAGGAAGGCCAAAGAGAAGGCTTTATTGATGTGATGAGAGAGGACATGAAGGTGTTGGGTGTAACAGAGCAAGATACAGAGGACAGGAAGATATAGAAAAACATGATCCTCTGTGGCAACCCTTAACGGGAATGGCCAAAAGAAGAAGAATGGAAATCTTTAAGCCTGTAATATGGTCCTTTCAAAATTTTATTAAATGCTGGAGTGCTGAATTGTCCTACAGCCACTTTCTCAGGCAGTTCCTTCAGTTACTTTACAACATTAAATATGTAATAAACTATGTTCTTTCAGGTTGACTGAGTCTCACAACAATACTTACATCCACCTTCTCCATAGCAGTTTTTTGGCCGAATGTTGTCTGATGGAAAACAGAGTTAAGTTTCTTGGTTTAGGACAGAAACACAATAGTAGAAAATTCACATTTTGCAAAGTTTTCTGCCTCACTCAGCACTGCCCGTGCAACGCTGCTGCAGAGAGCTTAAACAACTTGGCACATCCACATAAAAAACGACAAGGGTTGAGTGAGCTTTCTTGAAGGCTTTTATTGGATGGATGTACCTCGTTGTAAACTGAAATATATACAAAAGAAACATACAGATATATACAGGTGTACAATCAAAGAAAATAAAGCATGATTTACAAGGCAATACATAACAGACAGTATACATTAAACAATAAAACTTTAAAAGACACTTACAAGGCGAGTGATTTTCACGGTTGGATCAAGACAAAGAAGTGCATAGACAGAGGTTCAAATTGCTGTGTACCACAACTAACCAGACCTACTGGTTTATATACCTTAAAGATACACTTCGTACTTGACCGAAACAAGAAATAAAAGGGGGGCCTACGTGAGACACACGGAGTGTATTGTATTCAAATGCTTATTATGGGACTTACTGTATGTGCTTTACGTGAGTTTCATAGACTTTTATAGCACCATTGTGAGTGTGGGACGTGACTGACTGGTGTGTTAATAAATGACAAGATGAAGAGGGAGCATAGCTCAACAAATAACAGCTAACAAGATGTGGGGCAGAACACAAAGGGTTACACAGGTGATGTATTTCACTTTTATATTAGCATTTTCTTTTG
The DNA here is from genome assembly GCF_016835505.1 of Polypterus senegalus. Taxonomy (NCBI): domain Eukaryota; kingdom Metazoa; phylum Chordata; class Cladistia; order Polypteriformes; family Polypteridae; genus Polypterus; species Polypterus senegalus. Next base: position 105,581,723 of record NC_053160.1, read on the forward strand.
TCTAATAATCAATACTAGCTAACCACATAATCAGGCCGTTTTTTAAATGATTTTTAAGCACAGGGAGAAAATTAACATTTGAAAAATCGGTAATTTAACAAATCAGCAAGAAATGCAACATTGTAACAATGCACGGAACGAACCAACACATAATCGTCCGTGACTGAAAACTGGCGGACCAATCTTGTTGATGTGAGCGAAGGTAATGTAGATGCTCGCCTTCTGTTCTGACATATGCATCGACGATGTATTGCTGGAAGAGTTTTCCACTGGAATGCAAGACACTAAATGAAGATCTCATGGCAAGCCTGAAAGCATAACATTGGAGCCGTGTGACTCGCTTTCTTTTCGCGGTTTGCTTTTACTCATCATGGGTTAATTGTATGTGCCAGCCTGGATCTCCGAAAGGGAATAGCAGTAGAAAAACCATGGGGTCACAGTTCATATGGAGAACAGAGATACGCTTGCAAGCATCTCCCTTTGGATATATGCATATGTTGTGTTGTGCAGGAAGTTCCCCGTCTTCACCTACAAAGCAGCAACATCAGTTTGACAGGACGGCGTTATACCTTCTCATATCCTGACCTGGATTTTCCTTGAACACCATTCGTACAGCAGTAACAGAGTAAACGTGAGTGATAATGTCATGCATTTGCATGTAAGACTTTGCGAAGGGATTAACCTGGCGTATCATGTCTAGTTGAAGCAACAAAATGTCACTGCAAGCGCTATTACATTCCTTTTGCAAACGTTGACTGGTAGCCTCAGCAGAATCGAAGATATATAGATGACCATATTGTGGTGACGTGGCAGGATTGTAATATAAAGGAGAGACCTGGTGATAAATTTGACCGTGGATTCTGAAAGCATACGGTCCTTGTCCAGATAGTTGAGCGATGTGTGCGCACATTGACGCGAAAGCTAAAGCAGAGTTGTATTCCCTGATATGATCACAGTAATTTCGGGACAGCGGGTTTTTGCCAGTCAAGAGGTCTTCAAATGAAAGAGGGGGCGTGGATAGTGGTGGCAAAGACACTTTGCCGGCATGACAACACCTAGTGTAATGTCCAGATTTGTTGACCTCTGCTGGCCAATGAAGAGCATTGCAAGAAGCACATAGTGCGGTAGGTAGGCCAATGTTATGTTCTTGGACGTGAATGGCGGTATCTTATTGAAAAGCTGCAGAAAAGTGAATATGATGTTTGTGCATGAACGATTTAGTGCTGTGTTGACAGTGAAGGGAAATGGAATGAGTTGTGTCGAAGCATTGCTGGCAATGTTCACATTGCATTATTCGTTCAGTGGAGTGTGTTTTTAAATGCATGTTGAGAAATCTCTGCACTCGGAACGTTTTTGAACAAATCGTACATTCAAAGATCTTTTTGGAATGTTTTCGTTCAGCGGAGTGGGTGTGTAAATGTGCTTTGAGATATTTCTGGCGTGTGAAGGTTTTGGAGCAGTGTTGACACTGAAAAGAATTCATCAGGGAATGTGTTTTGAGATGGTTAGTAAGGTATCTGCGTGCGTGAAAGTGTTTGTCGCAAATTTTGCATACAAATATTTGCGTTGAATGGATCTGCAAATGGTTGTGGAGATCCATCTCACCTGTGAAGTCCTCGTTACAAAATGTGCAATTGAAGGTGAGAGTGGAATGAGTTCGTAAGTGTTTTTTTGAGAGCACGAGTTGTCTCAAAGCATTGTTGGCAATGTTCACATTGCATCATTCGGTTAGTGTTGTGTTTTTTCAAATGTGCGTTCAGATATCTGTGCACTCTGAAGCTTTTGGAACAAAAGGTGTATTGAAAGTCCTGTGTGTAATGCGTGTGTTCAGAGGAACAACAACATTTATTTATATAGCACATTTTCATACAAACAGTAGCTCAAAGTGCTTAGTGTTAGGAGGGTGTCTTTAAATGTTTTTCAGGAAGAGGAGAGTGGGCAGGTGACGTCACATTAGTGTTGCGAGCAAGTGGGTGTGCACGCTGTGTACACATACCGACAGAGTCAAAAGATGTCACCAGAAGGTAATCACATGGTTATTTGAGAGGCATGAGAACCTCGTAATGCCCATGATCCAAAGGAACGCTAAAGAGCAGGGATATGAAGAGACGCTGGGCCGGATTGTAAACTCGAGGAGAGGCATGAGGACGTTCTTGAAAGTAAATGCTGATAGTAGCTGGAAGGATTTGGGACATTGCCACAATTTCTGCCTCGCCACCATAGACTCCGATTATTCATGTAATCAGCGTATTGTTGAACAGACTGTATAACAATGCCTCTGTGACTAAGAACAACGGACACCACGTCACTGAAGTTATCCCAATGTTTCCAAACAAAGCTAACAGCCATGTTACGAAGTGTGAGAGCAATAGTTTCGTCAATGACATTTCTCCAAAAAAACCCGACTGACAGAAACAAACAGTTACCTGAAGAAGGAATTTCTATAACATTGAAAGAAGTGTTGTTTCCATAAGATACATTTGAAACAGTAGCCATGGAGGGCAAAAGAATAATCAACGTGGCGCAGAGCTGGGTTTGGACCGCAGCACAGACCAAAGCGAGTGAGTATGTGTTTGATGAGCTGTTTGATTTGGCGGGCAGTGATCTGAGGTGCGTTCCTGAGCACGTGGGAGGAGGGGTAGAGTTTCTGGGTGGGGTTCGTTGTTCCTTTCACATGGTTTTTCATGGTGGATGCGGTTGGGTGTCGAAACCGAAAAGAATAATGAAAAGTCAACGTGGCTTAGACGTGCATGTGGACTCCTAGCACAGACGAAAGGGGCTAACTGGGTGGTTAGTGAGCTTTTGCGTCCGGGCACATGGGCAGGCAGTGTGAATGCCTAGAGAGCGAGGGTAGAAGCGGGCCGGTGAAAAAGGAGTGTTAGTGGGCAGGGAAACGTTTTCCGTATTTCTACAGGAGCATCTAAGAAGACGCATGTTTGTCGCGGGTGCGAATTGCTGTATGTAGCGTGGAAAACATTAAACATTTTTCCATGGTGCATGCGGTCGTGCGTTGTAACCGAAAACTTGGTTTTTAAAGACTGCTTACTTCATTGTGTTTTAACCTCAGTTGTAAAGGATTGTTTTAAAGATCCCATGGGATACCCCTCGCAAACCGTTTTACACGCTGCATATGGCGATTTACCTCCGCGAGAAACATGCCTCTATGAACAGTCAACAGTCACCTGCCACAGAGGCAGGGGCATGTGGCCTCTACGACAGACGAATATAAATGACGCTGTTTCTTCTGTGTCGTCACGTCCAAGTTGGTGGGCATGGCTCTGCGAGTTATCGTCGTATCCAATGGTCTTGGAGTTGGTGGGCGTGGCTCCTTCCTGCGTGCGCCATAGGTGTCTTGTCGGCGGCTCAATGAATCCATGCCCCTTCCGGCGTGCTTTCCATGGTTGTCTTGCCTTAGTGAATTATATATATAGATGTTTTGTTGAAATTCAGTACATGTGTAAATTTCAGTCAGTCAGTTATTTTCCTACTCATTATATCCTAACACAGGGTCACGGGGGTCTGGTGCAGCCAATCCCAGCCAGCACAAGGCAGAAACAAATCCAGGGTAGGGCGCCAGTCCACCACAGGACACACACACACACACATACCAAGCACACACTAGGATCACTAATGCACCTAACCTGCATGTCTTTGGACTGTGGGAGAAAACCGGAGCACCCGGAGGAAACCCACACAGACGCAGGGAGAACATGGAAACTCCATGCAGGAAGTACCCGGGAAGCAAACCCAGGTCTCCTTACTGCGAGGCAGCCGCACTACCACTGCACCACCGTGCCGCCCGTATGTAAATTTCTTTGTATAAAATGTCAACAAACCTCATGCTTTGTTTTAAAAGTCTGTTTAGAAATTTAATTTGCAGTACATACTGAGCTTTAGTCCCTTATCCTCTGTGGAACTTTTCTTTAAGGCTATCACCTTGCCTAGAGAGTTGTGTATTCAATTAAAACATTAGAACATTACAACAATCTAGAAGAGAACAGGCCATTTAGCTCAACAGAGCTCACCAGTCCTATCCACTTCAAAAATAACATTATGTCAAATTTTGAAAGTCCCTAAAGTCTTACTGCCTACCACATTACTTGGTAATATTCCAAGTGCCTATCGTTCTTTGTGTAAAGAAAAACTTACTAATGTTTTTGTGAAATTTACCCTTAACACGTTTTCAACTATGTCCCTTTGTTGTTGATGAACTCATTTTAAAATAACAGTCTCAATCCACTGTACTAATTCCCTTCATAATTTTAAACACTTCAATCATGTCCTCTCTTAATCTTTTTTGCTTAAACTGAAAAGGCTCAGCTCATTTACGCTATCCTCATAATTCATCCCCTGTAGCCCTGGAATCAGCCTAGTTGCTCTTCTCTGGACCTTGTCTAGCGCTGCTATGTCCTTTTTGTATCCTGGACACCAAAACTGCACACAGTATTCCAGATGAGGCCTCACCAGTGCATTATAAAGCTTGAGCATAACCTCCTTGGACTTGCAATCCACACATAGTGCTATATAACCTAATATTCTGTTTGCCTTCTTATTGGCTTCTGAACACTGTCACACACAGTCCACTATGACTCCTAAATACTTCTCATAAGGTGTACTCTCGATTTTCAGACCACCCATTGTGTATTCAAACCTAACATTTTTACTTCCTATGTGTAATACTTTACATTTACTGACATTAAATTTCATCTGTCACGAATCTGCCCAAGCCTGTATGCTATCCAAGTCCTTCTGTAATGATATAACAGATAACAAATTGTCTGCTAATCTACTTATCTTGGTTCTAGCAAAATACCCGTGCTTCGCAGCAGAGAAGTGTGTTAAAGAAGTTATGAAAAAGAAAAGGAAACATTTTAAAAATAACATAACATGATTGTCAATGTAATTGTCGTAGGCTTATTTTAATATTGAAAGTGAATTTGATGATTGTAAAGAGTTTAATTTATGATTGTAAATGTTGTTTATGAGAAATGCAAATTTTTAGGATGTAAGGATCTCTTTGTAAATGACAATTGCAGTTTTGCCCTCTGGCTGTAAAATGACAAAGCTGTTTGCTGAGCTTACTCTTGAACGTTGGCCATGTGAGAAGCAATCTTGTGTCAAGTCAACACCAGCCTTTTTAAGAGTCTGGCCTTGTGACTTATTTATTGTCATAGCGAAACAGACCCTTACTGGAAATTGGAGGCGTTTGAATTGGAATGGGAGGTCAGGGGGTATGAGAGGGATGCAAGGAATAAATACAGCCTCCCCTGAGCCAATTCCAGTAAAGACCGTTACCTCAATGAGGTTCTTGTGCAGAGATTTGATCTGAAGCCTGGTGCCGTTCCAAAGTTTTGGTGGTTGTAAGTTTTGTAGTAACATAAATGGTGCACTGACCTTCAAAAATAGAGTATGTGGAGGCATGCCTGGAGGATTAAGGGTATGAAGAAACTCTTATCGGATAGTGCACCATGTCCTCTAGCTCTACAAAAGAGTCACAATAACAGGCTTGAAGCGGTGGAATAAAGAAGAAGGGAGCATTGAGCATGATGAACAGCTGAGGAAAGTAAGGAAGCGAGTCAAGAGGCACATGAGTGCGGGATCTCATTTATGTATATAGGCAGGAAGCCAACCACGTGGTAGGTGTGTGGACAGCATCCATGCGGAAAAAGGAAGGGGGACTGGGGGTGGCCCTTGTGCGTCTCTGCTGTGAAATAAATTGTCTGTTAATGGAAATAACGAATGGAACCGCCAAAAGAAGAGATCAGTTCCGAAAGTTCCTTACGACATTATGGTGAGAACCACCAAAGAGAAGACGTTATTTTTGAACGTTTGTAATAGGGCACATTGCAAAATGAAACATATTTAACGTGTTTAAGTACAGTGTAAAGGATGAGCATGAGAAATTTGGGCTTCCTACGTATATTGGAAGTCGCAGAAATAGTGAGGAGGGGTTTCCCCTAAAGGAATGAAACCGCCAAAAGGAAAGGTCAGTTCCAAAAGTTCCTTACAGCATAATGGTGAGAACTGCCAAAAAAAAGACATTATTTTCGAATGTTCGTTATGGGGCACGGCGTGAAACGAAACATACTTAACGTTTTTAAGTACAGTATAAAGGATGAGCATGGGAAATTTGGGCTTCCTAAGTATATTGGAAGTTGCAGAAATAGTGAAGGAGGGGTTTCCCCTATCTATATATACAGTTTAGGGGGTATGCCCATTTACCCCCCTTGAGTGTTGCAATAGGACATGAAACATACCTAACTTTTGTAAGTACACTGCAAGGAATCAGCACACGGAATTTCAGCTTTCCACCTATATGGAAAGTGGGAGAATTAGTGATGAGTCAGTGAAGGCTTTGCCTTTTATATGTACAGATGATCAACAAACTTAACCAGCTTATTACTTATTTTCCTATCTAAATCATTTATATATATTAAAAATAGCAGCGGCCCTAGCACTGACCCCTGTGCAACACCACTCAACATCAGCCAATTCTGATGAGGTTCCTCGCCCCATCACCCTCTGCTTCCTGTGTCTGATCCATTTCTGCACCCATCTAAAAACATCACCCTGAACTCCCACTTCTTTTAATTGTAGGCTAATTCATTCTCTTTTCACACACCTCTTTGCCACAGTCTGGTGCACATCTCCATAGTGTAGTATTCTATCAGGTTTTCAAATCTAATTACGAACTAGGTCTTAACGATGGATACTGACATCATTTTGCCAATTTTTTAAAAGACAATATTCCGAATCTGTGTCATTCTTTATCTTGAATAGTAATGAATTATTCTTGAAATTCAACATTTAGATATAGGTGGTTTTTGGTATGAGTATGGTAATGCTGCAAAAGACACTATAATAAAAAACATTTTTTTTTCTTTTTACACTCAGCCTGGTGAAAAGGGAAAAGTTCCTTTAGAAGTGGGGCTACTGAAGCGGGTCTGTGCTGTACCTGCCGGTCCAAACATTATCCAGATGTCTGAATATATCCTTGGACGCAGATACATGTTCATATTCATGGAGCTCCTAGAGTCCTACACGAGCCTTGAAGATGTTATATACAAAAAAACTGGACCTTTGAGTGAAGAAAAAGCAAAACATGCTTTCCGCCAAATTGTGCAGGCAGTTTTGCACTGCCACTCACGTGGGGTGTTTCACAATGATATCAAGCCCAATAATATCATGTATCAGACAACCACTGGCCAAATTAAACTAATAGACTTTGGTTATGGTGATTTACTAAAGGAGAAATACTATCCACATGCACCTGGTAAGTTTGCATTCATAAATATATTTTTGCCTAATGATACAATGCATATAAGGATTGTTTTTATGACTTTTATATTTTTCAGGCACACCTGCATACTGGCCTCCAGAGTGGTATTTATTCAGGAAGTACAAAGCAGAACCTGTTACTGTCTGGACTCTTGGTATCACCCTTTTTGAGCTTTTGTGTGGAAACAGGCCATTCAAAGAAAAAATGGAAATTCTAGAGTGCAAAATCTCATATACCAATGAGATCTCGGGAGGTAAGAAATAAATGTTGTTGACTCATTACTGAGGATTTACAATATTGCAAGCATGGCTTTTTAACATTATAAGAATATCAAAATGACCACTTCATATTATTCTGTTTCTAGAATGTAAAGATTTGATTGAGAAATGCCTATGTTCTCATCCTATTGATCGCCTCACCCTCAAAGACATCTCAATGCATTCATGGCTGCGCTGAAACACAAGAGGTGATTATAGTATTTTTGAAAAATATGCATGAAATATAACAAGTATGTCTTTGTCAGTAACACAACATACCACCATAGTCTTGTTTATGTTCTTTTTTAAAGATTATATTATAATAAAATAATTAGATTCAACTTTATCATCATTGTACACAGTACAAATACCATGACAAAAATTTACAGAGCCAAAAAATAAAAAACTTCATGTAAGACTTGAGCGCAGGTTTTCGTTTTTCCTTCATAACTCTTTTTTCGTACTCTTTACCAAAGCACATGCAACTGTTAACGTAAACAGAGTACAGACAATCATACCATTATATAGTTTCTGCCCTCTTGAGAGTTGAGAAAACCTGCCCTTATTACACATCTGCCTGTTTTTCTTTCTTCTCTTTCTCTCTTTTATGTAGCTGTCCCTGTTTAATAGCTTTCGAGGGCATCTAACACTCTTACTGCTGCTTAGACAGTCATTGTCCCCTTGACAATATTTGACCTCTTCCCTATAATTATTCAGATACGCCCATGTTGACTTGACTCCCCAGTACCTGAATGTAAACTGTACGCAAGCTGTTGAATACCTATATTCATAATATTCTCATTATTGTCAGCTATCAAACAAAAATACTGCAAGTATTTTTTATGCATACAGTGTGAAAGGTAAAAGTACTGGGCAGGACATGACACAACACATGCCCGAAGCATAGTGGCAACCATATTGTAGGACGCATGTGAGAAACTTCTGCACGTGGCTCATACGGCTCTGTGATGTAATGCTGGCTTTGCAAAGTATCATGAGGCATTCTGAAAACACTGTTCGCTTAAGCCGGCCACATGGCAAATTTTGAGGAAAATATTTGGGAACAGAGTTAACAGCAAATACAGCATATTTGCTTCAAAAAACACTGGCAAATTTCGCCGATCATTAATAGTGATAAGTAAGACCATTAAAAGAACTGAAGTGGAAGACTAGTTAACCTTGTCTTAACTATAAAAGGCACCTACCATCAAAACCAATAACAATTAAGGTTTTCTTAAATAAACTGATGGTGTCAGCTGTTCAAATGAATGTAAGGAGCTCATTCTACTATTGAGTAGCTACGTATAACAAGGTCTTGAACTGAAATTTAATGGTATGTAGAGGTGGCATCTGACCTGAATTGACAGGAAGGAACATAGAACCTACCGTAGTAAAAGCCTCAAATTAAGTAGGTTTTAAACGACTGTCTGCCCTGTAGGCAAGCATTAAAGCATTAACTTGATGGGTGCTACTACAGGGAGCCAATAGAGCGACCTGAGAAAGTGAGTGACATGTTCCTGTTTCAGCTGGTTGAAAAATGAGTATAGAGATATGAAGTCCCTGAAGAACTGTGGTTGTAATTTTGAAAGTGGATGGATGCTTTCAAAGTTGTAGCTTATTCAGGCTATGGCAAATGTCAGTGACATGACCCTTCATATATATATGCAGGATGTTAGATCTATATCTATCTATCTAACACTGTATTTGCCGCTGGGGTAAATACTGTATGGCCTGTTACATAAGCTCAACAAATACTTAAATTAATATTATGATAATATAAAGATGAAAGTGGCTATGAAATCACTATACAGATAAAAAAATTACTTTTGCCCTGCACATAGTAGATGTCTTAAACGGTATGGTAAATTTATAGTTTGTTAGTATAAAATCTGTTTAGAGGGCTTAAAGTGAGTTTTACCCTAAGTGTATATAAACATCTGACCTCAACTGTACATATTCTAATATGGGTAGCAACTTTGGCTGTACTATTTCAAAATTAGAAGCTCTGAGTAATTCAGTGGAGGATACTAATTTTAGTAATAATGCTAACTAACAAAGGAAATTTACAACTCCCTCAATGAGCTAGGAATTTGAGGCCTTGAAATCTCAAACTCCTATACAGATGTCCAAAATCAAAACTATATATATTTCCAATCACAATAAGCAAAGTGCCATATTACACTAATTTACATTTTACATTGTTTACTAAGCTGCTGCTATTATTTTCCATATGGATGTTGAATGAATTGGCTTGTAGGAATTCTAGATCATATCATTGACACTAGATGGCACCAGAGTCAAAAATAGCAATAATTTGCTATTACCAATGCCATCTGTATATTCATATTATGATCCATGTATCCATCTGTGGGTTGTGGAGTGTAAGTGGCTCTCACTAATATTTTAATCACAGTAAAAATCTGAATTCTCAGAGAATTTGATATTTTATCTTGCATATGTTATCAATTTATTTGTGTCTCCCATGCTGCTTATCCAATTGCTTAATTAACATTACTTTAATGCAGGATTGCAGAATTGCATTCATGAATCCATAAAAAAAACTTTGGGACAGTCAACCATTTGAGTAAATATATTTTAAGTATTTTAATATTGTGATGTCAGTAGAAAAATAGTTGTTTTCCAAGAAAATGTTAAAAATAATTAAACAATATAGGGTAATAATTGTAAGAAAAAGACATATTTACAGATATATCCCTTTAGACCAATACAATATGAAAGTACTAAAATTAATAAAGCATTGCATGTACATTATGTCTGTTTCAAATTTAAGCACCCGTTAGTCACTGATCCTATGCAGTCATGCTGCCACTGGTTATGTCAACCCTTTTAAGAGGAGAGTGTGCTTAAATTCTTCAAGTTCTCATTTTATTTTTTTGTTTTCAATTAGCTTTGAAAGAAACATATAACAATACTTCTTCAAAACTAAATCCTAATGCTGACAACTGAACTAAGCAAATACATTTTGAAAAATACACATATTTCCAGGAAAGTTAGAAGAGGTCAGAAGGGTTCATTGTACCTAATTTGACTTAAATGCCCTCTTTGTTGTGACTATAAATTCAATTTACACTGCACAACTCAAAGACAGACAACTGGTATTATGCATGCTTAAAAATCATTTCCTATATAATATACTTTCGTACTGTACTTGCTTCAGTGGCAATTAAAATATACTGTGAAGTGAGGGTATCTGATCTGATTTGAGTAAATATTTGATTGGTTTGTAACCAAAGCATTGTAATGCAATTTTTTCTAGCAATAAAATTAAGCAAGAACAAAACAAAATTTCTATAGAAATTTATGTTGACATTTTTAAGCGAAATCTAATTGAAACCTCTTTCTTGCACCGACAACCAAAACATGATTCTTTTGTGCATCACATGCCAAACTGTGAGGAGATAAGAATATTTCATACAGTAGAATCATATGTCCATGTTACAGTGGATGTATACCTGCATCACTTTAAATTGGTAAAAGAGACCCAGAAGTACCAATGAGATAATCTTTATGATAAACTAATATTGATAGTGACTCACCATGTGCCATGTCTTCTTCTTTTAGCTGCTCCCATTAGGGGTTGCCACAGTAGATCATCTTTTTCCATATCGTCCTGTCTTCTGCGTCTTGCTCTGTCACACCTATCACCTGCATGTCCTCTCTCACCCATTCATAAATCTTCTCTTAGGCCATCCTCTTTTCCTCTTGCCTGGCAGCTCTATCCTTAGCATTCTTCTCCCAATATACTCAGCATCTCTCCTCTGCACATGTCCAAACCAACACAGTCTTGCTTCTCTGACTTTGTCTCCCAACTGTCCAACTTGAGATGACCCTCTAATGTACTCATTTCTAATCCTGTCCATCCTCATCACACCCAATGCAAATCTTAGCATCTTTAACTCTGCTACCTCCAGCTCTGTCTCCTGCTTTCTGGTCTGTGTCGCTGTCTCCAACCCATATAACAAAGATGGTCTCACTACCGTCCTGTAGATCTTACCTTTCACTCTTGCTGATAACCGTCTGGTCACAAATTACTCCTGCCACTCTTTTTCATACATTCCACCCTGCATGCATTCTCTTTTTCATCTCTCTTCCATAATCCCATTTACTCTGTACTGTTGATCCCAAGTATTTAAACTCATCCACCTTTGCCAACTCTACGCCCTGCAAACCTTTACCATTCCACTGACCTCCCTCTCATTACACACATGTATTCTGTCTTGTTCCTACTAATCTTCATTTCTCTCCTCTCTAGAGCATATCTCCACCTCTCCAGGGTCTCCTTAATCTGCTCCCTACTTTCGCTACAGATCACAATGTCATCAGTAAACATCATAGTCCAAAGTGGGCTACTGTCTAATTCTGTCTGTCAACCTTTAACTATCTGGTCACAAATTACTCCTGCCACTCTTCTTCACACATTCCACCCTGCATGTATTCTCTTTTTCATCTCTCTTCCATAATCCCCATTACTCTGTACTGTTGATCCCAAGTATTTAAACTCATCCACCTTTGCCAACTCTACGACCTGCAAACCTTTACCATTCCACTGACCTCCCTCTCATTTACACACATGTATTCTGTCTTGTTCCTACTAATCTTCATTTCTCTCCTCTCTAGAGCATATCTCCACCTCTCCAGGGTCTCCTTAATCTGCTCCCTACTTTCGCTACAGATCACAATGTCATCAGTAAACATCATAGTCCAAAGGGGGCTACTGTCTAATTTTGTCTGTCAACCTGTCCATCACCATTGCAAATAAGAAAGGGCTCAGAGCCAATCCCTGATGTAATCCCACCTCCAGCTTGAATGCTTCCGTCAGTCCTACCACAGACCTCACCACCGTCACACTTTCCTTGTACATATCCTGTACAACTCTTAGATACTTCTCCGCCACTCCCGACTTCCTCATACAATACTACAACTCCTCTCGACTCACCCTGTCTTATTTTTTCTCCAGGTCCACGAAGATATAATGCAACTCATTCTGGCCTTCTCTATATTTCTCCATCAACACCCTCAGAGCTAACATTGCATCTGTTGTGCTCTTTCTTGGCATGAAACCATACTGCTGCTCACTAATCATCACCTCACTTCTTAACATAGCATCCACTACTCTTTCCCATAACTTCATGCTGTGGCTCATACATTTTATCCCCCAGTAGTTACTACAGCTCTGCACATCCCCTTTATTCTTAAAAATCGATACCAGTACACTTCTTCTCCACTCCTCTGGCATTCTCTCACTTTCCAAGATTCCATTAAACAATCTGGTTAAAAACTCCATTGCTATCTCTCCTAAACACCTCCATCCTTCCACAGGTATGTTTTCTGGACCAATTGCCTTTCCATTCTTCATCCTCTTTATAGCTGTCCTTACTTCCTCCTTGCTAATCCGTTGCACTTCCTGATTCACTATCTCCACATCATCAAACTTTCTCTCTCTCCCTCCCTCATTCTCTTCATTCATCAGCCTCTTGAAGTATTCTTTCCATCTTCTCAACACACCCTCCTCGCTTGTGAGTATGTTTCCAATATGCAGACAACCATGTGCCATGTCTATTTTAGAAAGAAATTATTAGGAAAACAGTTCAAATACAAATCAGAAATTTGCACGGCTAACCATTTTTAGTGTTTTCTCATGTAATTAATACATCAACAATCTGTAATAGATTAATAAAAAAACTAATAGATTCTAAAGAACACAAAAAACTAAAAGTTGTAACATCACTATTTCAAGAACAGGATACACATAAACCACAAAGCACAAACACAGCAGTGAAGAAAGATTATACATGTTCTACACTTAAGGAGCAACATTTGGAATACTGCATGAAACTTTGGTCTCTATTTTACCTGGAAGACATTGTAACATTAGATAATATCCAAAAAATGTCAACTCAATTGATTCCAAACAGTCAGTCATTTTCTAACTCGTTTATTCCTGAACAGGGTCACGGGGGAGCTGGACCCAGTTCCAGCTAGCCTATGGCACAAGGCAGGAACAAACTCTGGACAGGAAAGCAATCCATTGCCTGGTGAACACACACACACTATTCATATACTATGGTCAATGTAGTAACAGCAATCCACTTCTCTTTGGACTGTGGGAGGAAACCAAAGCACCTGGAGAAAATCCACGCAGCCATGGGGAGAACATGCAAACTCCAAACAGGTAGAACCTAGGAAACAAATCCTGGTCTCTTTACTGCGAGGCAATACTGCTACCATTGCCTCACTGTGCCACCCTGATTCCAAATGGGGAATCTAAAAAGGTATAAGCAAAAACTGAAGTAGCTGATTAATTTCAGCCTAAGCAATAGAAAATATAATGAAAAACTTTAAAATTACGAAGGACATAAGGGTAAGGCAGCTATTATTTAAAAATCTGATCTACAACAAGAAAAAATGCACAGTAATAAGTTAAGAGTAAATTTCACAGAAATAAAAGTATAATAGATGCTTGGGAACCTATTGTATATAAGTCAATTTGCCATTTTGCCTTAGGAATAATACAAGGTGAATAGGAATTAAAGACCTGTGCTATGCTAAGCCATCTGTATCTCAAATTGTATGTGGTTGACATTGCACCCTAACAATGTCATAGCTTTCTTATTATTTTAACTGAGCTTTTTTGTAAACTTGACAAAAGCTTAGTGGCAATTGAGAAGACAGACAAAAATATCACCAGAATGATATACTGCCTAGATAAAAATGCCTAGATATCTTTGGTCACTGTATAATGAATTTAATAATTTTAATTTAATAGCCGGTTAACAGAAAGCTGGCAACTAGTGTAATATTATACCCAATAATAAAAAATAATTATGTCTAGGTTAATTTTGAATAAAGTATTTTTGGTCATTTTCATCTTAGACAGCTGTGTTAGAAATTTTTTTAATCCCAATTCCACTTTTGTTGCAATGATTTCATCATGTTCATTTAAAACCAGAAACCAGCTTCATTGTTGACCACAGCATTCAAATTACATTTTTCTCTGTGCAGTATATACAGTATGTTGATAACCATAACTGGGGGCATGGATTGATTGACATTCAATCCTAAAGTGTAATGTCATTGATCCGCAAGTCAAGGAGCAATTCTAGAGGAATGTCACACTTGTGAAACTGATTTATGTCCATACTGGATAAATTTGGTTTGCTGCAGGCAACTTGTAAAGGCAAATAAGTACTTAATCCATAAGATTCACATATAGCCTATGTTATAATAATAATAATAATAATAATAATAATAATAAAACATTTTATTTATATAGCACCTTTCCAATGCTCAAGGCGCTTCACAGAGTCTTAGAAAAACAGCAGGGTATATGTAACATTGGATACAAATGTTTTCCTGAATAGAACAATTAAACAGATAACAAAGCATTAAATAGAATAAAGAACAATAAAATACTAAATTCAGTACTAAAAGAAAAACCTAACAAATAACCTAATTTGTGATATAACAGACACACAAATTATCCTGAGCACCTGGACAAAGAGTTAAACTGAAAGAAAGGGCAGAATGTTATGTTAAAAGCTTTCCTAAACAGATGAGTTTTAAGTTGTTTTTTAAAAGAATGAATGTTGTCAGCTGATCTAATTAATTTCAGGATGTCATTCCAAAGTCTGGGTGCTATGGTGCTGAAGGCCCTGTCACTCATAGAGTGCAAGTTATTGTGAGGCACAACAAGATTACCAGAATCAGAGGACCTTAGTAGGCGAACAAGAGCATAGTGATTTAGAAGGTCACTGTTGTAGTCCGGTGCAAGGCCATTTAAAGCTTTGTAGATTATTAATAGAATTTTATATTCATCCTGTAAGATACAGGGAGCCAATGAAGGCGAAGCAGGATGAGTGTGATGTGCTCACTGTTGCTGGTTCGGGTAAGGACTCTTGCAGCAGAGTTTTGAATGAACTGGAGCTGTGATAGAAGATTAGAATGGGCACCTGCCAGCAGCAAGTTACAATAATCGATGCGGGATGTAATAAAAGCATGGACAAGTTTGTCAGCATTAGAAAAGGAGAGGAATGAGTGAACACAGGATATGTTACGGAGGTGAAAGTAACAAAGTTTCTTAATGAGGTTTATGTGGGCGGAATAAAAAAGGGAGAAATCAAAAATGACACTTAAGATTCCTTGCATCAGAAGGTCTGATGAGATCACCGTCAAGAGTGACTGAAAAGGAGCTCATTTTCTTAAGTAGCGCTTTAGTGCCAATTTGCGGGAGTTCAGTTTTGTTGCAATTTAATTTTAAAGAGTTCTGCTTCATCCAGGTTTTAATTTCACAGAGGCAAGTTGTGAGCTGAGAAAATTCTGATGAAGTTGCACTTTTGACATTGAAATAGAGTTGAGTGTCATCTACATGAAAATGATAACCCAGTCCATAGCTCTGAATAATATGGCCAAGGGGAAGCATATAAATACAGAAAAGAAGAGGGCCGAGGACAGAGCCCTCAGGAACTCCTTGTGTGGGTGGCGCTGAGTTGGATCTGCTGTTGCCAAGACTAACAAACTCTTGCCTATCAGTCAGATAGGACTTGAACCACTGGAGGGCAGTGCCAGAGATACCCAGCATGTTCTCCATTCTGGACAGTAGAATGTCATGTCTGACAGTTTCAAATGCTGCACTGAGGTCTATCAGAATTAATATGTTGGTTTGTCCAGAGTCTGCTGCCATAAGCAAATTATTGGTTACCTGAAGAAGAGCGGTTTCACAAGTGTGCTGCGCCCTGAAACCAGACTGAAAGGGTTCCATCAAATTATTAGAGGTTAAGTAATTGGTGAGCTGGGAGGCTATAACACTCTCAAGAACTTTTGACAGAAAAGGTAAGTGAGAAATAGGCCGAAAAATTGTTTAAGATTCTCACCATCAAGACCAGACATTTTTAACATGGGGATTACAGAAGCGATTTTAAAAGTGGCTGGCACGAACCCAGTGTTGAGGGATGTATTGATTATTGTCATAACAGTTAGGTTTATGGCATGAAGGCAGGATTTAAAAAGTGTGGTGGTGATGGGGTCCAGTACACAAATAGTTTGCCTCATCTTGCAAAGCAGGTCATTAACAAATGCTGATGTGACTGGTGAAAATTTAGAAAAGGAGCTGGATGGAATGGGAAGACAGGGAAGGATATAAATGGATGACAGATTTGTATTAGTTGAATTATTTAGATGTTTAATTTTATTGCGGAAAAAGTGGAGGAATTTTTTACAGACTTCAGTAGAGGAGGTAATTGGGTCAGATGCAGGTTGAAGTAACTAATTAACTACAGAGAATAAAACTCTTGGGTTTTCATGGCCACTTTCTATTTTTCTGCCATAATGTGTTTTCTTGGCTGCAGTTAGTGCATCCCTGTAAGCCCTTTGATGGTCAGAGAAAGCCTGGATGTAAACAGTGAGGCCAGTCTTACATGACATTCTCTCAAGGCATCAGCCAGTTGCTTTTATAGATCGTAGCTCTGAATTATACCATGGGGCTGAATGCTTAAAGGAAACCTCCTTATGTTTTAAAGGAGCTGTTTTATCTATTGCTGAATGGAGGGCTGAGTTATAGTAGTCAACAAGACTATCTAGTGTTGATGGAATAGATGTAGACAGAAAAAGATTAGAAATGGATCCAACAAGAGGGACAGATAGAAGTTTGACGTTTACAGGTAAGAGGAGGCAGAGGTAATGAGACAGTGAAAAGCACTGCTTTATGGTCAGAGAGTCCAAATCACTGCTATAAGTGCTGCTGACAGATAAGCCAGATGTGCAGATCAGGTTCAGTATATGAACACCAGACGGTGAGAAAATCAACATGCTGCATCAAGTCAAAACAGTCCTGTAAGGATAGGAATTCATTTCTCAGTTTACATGTAGTAATGTCAATATGGATGCTGAAATCACCAAGAAGAATGACTCTCTGGGAAAGTGAACTTAAGTGAGTTAATTCAGTCAGATCAGATAAAAAAGACGCATTGTGTTTCGGGGGACGATAGACAACAATAAGTGAGACAGGACCAGATTTTGTTAATAGCTTAAAAACCAGACACTCGAAAGACAATGGACCGTCAGTGGGGATTCTTTTGATGTTTAAGTTCGATTTAGCAATTACTGCGACTCCTCCACCTTGTCTTGAGCTGTGAGGCTCCATGAAGTGAATGATTCCGGGTGGGGTCACCTCTGTGACAGATGTAAAATCATTTGATTTTTACCAAGTTTCTGTTAAGCGTAGCAAGTCAAAGTTTGAGTCTGTAATGAATTGCCATTAAGAGATCTTGAGTTAAACGGTGCAATATTAGGATATAGCGAGTTGGATGATGAATATTAGCCGATGTGGGTTTGTTGTGCGCAGATCCATGACCAGAGTTTATTTTAACATATTACAGATTTGGCACACTGTGAGTAGGATGGCATATTCCTGAGCAAATGCTGCCGGTGAATTTTTCATTCGCAGCCTGGCTGTGGCGGCATCCTGACCTGCGATGCAAATATTTCGGGTGACGCACAATACCATTGTCTTTTAGGACATTCCAGTCTGACCATTTGCTCTGGACAAACTGTTTAATATGAAGGAGTTTGTCACAAGAGTATTTTATCAAAGTAGAGAGCAATACTTACCTGATAGTAGCAGAGAAGCAGCACAGCGGAGAAGGTGAGACAGGAGGTGCAGATGAGCGGCCAGCAGCAGAAAAAGCGTAGTAGGAGATATCACAAAATGCACAAGAACATACCAATATTCGGAAGTTCCAACATACAGCCACATACATACTGTATAATGCTGGCAATTACAGGCGGGATATCCCAGCTGGGTGTAAACCTCAGATCATTTCTTAATCATTAAGCACGTATAGAAGGGATCAAGAGCAGTCCAGTGTATAAAATATAATCAAGAAGACAGACCATTCCCAGATCATAGATCGTCACGGTGCAAAGAAATGTCCATAGGGCTCATCCAGTGTGCCACAGAAAGATTTGGTTGTTGCTGAGGCTACAAACCCAGTCAAGGCAAAGTCCATAAAAGTAAATCCAAATCAACACAGTTCGAGTCAACTGCATCCATGAACTATACATACAATAAAAGAAAGTGAACAATTGCAAAAAGTTTAGGTTTAATGCAAATTTTAACGAAAAGTGTTGATGACAGGGAAGAGCAGCAGTAACATGTATGCGCCAACGTCCCCTCCACAGTCAGGTAACCAAGGTAACAGTAATATTGTAATCTAACCAAAGCAGCCCCATAAGCCGTAAACATGAATTTGTTTATTTGAATGTGGCTTCTGTCTTCTGTGGTTTATGTTAATGTTTGGGTTATAACGCCTGTTTCAGAATAGGTTTACATAATGCAGGGTCCGTCTTCCACAGTGTCTCTCACCCATGATAACAGGGTGTGTATTTCTGTCTTCTTTAGAACACTTAATACTCACAATTCCTTTCATATCTTCCCGTAAATGACTGCTCAACTGGCTGTGTCGTAAATGAGTTCTTAAAATGGT
Organism: Polypterus senegalus; assembly: GCF_016835505.1. Lineage (NCBI taxonomy): Eukaryota > Metazoa > Chordata > Cladistia > Polypteriformes > Polypteridae > Polypterus > Polypterus senegalus. Next base: position 105,600,760 of record NC_053160.1, read on the forward strand.
TGATAGTGTTTCTCAAAATAAATGCTCCAGGCATAATCTTTAGAGAGTCAATATGCATGGAACTGTTACCTGCATATCTTAACACTGGTGAGATGAGGAAGAATTCAGACCTTATTGTGCTCATGTGTAGAAGAAGTTCTTTATGCTGAAAGCGCCTTTCCTGTTTTGCAGTGGGCAGAGTTATTGAAACCCCCCACCCCTTAGTTTTTACTGTGTTGGCATCTATTTGTGGTCTCTATTTGTGATGTTGGTCAATTTTGAGTTTGAGATGTTTTACTGTACCCTGCCAATGGATGTCTTTGTTAAACATGGTGAGATTTTCAGATGGGACTTGGTGTCTCCTGCTCACCAAAGATGCTGAGCTTATGTCTGGATTTATTTCTAATTGGCACTCATGCAACCAGGTTTCAAGAGCATCCACCACCTCTTGTAACCTTTTGGAAACTACCCAGAATTTATTGGATTTCTGTTGCATTGCTTTATCATTAGCATATTGAACAAACATGATTCCTCCTACTTGTGCCATATTGCTGTCATAAACAGTGAGATCGTGTTTTCATTTGAATAGATGACATCCAGTTTAACTTGGAAGGTTCTTCCTTAAAGGAAAAATCATATTAGGCAAGCAAGATATGAGGGAATCTTCTTGAGATACATTTTGTGCACCTGGCCTGTTAATTTGTTTGTGTTTAGTCCTTCAGTGTTTAGTTGACAAGGTCTCAGAAACCATGCCATTCATCATTGATTGTTTCCTTCTCCGTTACACTAGCAGAGTGAAATGCCCATCTATAATAATAGGCACAATTGTGCAATAGTAAGCCTGTCTGTTTTGATCACTATATGCATCATGCATTTAGTAACCTCTGTTCAACAAACATCCCTCTTTCTTTGTGCTTCTTGTTGCCTTTGCTTATCTGATATTGCAGGTCTCTTATAGATGCTACAGAGGCCAGGCATTTTGAAGTTTTATATAAATAGATGTTTAAATAGACATTGTAGCATAGATTGTATATTTAACCTACAATTTTTCACAATGTACTCATCAACGTGTGGGACAACTAATACATCTGCATTTTTCCAGCACATTGGAATATGTCCAAGTCTCATCAAAGCATTAAGAATATTACAATATCTTTTGCAGGCAAATATCTCAAGGCTTTGCTGGGAATGTTGTTGAATCATGTTGTTTTCTTAGTGTTTGTTTTCTGAAGTACTTTCTTGGTTTCCTTTGTTGTGGCAAAATTGCAATATCTCACTAAGTGCCAGTATTTGCGGTGAGTAACACACAAGTGGGAAATAATGAGCAAAGTTTAGCTTTTTATTTCTGTATCTCCATCTAAAAAAACTTTCTCTTATGTATTATTATGCAGGCAAAACCTTCAAGGACTGCATAACAGCAACCTGTGAGGGTCAAAATATATGTGAATACTTAACATATTCCTCCACATACAGAGAAATTGAAATTGAACTGTTAAAACACTAAATGAAATAATAATCAAATTCAACAAACAAAACTCAGGGAAATAGGGTAGACTGCCTCTATTCTCAGACATAACCCTGGGGATTATTCTGCCCCAGTGCAGAGAGTTAGTCGATAACTAATAAACGAGAGAATCAATCTTCCTCGAGGTCACCTGTTTCTGAGAGGACACTGGCAACTTGATGATATCAACAAAATACATTTATCGCTGTTCAGTGTTTGTGCAGATCTTGACTCAAATAGTGCTATGTCATCAAAGAGCATCCTCGAAGGTGATAATGGGTGGCTCTATAGCTATTGTCTCAGTAGTTTTTTTTTCACTACTGGATTTAGATTTCTTTGTTGATTTTGGTCTTCCATATTCATCAAAGTGAGAAGTAATTGATCAACATGCCTTCTCTATATATTTTGATATTGCTGTAGTTTCCACTGTGTAAGATACTGGACCAGTTTGTGCAACAGTAGTTATAGGCATGGACATTGTGTCAAACTGTCAATCAAAATTATCAATGACCTCTAAGCCCCTATGACGTCATACTGGAAGTCCCACCCCGTCGCCCCCTGATGACGTCACACTGAAATTCCTCGTCCCGCCCCTTCACATGACCCTGCCCCACCCCCTGGCGGTGGATTGGTGGACACAAACGGATGCACCGCCCAGACTCCTCCTTGAACCTCCCCCCCTGATTGGTTCACCAAACTGTCAAGGGCAGTTTGATGGATGTCTGCCCCCATCCTTGAACTGGTTCACCAAACTGTCAAAGGCAGTTTGATAGATGTCTGCCCCCATCCTTGAACCCGCCCCCAGCACCTGATTGGTTCACCAAACTCATTTGATGGATGTCTGGCCCCTCGTTGAACCCGCCCTGCACCTGCTTGGTTCACCAAACGGTCAAGAGCCGTTTGATGGATGTCTGCCCCCTCCTTGAACTCACCACCGCCCCCCTCTCCCCAGGACAAGCCCGGGCATGTTACAGCCTTTACCTCGACAAGCCCAGGGTCTGCCTTGGCCTCCCTCTTCCCGGATCCCTTCTCCCTAACACAAGCCCAGACATGCCCGGGGCATGTCCTGACAAGTCCAGGCAGATTGCTGCCTTGGCCCTGCACAAGTCCGAGTACGTTCCTATCTGTACCCTGCCGACCTGAAGGGCCTGCCTCGGCCTCGGTGAGGCAGCACCTGACGGTCGGCCTCCCCACACTTCCCAGTCCTCTCTCCGGAGGACGTGTGCTCCTTGCCGAAAGCCCTTCTGAAAGGGCGGTATAAAAAGCGAAGCATTTTGTTCTATCTATGATTTTAATATGAACATGAAATTAAAAAATCTCATCTTTGCTTTATGACTTGCGGCTCCAGGCTTTTTTCCAGACCGCGTCTTTGATCTGACAGTTTGTCATCTTGCCGCAGCAATAGGCACATCCAGAGAGAAAGAAATGAGGCACACCAAGACCTGCTTACAGGGGCTGTCAGGTGGATGAAAGCAGGTCTCGGTGTGCCTCATTTCTTTCTCTCTGGATGTGCCTATTGCTGTGGCAAGATGACAAACTGTCAGATCAAAGACGCGGTCTGAGTCAGTCAGTGTGATTGCACCCTGTTTTGGCCCCCCGGGGTCAGGCCACACTTAACGGGTGGCTTTCCACCACTTCCCAGCCACTTCTGAAAGGGCTGTATAAAACAGTGAAGCATTTTGTAAAGACTCTGACCAGGAAAATGGAATCTAGGACCAAGGTCCCAGCATTCCAGCCTGGGCGAGTTACCTTATAGCTTCTCCTGCTTTGGGTAAGAATCCCTGTATCTATTATTTAAAATATCTATCTAACCTTTGCTTAATCTAAATCAAGCTGCCTTTCCCATATCCCTGAAAATCCTTGCACAGAAAGGTCTAATCAATCAGCGCGCCCGTTCCTGCCCCCTTCAGAGCGCTGACACGTTGGGACGGTCTCTCCCTCCCCAACCGATAACCCCACATACAGAGCGCCCCAGTGCCTGTGTAATCTATCAACTCTGCAGACCGCCTGGAGCTGTGTATCTTGTCACTTCAGTTGTGCAACTGCCCCAGGCCACTTAGGAAAATTTTTTTTTTTTTAGGCACATTGAAGCCGGCGGTGTCATTTTTCATCTCTTTTGATGCCCGTTCCTGCCGCCTTGAGAGCTCTGACATGTTGGGATGGTCTCTCCCTACCCTCCCGATAACCCCACGTACACAGCGCTCCAGAGCCTGTGTAATCTATCAACTCTGCTGACTGGGTGGAGCTTTTTAGCATCTCACTTCAGCTGTGTGCTGTAATCTCCTACACAAAATGCACCCATGGCACTCAGGAAATTTTTTTCAGGCACTTTTCATCTCTTTTGAAAAAAAAATGTGCTGATCGCCCCGAGGGTCTATATGAACTTCTTAGAAAATTTTTTTCTTTTATCTTTGTATAGGATTAAATGAAATATAACTATTCTTCATGCAGACTATTCATGATTATTATAGGCGCCAAATTAGTATGTTTTTAAGAAAACGGATGGCTGAATACTTAATATCAATATTTATAAAGTTGATAAAAAAATAGTATGAAGAATGTTAATATTGCATTTTAGCCATTACAAATTACAAAGTAACGTTAAAATGAAGACAAACCATTTTGAGAGAAATTCATCTTGTCTTTTCTTGGCGGCTTGCAGACATGTGATAATGAGATCTAGTCGCGGTGTTATTATATACGACAGCACAGGAATTTTTTGAAGTTTGAACGGTCATTTATAATCACAGATATGCCCCATCTGCCAGACAATTTACACAGGCAGTTTATGGAATATGCCTGCTCAAAAGGTACTCTCTGCATCTGTAGTAATTTTAAAACAGCTGTCTTTTCTCTGTTTAGACAGAAATTTCATATTATAGATTTTAGGGGTCTGTTTAGATTTGAACATTCCATCTTCGTGTTGAGTGTCCTGGCTTCATCCCGAGTAGTATGGGCTTGGTTTGGGTCATCAGTTAACTTTTGCATGAGTTTTGAATTTTGGCGTAGTTCTAATGCAGTGCTTTTATTGCTAGTGTGTGTGCCGACCATCTAGTGTCTGAAAAGCCTTTCAAAGTCTTTATCCTGTGGATCAGCATTTTGTTGCTGACTGGATGAAGATTTGACAGACTTGAAATATCCAGTCAATTTAGAGATTTTCTTTAGCTGTTCTTGGTTACGCTGTGCTTTCTAGTTGTTGTGCTTTTCATTTTTGTGCTCTGCTATCATATTTTCTTTCGGGCATTTTGCTGATATGCTGTCCAGTTACCCAGAATAACACAGTAGTGTAGTATGAACTCAAAACAAAATTAACCTTAACCTGGTCACATCTACTCAATGTTTCTTATTGGCCAATGGGCGTCAGGGAGGCAGTTTTCTTTTAGTAAATTAAAAAAATAATTAAAAATAGTTTGGCCAATCCTAGGCCCCTGTACACGTGGGGCCCTTAGGCTAAAGCCTAGGCCAGCCTGTGTATTAATCCGCGCCTCCATTGCTATTTTTCATATATATAAATGATTTAGATAGGAATATAAGTAACAAGCTGGTTAAGTTTGCAGATGATACCAAGATATGTGGATTAGCAGATAATTTGGAATCTGTTATATCATTATAGAAGGACTTGGACAGCATACAGGCTTGGGCAGATTTGTGGCAGATGAAATTTAATTTCAGTAAATGTAAAGTATTACACATCGGAAGTAAAAATGTTAGGTTTGAATACAAAGTGGGTGGTCTGAAAAGCGAGAGTATACCTTATGAGAAGGATTTAGGAGTCATAGTGGATTCTAAGCTACAAACTTCCAGTGTTCAGAAGCCATTAAGAAGGCTAACAGAATGTTTGGTTATACAGCATGATGTGTGGAGTACAAGTCCAAGGAGGTTATGCTCAACCTTTATAATGCACTAGTGAGACCTCGTCTGGAATACTGTGTGTAGTTTATGAATATTCACTATCAATTTCTGTATTGGTTTGTGTCCATATATTATCGGTTTGTACGTGAACTATATCCTCCTTCTTCTTTCGGCTGCTCCCGTTAGGGGTTTCCACAGCAGATCATCTTCTTCCATATCTGCCGGTCTTCTGCATCTTGCCTGTCACACCCATCACCTGCATGTCCTCTCTCACCACATTCATAAATCTTCTCTTAGTCCATCCTCTTTTCCTCTTTCCTGGCAGCTCTATCCTTAGCATTCTTCTCCCAATATACTCAGCATCTCTCCTCTGCACATGTCCAAACCATTGCAGTCTCGCCTCTCTGACTTTGTCTCCCGACTGTCCAACTTGAGCTGACCCTCTAATGTACTCATTTCTAATCCTGTCCATCCTCATCACACCCAATGCAAATCTTAGCATCTTTAACTCTGCCACCTCCAGCTCTGTCTCCTGCTTTCTGGTCTGTGCCACCATCTCCAACCCATATAATAGAGCTGGCCTCACTACCGTCCTGTAGATCTTACATTTCACTCTTGCTGATACTCATCTGTCACATATTACTCCAGACAATCTTCTCTACCCATTCCACCCTGCCTGCACTCTCTTTTTCACCTCTCTTCCACAATCCCCATTACTCTGTACTGTTGATCCCAGGTATTTAAACTCATCCACCTTCGCCAACTGTACTTCTTGCATCCTCACCATTCCACTGACCTCCTCCTCATTTACACACATGTATTCTGTCTTGTTCCTACTAACCTTCATTTCTCTACTCTCTAGAGCATATCTCTTTGCATTTATTGGCTTGTGAGTGAACTGTATCAGTTTACACTCGCATGTTATCAGTTTGCATATTAACTTTTATTTGCTTGCGTTCTGTGCTGATCTAACAATTGATTTGTATATGCACTATATTGGTTTCATGCAGGTCTCGTGTGGGAAACATGTCGGTTTTACACTTGAACTCTATTGGTTGTATGTTTGTACTATATCGGTTTCGCATACGAAACGTACTGGTTATGCGTACGCACACTATCGCAACTTTGTGTATGCACTACAGTATATCGGTTCTCTGTGCGAACTATAATGGTTGTTCACGTGATCTTTGGCAGCAATGGGAGTGGCAAGAAACAGGAACTCAAGCGCCACTGGAGACATGGAGCTCAAAGACATTTTTTAAATGAGCATTTGCATCTCAAGCTTTGTTTAGTCTGTAATAAAGGTGATTACCATTTTGTGCGTAAACAGTGAGAACTTTAAGTTATTTTTAACTTTAAGCAGTCTAAAGTTTACCTTGTACCTGTGATGTGGGTTTGCTACATGCTCCCATCTGCAGAGCAAGGGGATGGTGTAAAAGTGTCAAGTGCTTTTATTTAAAAAATAACAAAAACAATGTGTTCAAAATAAAGTGCAGTGCATTTAAAAATAGTTATTAAATAAATAATCCATAAAAATGAGTGCTGAACGTGGAGGTTAAAAACAATAGAAAAAAGACTTTTTTAAAACAATGAGGTTAAAACACAATGCAGGAAAACAGTCTTTTAAAAACACCACAAGGTGTCTTTTTACTTGCGGATCCCCTGCTTCTACTGTGTGGGCTTCTCAACAGGGTAGTCACCCTACATGCAGCTGACCTTCACCCTGCCTACTTCAGCTGTTCAGTTTGCCTGTCTCATCCCTGGCTCCGGTAGGTTCATCCTGACAGTAACTTGGAATCCACAGCGACCAGGGCGCCCATGCTGAGGAATACCCGTCCCAAGTCCTGACTCCCGCTGCCTTCCGTGGTCTTATGCACTCATCCGTCTTCCGGTCACTCCCGTCCTTCAAAAAAGCAAACTCTGTGGGAGCGACCACAACCTGCTGCTCCCCGGGTGTAGGCCAAACACCCAGGCATCCTGCACAGCTGTAAGTGAGCCTTCACTTGCTCGCTCGCTGTCCCGCACCGGCTTTCTCTCTCTCCCCACTGGTTCCAGCTTTTCTCTACAACCTCCGTTTTCTTCTTTCTTTCTCTTTTTTTTTCCTTAACCATCTCAGGCTTCTCTTTTATAATGGACGTGGCAGCTGTGGCAATCAACAGTTCCCGGGGAACAATTACGGAGCGGATCATCTCTAACCTGTGCACTTAGGTGAGAAATATCTGCGGCACAAATCCACCCAGGAACTGCTTCAGCCACACTACCATGCCCCCTTGCTAAGCCGCGAGCGATTATTTATTTAAAAGTGTCTCTTTCGTCGTGAGCTGTGGACCCACTGCACCACAGTACCTTTTTTATTTTCTGCCCTGTTATACACAAAGGAGTGGCTGCAGTAGCTTAAGCCCCATATCACTGTGCTCTAATTCTCCCAAATACCGTCTTTTCCTGTTAGGACCTAATTCATCACTTCGAAGCACACATGTCAGCGAAAAGAAACATGTCCTGTTAAAGCTATATAGGCTACTGTTTACTGTCCCATAAGGAAAGATTGTTTATGATATAATTATTATTAATTCCACAAAAAATATTACAAATATTAGTGTGTTGGTCCTATTGGTTTATATTATATTGACATGACTACGCAGAAGCAGCACATATTTATTTTGCTTATAACACCAACCTTTGTACTTAGGTTATTATAATTATTAGCCACCTCTAACTCTCAAAAGATTTATAAAATAACTGCTTTTCACCATGCATAGCATTTTTTGCGTAAGAACTCCAGGGCATTGCATTCAAAACAAACATTGTAAAACCACGAATATCTCTAAGAACATGTCTCTGTGTCTGCCTCCTCTCGGCACCTTTGTCCTCCTCCTCCCGACTCTGGCGCCTTGAGTGGTGGGTGTCGATTTTTCTTATAGCCCATCTGGAAGCGCTCCAGGTGATAATTGACCTAAATTAGGCTATACTTCTGGGTGTGGCTGCACAGCCCAGACGGGCTCAGGAAGTTGTGCAGCTCCCCCTGGCGGTGGCCACGGAGCCCAACAGGGATGATCTCCGGTGTAACACAATTGTGGCCCCGATGCAACCCAGGGGGGCTGCCACCAAGTGTTCCGGGGGATATAGTGTGCATTCCATTGCTGCTCCCTCGGATCCAGTGTCAAAGGGGTTGTCTCGGACGGGCATCGGTCCCGGCCTTCTGCCACAATATACTTACCCAAACAATACTGCCTGAAAGAATACTGCCTGAGCAATGTTGGACAAATTCAGTGAGTCTGATGCTAATTTAGTTCTTCTAAATTGGGTTCAGTTGCTGAAAATCAATGTTGCATTGGCTCTATCACAAGCAACTGCTAAATAAAATTTTTCTATGTTTAATTTAGTTAAGTTCAAACACAAAACTCAAGCTCTCCGATCTTCTGAGTCTGCCAAGAATTTTTAACAAAGATGAAATCACTGAAATACATCACAAAATTGGATCCAAAAAGATTTGCCATAAAACACAAAAGCGGACAACACCCAGAAAGTTAAAATGATTTTTGTTTTGATTTTGATACTGAGAGATCTTAATACATACTGTAGCATTACTGTTCTTTACATCTCTCTTTTAGTTAGTGAACTGTCCTTAAAAGGACTTGATAGCTTTATCCTTGCTGGTTGTAATTCTTTGGCAATCTGACCATTTTATTATCTCTCCTGCTGCTGTCACTGAAGTTGCTCATTTGCATGATGGAATGCCAGCCCATTCTGTTGGTAGCTCATTCTTAGATTGAGGCAACTTGTCTATTTGCTTCAGGGTTCTGGCTCATAATAATCTTTGCTAATCTTTACTAAAAGCTTAATGCACAAAACCAGTGAAGATATATGTTACAAGACAATCATTTCTAGAGACTTTCTTGCTTATTAACATGCAATAGGCACTTTATGAGGAAAAAATATTTGGCTTGACATGTTGTGATGTGAACAGCTTTTGGTATTTCATAATGCTAAAGGCATGATGTGTAAATGGATACAAAACTGGTACCAAAAAAGTTTTGGTGAGGGAATGTTTTTTAAAATTATGTGATATTAAAAGTGGTGTGCCTCAGGAGTAATTACATGTATGTGTTCCCTTTGAAACAGGAAAGACTGTTCGATGGTGTTGGTCTAGTTATCTTTATAAACTGCTCCTCCTCAGCTGAGCAAAAATAAACTGGTGCTGTTGCAATATATGGATTTCTGGCACTGTCAAACTGACCAGTGTTCACTGAGAAATATTTTTGAAAATTAATTTTTAGTGTAATATGTGCTATATAAAAAAGGAATTTCAGTGATTTATTTGATGTTAACACTTTTGTTGAAAGCCATCAGGTTCCCAGACAGAACAGTATGTACTTGTTTTAATCTCCTGCCTGATGCTGTCAACCATATGTAGTAGATGTTTGTTGTTGTACTGTGACTTCAAATATAATTAATTTAACTTTGAAAAATGAATGTTATTGAAGATTGCCAGTCTAATTAAAAAGGTTTTATTGTTAAACTTTTTAGAGAGCTTAAAATTGTTGTCTTCATTAAAATGATTCTATTCTCTTTTCTGAGTTTAAAACCCATCCTTTGGAACAGTACTCGGAAAAAACAGGATTTCTTAGCTATTATTTTGATATATTTGACTGCTTTAATGACAGCAAGCAAAGCACTGTTTTGTTTGAGACACAGTTGTTTTGATGCCAGGGCTTCCCTTTGTGCAATGCTATGCAAACTCTTTAGATGAGGTCTGTTTCCCTGCCATAGTATGTGCCCCATCAGAGCAGATGCCCAAACAGTTATTTCATTCCAAGCCCTTAATATGGTCAGTTAGGAGTCTGTTATAAAATGTTTGTCAGCCTTTGCTGTCTTTGGGATGTATTTACAAAAGAGCAAGTCTTCATTATATTACTTTGTGTATTGACATACTGAATATCTCTCTATTATAAAAGAAAATCTTGAGACAGGACAAGGTTATTGCCAAGAGATTTCTTCAAGTTGGTCTCAATCATTTCCAGTTGATGACCCACGGCCACAGTCCTCTCACTTCTCATTTGTGTGAATGCTTTTGTCAGACACACTTCCTGTGCTCTCACCTCTCATTCATTTAAATGCTTTTATCACCTCTCATTCGTGTGAATGGTTTTGTCAGACAGAAACAAAAAGGAGTGTGGCATCCAAGAACAATTTAATTGCAAAAATGTTGCTCGATTAAATATTGTATCACCAAAAGATATTGAACAGTTTCACATGAATCAAAATGAGCAACTTCATAAAAAGATGTTCTAACTGTAGATGGAACTATGTATGGTACTTTTCAAGAACTGGCACAAGCAGCTGGATTATGTAAATCGGATGAATATATGTTTGAAATGATTTCTGATGCTGCTTCTGTAATGATGTCTGACAAATTAACAAACTTCTTTGTGTACCTAATTATGATGGGTGAAGTTGATGCTTTAAAATTAAGCGTTCAAAGGACGCTTATACGGAAAGTATAATGAAAAAAATCGGTTCTTTCAATCATCAAAGAATTGTTAGAAACAGAAGATTTACTGATGCAGCAATTTGGACTTCAAGAAGAAATAGATGAATCTCAGGTAAAGAAAGAAATAACAGCAGATGAAGATTTAACTGTGGAAGGCCATGGAAAATTATATTGGGAAATATACTCACAATTAAACGATGATCAAAAAGCAGTTTTCGACACAATTCAAAAATGTATTCTCAGTGAAATTCATCAGCTGTTATTCTTCATAGATGGACCTGGCGGCACAGGTAAAACATTTTTGTATATGTGTTTAGTCCATTATTGCAAACACTTATGCAAAAACATTGCATCGATAGCATGGACAGGTATAGCAGCAGTTCTTCTTCCATATGGTAAAATGGCTCAGAAAACTTTTAAATTACCTTTAGATATCATGGACAAAAATGTTACATTGAAATAGAAAAAGAAGTTGAAGCAAGAAATGCAAAAGACCCAAATATTTATTTGGGATGAAGCGTCAATAATCCCACAAACAGTATTAAATGTAAAAATTGTCGATCAGTTACAGGGCAAATTGATTAAATGTGTATCAATAGACTATGATAAAGCAGTTAGTGGTGTGCAGAAGATTAAAAGATCAATTTACAATATTCTGTAAAATATATTTAAACATTAACACCATCTGGTCTTCCACCAGCTAAATTACTGTTGAAAGAAGGATGTATCCTAATGTTATTGCGTAATTTCTGTATGAGTGATGGGCTATGCAATGGTACAAGATAGTTGTATTGAAAATTGGTCGATCAATTCTAACATGTAAAATTTTAACAGGCAACAAGAAAGGTAACGTCGTATATATTCCGAGGGTAACATTAGACACCAAAGGAGATCTGGATATGCCATTTGTATTAAAACGTTTATAGTTTCCCATCAAAATAGCTTTTCCTATAACAACATATCACAGGGAAAAACATTCCAAAAAGTCAGTTTATTTATTAAAGAGAAACAAACAATATTTACTCACAGGCAGTTATATGTTGCATTGTCACGATGTAAGTCCAAACACAGAATCAAAATTCTATGTTATATTGAAGAATAGTTAATTCCAAATATTGTTTTTACCGAAGTTTTACAGTAAAAGTGTAAATTTAAAAGTATTTGTGTATTCATTTCAAAGCCAAACAGAGCAAAAACATATAACTCAACAAATACCTCTAATGCAACATGAAACAATTTTCTTTCAATTTATTACGTTTTACTATTTTTTACTATGGTTAATTACTCACTGTAATGTAAAATAGTTAGTTCTATTATGCATATGTAACAGTTCCTATGAAAATAATAATCTGTTTAAATTGTACATCCGCTTACCCATACGCGAATAAATAAGGAATAAATCAATGTACTAAATTGCAACTCCACAAGTTCATCAACAGTTCATCATGGTGCACTAAAAGCAAATAGAATTCCTTTACAATTAAGCCATGGGGTAGTCCATTGTTTATTGTGTAAACTGTAAACTTGCCTTTTAATAAGACCCTGATGAAAGCTATTAACCTCATAAAAATCATTGTGAGCTGGAATGTTAAAGGTCTGAATGACGAGTTAAAGAGAAAGAAAGTATTCTCTCACCTAACAGGTCTAAATGCTATAATAGTATTTTTACAGGAGATCCACTTAAGATAGGATCATTTTCAGCTACACAGAGACTGGACTGGCCAAATATTCCATTCCAGATTTACAAAAAAAAAAACTAGAGGTGTGTGAATTCTTATACATAGAACAATCTTATTTGTAGTATCAAATGTTGTATGTGATCCTGAAGGGAGATATGTGATTGTCATTGGTAATTTATTTAACTGTAAAGTGATTTTGATAAATATCTATACACCTAATGTGGATGATAGGGACTTCATCCAAAACATATGTGAACACTCATAAAGTTATAATAGGGACTTAATTGTGTTTTAAATCCAGACCTAGATAGGTCTCCCGCCACAGGGGCAATGATATCTAACATTGCAAAGGCAATTACACAATTTGTAACTGATCACAACTTATCAGACCCCTGCAGAATTCTAAACCCAAACTCGAGAGCATATTCCTTCTACTTACCAGTGCATCGCTGCTTCTCAAGAATGGATTATTTCTTTATAGATAACAATTTTTTCACTATGATAAGTATGATGCTATTGTTATCCCCAACCACACCCCTGTGTGATCATGGAGCTAAAATCATTATGCCCCACTTACTCATCTTGCAGTTGGTGTCTTAACCCACTTTTATTAACAGACGAGAACTGTACAGAATTTATATCCAAGCAAATCAATTTTGTTCAGAGACAAATACATCCTCAGAGGTTTCTGCAAGAGTACTCTTTGGAAATTCTTAAGGTTTTTTTAAGAGGACATCTTGTATCTTTACCACAAAAGGAAATGGGAAACCAAGAAGGTATCAGAGCTAATCAGTGAAATTACCAGAATAGATCAAGAACATGCCAGCTGTCCGAATGAGGCTCTTCATAGGAAAAGACAAAGTCAGAACTCAACCTCTTGACAACTAAAGAAACAGGACATTACTATGAACATGGGGAGAAAGCTAATAAGATCTTAGCTCAACAAATCCACAAGCAGGAAGTTCGCAATGCAATCCCAGCAATCAATAACACAGAAGGACACAAAATCATTGAGCATAAAAGTATAATCCACACATTTAAAGACTATTATAAGTCCTTATAAGCTAATAAGTTTGAAGAAGACAAGACACAACCCAATGCATTTCTGGATGAATTACAGACACCAAAACTAGATACTCTCAATGCAGAGGAATTGAATAAATCTCTTGGCACTATCAGAATTACTAGACGCTATAAACTCACTTCAGAGTGGGAAAGCAGCAGGCCCGGGTGGCTACTCTGCCAAATTTTATAAAACAATTCTCAATTAAGTTAGCTCCCCTTTTATTAGCAACATTTACAGAAGCTTAGAGACAGTACAGTTCTACATTTCACCAAGCATTAATTACCAACCTTTCCTAAGCAAAATAAGGACTTATTACAATGTGCATCATACACACCAATTTTACTTCTGAATAATGGATGTTAAGGTACTCTCCAAAGTCCTAGCTATAAGGATTGAGAAAGGGTTTCCTTTAGTAATAATAAAGGAGGCCCCTTGTCACCACTGCTTTTTGCAAATGCCAGTGAGCCTCTGGCAGTTCACTGTCGAAATGCTTATGAGATAAAGGGGATTATCAGAGAAGGACTTGAACAGAAAATGTCTCTATGCAGATGATATGGTACTGTATATATCAGATCCACAAAATAATGTGCATGTAGTCCTAACAGCAGTAACAGAATTTCAAAAGATTTCTGGTCTCAGAATTAATTTGAATAAAAGTATTTTCTTTCCAGTGAATTATCTGTCAAACAATATTAGATTGGACACCTTCCCTTTTATCATCGCAGATCAGTTTAAAACATAGGGGTAAACATCACAAGTAAACTTAAAGCTCTTTATTGACAAAATTATGCCATCTGCATGGAAAGAATTAAGCAAGACTTGCATAGATGGTCTACTCTTCATCTCACTTTAGCCGGAACAATTAACATTGTATAGATGGTCTACTCTTCATCTCACTTTAGCCGGAACGATTAACATTGTCAAGATGAGTATCCTTCCCAAGCTTCTTTTTCGATTTCAGAACATTCCAATATACATCAATAAATAATTTTTTAAGAAATTAGATTCAATCATAACATCATTTATTTGGAATTCAAAACATCCATGTATCCAAAGGGCAACCCTACAAAGACCTAAGGCAGAAGATGGCATGACTCTACCTAACTTTCAATTTTATTACTGGGCAGCAAATATACAAGCTATAAAAATCTGGACATTGACACAAATAGATGCACATTCACAGGCTTGGTCCGCAATAGAAATAAAATCCTGCAGTACTTCTTTATATTTCTTGCTTTGTACCCCAATAAGTCATCGCCAATATCACAACAACCCAATTGTGGTTTACTCACTCAGAATATGGAACCAATGTAGGAAGTATTTTAAGATAAAGAAGCTTTTGTCTGTGGCAATTCTGCACGAGAACCACCTTTTTCCACCCTTTCAAAAGCACACAATTTTTAATGTCTGGAAAACATTTGGGATTAAATCACTTAGAGATCTGCGCATAGACAACATCTTAGCATCCTACAAACAATTACCCTCCAAATTGAATTTTCCGGCAACACATTTCTTTCACTACCTTCAAATTAGAAACTTTGCTAAACAAAACCTGCCTGATTTTCCGCACCTCCCATCTATCTCTATTCTGGAAAAAATATCGATCAGTCTTAGTATAATACTGTACATAAAACCATTTTACAGTCCCAGAATACACTCAGCATCTCAGAAAAGGAGTAGAAGGTAGCAATGCACAGAATTCATTTGAACTCCATACAAAGCATACAATTATTCAACTTAAAATTATATATCGAGCACTTCTGCCTCATTTAAAATTGTCCAAAATGTTTACAGCGCAAGATTCAACCTGCAAATGTTTCAATCAAGTTCTAGCCTCATTGGGCCATATGTTTTGGGCGTGCATGAAATTAACATCATTTTGGACCAAGATCTTCAAATGCTTTTCAGACAGCCTTGGTGTCACAATACCTCCTTATCCACCAGCAGCTGTGTTTGGTGTACTTCCAGATTGGCTTAAAGTGGAGAAGGACAAACAAACTGTGATTGCCTTTAGTACACTATTGGCATGTAGACTTATCTTGCTCAACTGGAAGAATCCTAAATCACCTCTTTTAAGTCAGTAGGTAACTGATGTTATATATTATCTGAAAATGGAAAAAATGTAATTCACACTTAGAGGATCTGTACAAAACTTTTTCAAAAACCTGGCAGGATCTAATCAATACCATTCTAGAAAAAGCATTTAAATTGAGGAAATAGACTCTCTCCTATCTTTTTTATTTTATTTATTTGTATTCATTTATTTATTTATCTATTTACTTATTTTTACTAGTTTAAATGGCCTAGCTCTCTTTCTCATGGGTGGGGGTTGATTTGTTTCGAACCTAGATTGTTAAACTTGACTTGCTTGTATGGAATTTTATTTGACTTTAATAAAATCAATGAAATGCTTAAAAAAAATTGTACTCGGTACAGTGCACTTTTTATCATTAGCTCAATTTCCATTTTTAGATTATGAAGTGAGCAGTCAGTGTCTTTCTTTCAGCTCTGTAAGTAACTTGGTGTGCGCCCTCAATGATACTATCTAAAGCATTTGTTTGTTAAGAAAATAAATGTGTGTGTTTTTAAGAACCAGAAAAAAAAATTACACTTCCTTTTGGCTTATCCTGAAAACACATGCTTGTCCAGAGAAGTAAAATGGACTTGGCCAGGTGTCTTTAGATATACAGTACATTACAGATGTACAATAGTTTCCAGTGTCACACATTTGGAGAGGCACAGGTCTAATTTACATTTTGAAGACTAGGGGGCTCTGCCCCTGCTCACTTCAGTTTCCAACCCTTGTGTTTGGTTAATCGATATACAATTTTATTTATTTTTTCTTTGGAATTGTTTCAATTTCAATATTTGCACTTTTACTTTAAAGCTTCATTAAAAACAATATTTTTTGGAGACACATTGTGACAATGCAATGTATAACTGCCTGTGAGTGAATATTGTTTGTTTCTCTAATAAATAATCCGACTTTTTCTAATGTTTGTCCCTGTGATGTATTGATTGTCATAGCAAAAGCTATTCGCACAGTAAACTGTAAACATTTTAATATGAATGGCATATCACGATCTCCTTTGATGTGTAATGTTATTCATGGAATATATACATTGCCTTTATTTTGGCCGGTTAAAATTCGTGATCATCAATATACACCTGACCGAATTGTGTATTCTTTGAAATTCAACTTTGTCGTTGCTTTAACTGTTGCGGGACCACAGATTCTCATAGCATTTGGTCTATTATTGTGTGAATCCACTTTTGTGCATAAGAATGATGCAAATGCGAAAAGACTCTGCTCTTTGCCTTTTATTTCTGACCTTGATTTGTCCTGCTCTTTTTTCAGTTACACCTGGTTCTGATGGTTAATCACCTTTTGTTTTGCGGTAATGCAATCTTTTTTTTGATACTGTAGCGACTGACATGATAAAGTGTCACAAAAGTTTTACTTGAACAATCGATGACTTCGTAAGCCCAAACACAACTTTCTAGCACCCTCTCCAATCCCTCATTCCCCTCGTCTCGCCCCCCCCCTTACCACATCAATCAATACCCCATTATCAGTCTTCTGTGCTGTACTCCGCCCTCCATCAATCGGACAGAACAGTCACTTAAAACCAAAAAGGCCTCAACCTAGCTGGGACGCTACAATACTTTAGAATTTTACTGGTTTCATAATCTATCTGCCTTTTTTTCTCTCCAACGCCTTTGGTGTCTATTCTCTGTATTGTTCTTATATGCTTTATATGTGTTGAGAGCACAGGATGTGTGTGCACTATGTGCTTTTACACAACTGACTGTTTTTTGATGCTTGTGGTCTTTCTTGTATGATATGTGTTGTAAATAGTCTTGCAAGATTCTCATGTTCCACGTCCCCGCAAAAACGGCCCTGAGACAATCTCTTGGCACCAAGCCTCCTGTTTACAGTCCCCGCGAGACGCTCCATGGCAAGTGTCTTTTGTCTCGCAGGTCTTTTAAATGTCTTCCGAGAGAAGATCACATATCGTAGCCTTGCTTTTGCATTCCAGGATTTCTTTTTATAATAGAGAGATGGAAGTGATGTGAGTAACATGATTGAATATTGGAACTACTATTGGTATTATTTAATCTGTAACTTTTGCACAAATCATCTTTACTTTCTAAACTGTAGTTGCAACCAGGACATACCGTTATCAAATCAACTACACAATAGACATTTACATATACTGTATTTGTATATGGTGATTTATTTTGGTGCATCCGTTCTTAGCTTTTTTGATTTATCAGGTAGAATTAACCTCTATATTATTGTGTCAACTAGAAGAGTGTTTGACTTTATACATGATTATAAAAGTGTGTATGTAATAACTTTTATGTTATTGATAAGGAAATGTGATAACATTTGTACATATTGCATATTATACCTGTGTTCATGAACATTATTTCACGTATATTTGTAATTTCTGTGTTGATTCGGGTCTTTACTTGATCTCTGTAGCACTACACTTTCTCTTTTTGTTGTCACAAAGTCTGTAAATTATTGGATCTTGCTTTAGGAGTTATTTTCTCAAAGGGTGGCCCATTTTTTGAAAATAGAAAAAAACACACAGTAACATACATCAGTCCTTAGGAGTGAGACGCAGAAATACATATCAAACCCTGGGTTACAATTTTTTTGGTAACCTAGACCAAAAATAAAATTTTACTCTGGTACTAGCAGACAGGATTTCTACAGTATATAATGTGCATTTATACAATATCATTTATGTGTTATAGCCTCTGTTTTAAAACTTGTTAATCATATTAACTTGTCTTTGGGCATATAGTAATTGAACAGTAAAACAGTATTTTTTGAAAAAAACAGAGAAAGAAAAAGAGAACATGTCAAGTAGCTACCCTCAGTTAATTTTTGATATCTGCGCTTTTTGCAGATTTCACCAGTTGTGCCTGTTGTTTCCATAAAATTGAAAACCTGTTTAATCCTTATCTTATACTCCATTGGATATAGTAAAATATAATGCACATTTATTTCAAATACCTTCTTCAGTATAAAAATTTAATTGAACTACAGTTGAAAATTTCACCTTGTTTAAATGATAGTATGCATTGTGAAGCATCTACTATATGTTAAATTCAGAGCATAGCAAAAAATGACTTAAAGCTCTTAGCTTTTCCTCAATGCAGCCACATATATCTATGGTTGTACTATTTAATGTAACCATTAGTCGCCTATCCTCCAATGTGTGAGGTGAGGAAAATTAATGATACTCACAAACAAGTGAAACATGATATTATATTGATAGAATGAGATTAAACTAGAGAATGTGGTGATTTTACATAATGTAATGTTCATCAAATAAATGCATCATAATTTTATTGTAAAGTAGTGGAATCATCCAGTATACAGATTCAGTAGTTTCAGTGGTCTGAGCTCTTGACTTACACAACAATGAAAATCTTGGTTAATTTTTTTTTATATATTTTTTGCTTTATTTAATAAGCTTTGACTTTGTGATAATTTACAGGTTATGATTTTATGATGTTTTGTCTTTCCATTCACAGAAACAGCAATCAGTGTGGTAATGAATGTTTCTACCAGCCACTGCCTAAAGGCCAAGATAATACCACATTTTATTACATCTTTTAATTTTAACATTGATGTAACATATTCCATTTGGGAAGCAAGGACTGCTCATTTATTTAAGCTGTTGACTTTTCATCTTTTTTTAGCCATAGTTAACTTCCGGAAGATTAGGACAGATTGTTTTAATGAATCTAGTATGATTTGTTAGTCAGTCGTCCAGAAAAGTGTACCTTATAACAACTTTTATAATAACTTATTTTGTTCCATGTTGCAACCTACTAAAATGACTTTATAATCTTTTTGACTGCATATTTTTTTTGGCTGTTGTGTTTTTCAATATCTTTTAAAATGTGATTTCATATTATATGCCCATTTTTTTCTGCATACAGCACATTAACTACTGTAATGCTAATAAAATGTAAAGCCAGATATTTAAGTCATTGTTCATGTTTTCGTGTTTATTTATAACTGTTGTCGAAGATGGCTGGGGTGGTGACCCGGCCAGGAGTACTGGAGGAGGGCTTATGCCTTCCCCAGATCATGTGGGGGCAACCGCCCTGGTTCCTTTGGGGGCTACAGGTACAGAGCTTTGAAGCTCTACCCTGTAGGGGCTCGTGATCACCGGCAGGGGGCGCCCCTGTGCCTTTGGAGCCCTGGACCTCAGCACTTCCACCACATCCGGAAGTGCTGGTGGGGAGAGGACTGGGGACACCCAGAGTGCTTCTGGGTCTGCAGCCGGCACATCCGCCACACTGGGGTGTGGCAGTGGAAGGTTCCCGGAACACACCTGTAGCACATCTGGGTGCTGATAAAAGGGGCCGCCTCCCTTCAGACAACGGCTGGAGTTGGGAGTGCAGAGGACGAGGTCTCTGGAGGAGGCAAGGAGGCGGCCTGAAGAGTAAAGGCATTGTGTTGTTTTGCCAGGACTTTGGGGTTTGTGAGCACTTGAACTGTAAATAGTAGTATGTATAATAAACGTGTGTGGGGTGATTACAACGTGTCTACCTGTCTGTATCCGGGTCATGTTCCACACTGTATTTAATGTTATTTTCTGTTCTGTCATTGGGAGATATTGTGCATTCGTGACCTCAGGTACATGATAGAAACTAGGATTCATTTGTGTTTTAAGGTTTCCAGTTTACACATCTTAGAACAGGTTGTTTTAAATGAATCAGAGATGGTTTGATTCTCAGTTTTGTTCTTTTATTTATATACATGGTATATTTCTCTTTATGCTTACTATAATTATCTTCTTAAATTTAGTAGTGACTCCACCTTGGGAGGCAGGTCCTTCAGTGTTATGGCCCCTCAACTCTGGAACTCTCTTCCTCAGTATCTCTGAGATTGCTCCTCTTTTTCCACCTTTTAATCTCTACTGAAAACTTTCCTCTTCTACGAACTTTTATCTTCTGTGTATTTTTTATTGTTATTTTTATTTTTTTTTTTTACTCTTTATGTAAAGTGACCTTGGATTTTTGAAAGGTGCTCTTTAAATGCAACTTATTATTATTAGTGCTATTGCACTAGGGCTGTTCCCATTTTAGTCCTTCTGATGTGGGGAATCTAAGTCAATGTACTTCAACAAAGAGAAACCTTTATAAAAAAAAACAAACTTTACTATCACTTTCCATTATTTTTTCTCTTGAAAAAAGTCTTCTGGTATATTAAACATTAATTTTTTGTGCACATACTTTTTTAACATACTGTAAATATACTTGAGACACATTGATTACTGACAACTACTTAACCCTAGCACACCTACACAAATGTTTCTGTTGTTAGTCACCATGGAGAATGCCTCTAAAGCAACAAATGCACGCTTACATAGTGCGACAAGTCATGAATCACCTAGCCTTGTTCTCCTTCACATATACTTTTGATGGTCATGCTTACAATCTGTTATTTATATGTTGATGTGTGTTTCTAGCAAGTGGCCTCTTGTTGTTCCAAACTCCTGAAACTCTTATCACCTATTCGGGCCTTCTGCATTATGTAGACTCTGCTCATTTTCTCCTGATGTACTACTCAGTTTATCCTCCAGTACATCAACTCCGACATCTCATTCCTTCCTCCTATGTAAATCTCCACATGCAGACCCTCTTTGCTCCCTCTTACCACTAGACTATTGTTATGCCTGAAAGTCACAGCTCTTATATGTATATGTATACCACACAGTCGGGTGCCAACTTTAGTAAAGAACCTTTCAGCAGCTGTGTAAAAGACCACGTTTTTCTGTAAGGTCCACTACCACTAATCGCTAGTGTTACCTAGCAGCATACTTCCTGTACGTCTGCATGTAGCTGGCCCCACCTTTGACTCATACACTGCCTCAGTTTCTCATTCTCCATGAAGTACACAGTGCCAGGCAGATTTTCTGGCATTTTCATAATTTGTGCCATTAACAGGTGGGTGGGGAATGCAACCCTGTAGACAATGGCCATTATAGGACTTCCTCCTGCGCAATACCAGCTCCCAATCATGGGCTGCTTGATCATTATGTCTCTTCCTAATAATGGCTGTAAAGAACAGCATGACCAGAGAGACTGAGGCACAAAAGAAAATGAACAGTTCAAGCCTTTAAACAAAATTATTATCATTATTTTTATTTTTTTAAATATAGGAAATCACTTTAACAATAGTGCACACTAGCAAATGTACCTATTGTTAGGGGCCATTGGGAGTATCTCCAAAGCATCAAATACATACCTAGACAGAGGGCCAAATTGTAGTACACCTTGCCTAGTCCTACTTCATGTACACATGATGATTGCTCTTGCACTCTGTCTTGCACCTCAACATACAGTATATGGCCCACTCTTCCATCTAATGTGCGTTGTCTTATTCCTTCTAACACCTGATCATCCTTGACCAATTCCCAGATGCTCCTACACCTGGTTGCCAGAATAGCCTGGCGGCTGTTGTGTTTCTATTTAAATCACCAGTTACCAGGTATGCAGCACACAAGATTCCCCCAGGATGTTAAAGGACAATTTTAAGGTCTCTATCACATTGGCTGGATGGAAATTCTTGGTGCTGTTGGACTTTGGTAGCAACCTCTGCATAGTCCACCGTGACTTGCTCCAGCAGATCCCTTATAAGGCCACAGACAAAGTGAACATCCACTGCATCCATGGGGACATTAAAACACGAAACGGAGGTTGTGGTTTCTATGTAGACCTGAATGGATGGAAGTTTTAGAGCTCCCGTTTTGCCTTATTAATAGCAGCTCAAAGCAAGCCTAAAATGACATCTTCAGCATTTATTTTGAACTTAAAATATTACTTCATATAAAAATAGTGGCCCAGTGATGCTACCAGACTTCGTTGGTACCTTAGAAAGCTTGACACGAAGAAACGAGCATGGTGCTTCCAAAGATTCAACTCTGATGCCTACACACCTCTCTCAATCTCGTAGCCTGTCCCCTACGCCTTCACTGGTATCTGTTTCAACGAAGGTGTAAAAATGTCAGATACATAAACTACTGATCAACCCATTGCTGAAACAGGAATGATTCTACTTCTAGAAGAGCTCCGTAAATCTATTTGTTCTGATGTTAAGAAATCTATTACGGCACTTAAAAGAGACATAGCAGATATTGCAGAATGCACATCATATTTGGAAACAAGAATGTCTGACATTGTGAAGGTGCATAACGAAATTGTAACAGCTTCAAATGAAGTGGAGGAGACGATAAGCAAGCTGTCTGGTAAGATTTACAATTTGGAAGATTGCTCCAGATGGAAAAATGTTAAAATGAGAGCAATCCCGGAAGATATAGATAATATGCAGCTGCTGTGACTCTTGCCAGTCCTTGAATTACTGCTCCTGATGATACATAGATGCCATAGACTGCCTAAACCTAAACACGTTTCTGCGAATTCACACAGGGATGTTATATTTCAGCTGCACTTTTATCACATTAAAGAGAGGCTGATGCAAATGGCAAGGAGCAGCAAAACTCTTCCAGACCCTTACAGTGAGATAACGATTTTCACGGATCTTTCACCAGCCACTTTTGCTACAAGAAAGATTTGAGACAGTTCATTGTTAATGCTGAAGCTGCAGCCCTGTTGAATAAATGGCATGTTCCTGATATTCCCCTTATCCCCACTACAGGAGAAATAAAGGTTCTGCAACTACAGAAGAACTGGGAAACAGTTAATTGACCTGGTAATGCAACTCCCACCTCAAACTTTATCTAAATCCAGGCTTAACTATTTCATTATCTTAGAAGTTTAAAATTTTGTAGACAAGAAGGCATTGGACAGTGGTGCACTAAAGGTTGACTGTTTTGGTTAAAGTGAATATATAACTTCACTCCCTCCTACTTTCTTCTCCTATAATGTGTGTGCTTTTGACTGTATTGTCAATATACACACTCATTTGAGGTTTGCACAAGAATTTACTCATCAAACTTTTGATGGGCATATACTTTTTTAAAAAATATTTACTCAGTTGTTTCTATTGGCTATAATAGTTTTGATATTCATTAATTTCATGTGTAATTATTATTGTACACTGTGGTAGGTTGGCACCCTGCCCGGGATTGGTTCTTGCCTTGCGCCCTGTGTTGGCTGGGATTGGCTCCAGCAGACCCACGTGACCCTGTGTTCATTCGGATTCAATGGGTTGGAAAATGGATGGATGGATATTATTGTACAGCCCCACCAATTTTCAATTGCATATATAATCAACTAAATTTTAATCTGGGTTTTAAAATTTTCTTCGTTTGCCTCAAATATTTTGATAAATATGGTCCTAAAGGTACTTTCTTTCAATGTTAGGGGTCTTAATTCCCTTTTCAAAAGGTCACTTATGTGGAAGAAGGCATTATTAAGTGATTGTGATATTTTATGCATCCAAGAAACTTAGTTTTCTAGATATAGTTATGTTAAGCATCTCTATTCTTTAACTGAACATAAAAAAGGAGGGGTTCTGATAGCAATTAAGAGCTCCTTATCTGTTGTGATAGGGGCTTGGCATCCTTACCTAGCTGGGACGCCCCTGCACACTATATTCAAGGGGAACAGCAGTAGTTATAGGCATGGGGTATGTGTTAAAATCGCAATTAGAGCTGTCAATCAAAATGATTAATGACTTTTAAGCCCCACCCCATGACGTCATCCCGGAAGTCCCGCCCCAATGATGCAAGACCGGAAGTCCAGGCCCGTCGCCTCCTGGTGATGTCACGGCGGCACTTCTGGGTGTAACGAATTGGTTGCCCACACGGGCTCAGGATTCCCATATACAGCGCCCCCTGACGGTACCTGCAGAACCCAACAGGGCTGCACCCAGCTCCAATTCCCAGGATGCCCTGTGGGAACCCGTGACACTGTTCCACCCCAGGGAGGTGGCTAGCTAGCATCCAGGGGGAGGTATTGCAATGTCCATAGCTGTTAGTAGTTATAGGCATGGGGTATGTGTCAAAATCGCAATTAGAGCTGTCAATCAAAATGATTAATGAAGTTTAAGCCCCGCACCATGATGTCATACCGGAAGTCCCGCCCCGATGCCACAAGACCGGAAGTCCTGCCCAGTCGCCTCCTGATGACATCATGCCGGAATTCCCTGCCCCTCCACGTGACCTAGTCCCTCCCCTTTGGCACCACCCCTGGAGGCGGATTGGTCAAGGACCCCCTGTCCCCGCCCAGACTCCTCCTTGAACCCGCCCCTTGCACCTGACTGGTTCAATAAACTGTCAATGGGCCGTTTGACGGATGTCTGCCCCCTGGTTGAACCAACCCCGCACCTGCTGGGTGAAATAAACTGTCAAGGGCCGTTTGATGGATGTCTGTACCCTGTTTGAACTCACCACCACCCCCCTCTCCCGAAAGACAAGTCCGGGCATGTTACAGCCTTTACCTCGACAAGCTCAGACATGCCCGGGTCTGCCTTGGCCCCCGCCCTTTCTCTAGCACAAGCCCAGACATGCCCAGGACGTGTCCTGACCAGATCAGACACGCCCAAAGTCATCCCGCACCAGTCCGAGGACATTCCCATCCATACCCTGCCGGCCTGAAGGGCCTGCCTCGGCCCTTGGGGTGAGGCAGCACCTGACGGTTGGCCTCCCCACACTTCCCAGTTCCCCCACACCCCCCAGTCCCCCACACTTCCCTGCTGAAAGCCTAAGAAGCGAAGCATTTTGTTCTACAATTTTAAGATGACCACGCCGTGAAAACAATTCATCTTTGCTTCAAACTAAGTCAAGCTGCTTCTTTCCATCTCAAAGACAAACTGTGAGATCAAAGACACGGTCTGAGTCAGGCTGCATTTAACCATAGGCTCCCCACACTTCCCAGCCACTTCTGAAATGGGCGGAATAAAACAGCCAAGCATTTTCTAAAGACTCTGAACGGGAAAATGGAGTCTAGGGCCGAGGTCCCAGCCAAGCGTCGGATCCGCAGAGTGAAAAGATGTTTGTTGCCTGTGTTTCTTAAAGCCGAAGCGGCGGACCCGGGTCGGACCAAGTCGTATTAAACCAAGGTAGAACCAGACGGTGACGATAAGGGAAACCCAACGTTAGTTTACGCCAAGCCCCTCCGTTTTACCCTAAATACTCCACCTGTTAGTCCCAGGATCCAGACGGATGATCAGACCTCAGCATTCTTTAAAGCTTTTAGCGCTCTCCGCATATCGACAGCTACAGACTCTGAAATGACGGAGGTCGTCGTAACATCCTCAGGGTTTCCGCCTGAGGCTTCAAAGCCTGAATCTTACCAATTTTATAACTCGGGCTTGACGGAGAACGTGACCCGCGTTATTTTACTGTACGATCTGATTACACTCTCTGGGCTACAGACCTTGAGTCTCCAGGGCCGGTGAGTTCTTACCCCATCTTTGCTAATGGTGTTCAGACGGAAACCTCTTTCCTAGCTCCGGGACAACCTTGGGTGAACAAACAAGTTCCAGAGGAACCGATGTCGATCGGACTTTTTGAGACAGATATGGACTGCCCTGATGGGGTGCTGTCTGACACCTGGGAAAAGGCCCTGCAGCTTATTAAAGGACTGATGACGTCTCTGCTGGACATTATTGTCTACTACAACCAGAAAAAGAATGTCAAGGGTGTGTTATAAAACATCCCGGACAGTCTAGGCATACTTGCCTCTTTGAACCTGAAATCGGATACCGACAAGGTCGTTTTCAGAAGATTTTGAAGATTTTCCGTAAGTCTTGGCTGAAGCGATTGGCGGTGAAAGTTCTGGGGTATTATAATATTCTATTGCCGATTCCCAAAATAGACACGGTGGTTGAAAAGACTGTAGATGAATTTGAAAATACCAGCTCTACAGTGCATCCAGAAAGTATTCACAGTGCATCACTTTTTCCACATTTTGTTATGTTACAGCCTTATTCCAAAATGGATTAAATTCATTTTTTTCCTCAGAATTTTACACACAACACCCCATAATGACAACGAGAAAAAAGTTTACTTGAGGTTTTTGCAAATTTATTAAAAATAAAAAAAACTGAGAAATCACATGTACATAAGTATTCACAGCCTTTGCTCAATACTTTGTTGATGCACCTTTGGCAGCAGTTACAGCCTCAAGTCTTTTTGAATATGATGCCACAAGCATGGCACACCTATCCTTGGCCAGTTTCACCCATTCCTCTTTGCAGCACCTCTCAAGCTCCATCAGGTTGGATGGGAAGCGTCGGTGCACAGCCATTTTAAGATCTCCCCTGAGATGTTCAATCGGATTCAAGTCTGGGCTCTGGCTGGGCCACTCAAGGACATTCACAGAGTTGTCCTGAAGACACTCCTTTGATATCTTGGCTGTGTGCTTAGGGTCTTGTCCTGCTAAAAGATGAACCGTCTTGCCAGTCTGAGGTCAAGAGCGCTCTGGAGTAGGTTTTCATCCAGGATGTCTCTGTACATTGCTGCAGTCATCTTTCCCTTTATCGTGACTAGTCTCCTAGTTCCTGCCGCTGAAAAACATCCCCACAGCATGATGCTGCCACCACCATGCTTCACTGTAGGGATGGTATTGGCCTGGTGATGAGCGGCGCCTGGTTTCCTCCAAACGTGATGCCTGGCATTCACACCAAAGAGTTCAATCTTTGTCTCAACAGACCAGAGAATTTTGTTTCTAGTGTCTGAGAGTCCTTCAGGTGCCTTTTGGCAAAATCCATGGCCACTCTACCATACAGGCCTGATTGGTGGATTGCTGCAGAGATTGTTGTCCTTCTGGAAGGTTCTCCCTCCACAGAGGACCTGTGGAGCTCTGACAGAGTGACCATCGGGTTCTTGGTCACCTCCCTGACTAAGGCCCTTCTCCCCCGATCGCTCAGTTTAGATGGCCGGCCAGCTCTAGGAAGAGTCCTGGTGGTTTCGAACCTCTTCCACTTACAGATGATGGAGGCCACTGTGCTCATTAGGACCTTCAAAGCAGCAGAAATTTTTCTGTAACCTTCCCCAGATTTATGCCTCGAGACAATCCTGTCTCGGAGGTCTACAGACAATTCCTTTGACTTCATGCTTGGTTTGTGCTCTGAGATGAACTGTCAACTATGGGACCTTATATAGACAGGTGTGTGGCTTTCCAAATCATGTCCAACCAACTGAATTTACCACAGGTGGACTCCAATTAAACTGCAGAAACATTTCAAGGATGATCAGGGGAAACAGGATGCACCTGTGCTCAATTTTGAGCTTCATGGCAAAGGCTGTGAATACTTATGTACATGTGTTTTCTCAATGTTTTTATTTTTAATAAATTTGCAAAAACCTCAAGTAAACTTTTTTCACATTGTCATTATGGGGTGTTGTGTGTAGAATTCTAAGGAAAAAAATGAATTTAATCCATTTTGGAATAAGGCTGTAACATAACAAAATGTGGATAAAGTGATGCACTGTAAATACTTTCCGGATGCACTGTATTTATGACACAGTAATGCAGTAATTTTATGAAATGGATGAATACTCTTACTGTGTTACCCGCCGTGTGGCAAATGAGTTTTGTAAATGTAATATTAATCATGAGGGTCATATGAATCTGTGGACTAAATATGACCTGGAATTTGATGATATGATAGAACTGATGGGGCTTTCTGAACCTGAAACCGCAGCAGTCTGATCAATTCAGAACCCTAAATAAATGTTTTCTAAGTTGTTAAGTGTTGTCAGTGTCAGTGTCATCACCGGCGATGGAGCAGGTCTTGGAAAAAACGTATTATAACTCTGAGAACCCCGGGGCTGGGGGGTAAAGAATCCTTGAAAAGAGCTCTCTTGCACGCCGGACACTGCATTCGGGACCAAGAGGTATCCGACTGGTTATCGGGGCAATATGCCTACACGATCCATAAACCGGCCCAAATCCATTTTAAAAGGAATAAAGTGTATGTTTCCAATATAGACGGGCAATGGCAGATCGATCTGGTGGATATGACAAACCTGGCCGAGTATAACCGAGGCTACAAGTATCTACTTACTTGTATAGATATTCTTTCTAAATACGCCTGGGTCAGGGCTCTGAAAAACAAAACGGGTAAAGAAGTACCCTGTGCATAGAACTCGCACTATAACATGGCGTAAGCACAAAAGCCGAAATGTGCTTACGCACAGAAAAATCCAGATGCAGGAATCTGTGCGTACTCCAACTTCCACGTTCTTCCGTTACATAAATCCCGATCAGCGTGAAAACTAACGCTCGTGCACGCGCATTATGTAACGCCCCAAATCATCCCAGAATTACGCCTATTTGAATATGCAAATCAATATAAATCGCCCTTAAGCGCAGCCTTCTGTGAAGAGACAATGGGAAAAGCACGGGGAAAATATAAGAATTTCAGCGAATACCAAGTGGAGGCAAAGGAAAAACATACTATTTGTTCAAATAAACCGTGGAATAATCAACAAAATGAAGTTGATCGAGTGACATAGCGTGTTGGAGGAACTTGAAAGCTCACATTCACAAAATTGCACAGTGCCGGAAATAAAAAAAGAAGTCACATATCAAAGTTGCCGTGAAAAGAAGAGTTGTAAGCCCACTGTCTGAGTGTCATATGAAAGTTTATTAGGGTACAGAGAAAAAAGGCACACGGTGGGGAAAAAGCACGAAATGTCAACTTCAATCTCGACATTTCCACTTTAATCACGTAGTTTATTTTGTCATTTAGTAGAACATTATAAACTTCATCTTAAAATCGTTTAATTAACCAGTTTCTCAAATCACATCGTAATTAAAGTAGCACGTTAAATGCTTTGTTTTGTATTTGATCTTCTACTCGTATGTGCTCTATGTGTGTGAATCACTACTTGCTTCTTAAACTGGCTCTCTTCCTCCAACTGGACACAGAATCCATTACATTCGTGATATTACAGCTCTCTGAATAACTAAAATACTGAGATGTATACGTGATGTCATTTTCATGATGATAGGAGTTAAAGCACGTTATTAAACATGTGTTTCACTTCGATGAAGTAATTTATTGTCGAAATTTGTCGCTGCGTTTTTAGCTGTGTTGTTATTTTCTCTTTCTGTGTTATATTCAATATATATTGGCGTAGCCGTCACTGCAGTCAGTGCTTTTCTTTCCCCAAGTAACCGATGCCATACAATCAGCTCTGTAATAGACGTTAAGCCATCTGTAAGCTTAGCCGATTCTTCAAAACGTTTAAAGAACATTGAAATATCTTCGTAGTACATGTTTAATTATTCTATCCTTCACGACACTCCCAGTGAAGAATATAGATTATTTAAATGAAGTTAAAGTTTTATCTGTATAATTTAACAAACATATTTTGCTGCATTTCACCTTAAAAATGATATCGTCATCATATGTAAATACGCGCTTTATAAAGTGGCTCAGGTTGTGAGATATTATAACTGTAGTGCAAGTTTACAGTGGGGTGATTGTACTTATAAGTACAAACCGTTCTACAAGGAGCAATTGATTGAGTGCATTTAAAGTTCTTGGGATGAAACTGTTTCTGAACCGCGAGGTCTGTACAGGAAAGGCTTTAAAACGTTTTGCAGTGGCTGAGACAGCGTGTCCTTGAAGCTGTATACCGATAATTCTCTTTCCGATCAGCTGCTGCTGTGATTCACACTCAGATACAGTGATATAAATACTCCGAGTCGTGCAGTGAGAGAAATATGGAAAAGATGATCCGCTGTGGCAACTCCTAACGGGAGGAGCTGAAAGAAGAAGAAGAAGAAGTGAGAGTAACAACGCTAAAGCAGTTATGGTATTTGGAATACTATGGCTGTTCCCTGAACCATTATATTGTTACGAGTTAATTACAATCAGATGCATTACACTAATAAACAATATGCGGTTAGTTTCTGTGTATTTATAAAGCCGCGTCATGAAAATAATGAGTAATCACACAAGAACAGTACCATTGCTTTGACGCTGGGTGCCGCCAGTTTGCAAAACCGAGCGGAGAACTTGCGTACGACAAGGCATGAGGTACCGTGGAAAAGTGCGTGGCTTTACGCCAAGTGTAGGTTTTATACATCGCGATTTGAACATGGAAAAGTTCTTACGCAACATTTCTGTGCGTACGCACCGTTTATACATGAGGCCCCAGGGCTTTTCGAGATATTTTGGAGGAAGGTAGAGTTCCCGTCAAACTTCAGACCAATAGCGGTAAAGAGTTTCTCAATCGGGAATTTTAAAGCCTGCTCCGTAAACACGGGATAAAACATTTCACCACTGCTAGTGAATTAAAGGCTTCGGTGGTGGAGAAGTTCAATCGAACTTTGAAAACCAAAATGTGGCGCTATTTGTGGCGCTATTTCAGCTCCCGCAATGCCCGGTCTTATCTGCCGGGGCTACAGGACTTGGTGAAATCTTATAATCTGAGCTATCACCGAGGCATAAAAATGGCCCCTGCCGAGGTGAACAGTTCCAATTCTTGGAAAGTCTTTAAAAACTTAAAAACTTAAAGTCTAACTAAACCCAAAACAAGTGTAAAATATAAATTCAAAGTCGGAGATACGGTGAGAGTGTCTAAAGCCCGCAATCCTTTTACCAAGGGCTACAAACAAACATTTTCAAACGACGTATTTACCGTTTCTGAACTAGTCCCTAGGGATCCGCCCTTCTACAAGCTCAAAGATTATGACGGCGAAGACATTATAGGTTCCTTCTACGACGCGGAGTTACAAAAGATTCGAGGGCTGGACGTCTTTAGAATCGAAAAGATTTTGGCGAAAAAAAATATCCGTAGAAATGTTTTGGTGAAATGGCTCGGATGGTCCAAAAAGTTTAACAGTTGGATCCCTGAAAGCTACGCGCAAGACGTTAAATACTGAGAATGAAAAATAGTATTTCATTCACCGGCTGTTCACAATGGAGAGAAAAAGCTTTTACGTAGTTCTTCCCAGCAATTCTTCCCGGGATGTTTTCCCTAATAATACCATCGCCGAATTTACCGTCAAATTAGCTGCCCCCATCGAACTACAGGGTCCCTGGGAAGTTGCATTGGCCGAAATTCAGTATCCACACACCTGGAATACCCTAGATAAACCGGATAATAACTTTATCGTGGTGTCCCTGCGAATAGTTAAATTTTATACTATTCCGGCGGGTTATTACTCTAGCTTTAGAATTAGAATTAGAATTAGAACAATCTAGACGAGAACAGGCCATTCAGCCCAACAAAGCTCGCCAGTCCTATCCACTTGCTTCCTCCAAGAAAACATCAAGTCGAGTTTTGAAAGTCCCTAACGTCTTACTGTCTACCACACTACTTGGTAGCTTATTCCAAGTGTCTATCGTTCTTTGTGTAAAGAAAAACTTCCTAATGTTTGTGCGAAATTTACCCTTAACAAGTTTCCAACTGTGTCCCCGTGTTCTTGATGAGCTCATTTTAAAATACAAGTCTCGATCCACTGTACTAATTCCCTTCATAATTTTAAACACTTCAATCATGTCACCTCTTAATCTTCTTTTGCTTAAACTGTAAAGGCTCAGCTCTTTTAATCTTTCCTCATAATTCAACCCCTGTAGACCTGGAATCAGCCTAGTCGCTCTTCTCTGGACCTTTCTAGTGCTGCTATGTCCTTTTTGTAGCCTGGAGACCAAAACTGCACACAGTACTCAAGATGAGGCCTCACCAGTGCATTATAAAGGTTGAGCATAACCTCCTTGGACTTGTACTCCACAGATCGTGCTATATAACCTAACATTCTGTTAGCCTTCTTAATGGCTTCTGAACACTGTTTGGAAGTTGATAGCTTGGAGTCCACTATGACTCCTAAATCCTTCTCATAAGGTGTACTCTCGATTTTCCGACCGCCCATTGTGTATTCAAACCTAATATTTTTACTTCCTATGTGTAATACGTTTAATTTACTGACATTAAATTTCATCTGCCACAAATCTGCCCAAGCCTGTATGCTATCCAAGTCCTTCTGTAATGATATAACGGATTCCAAATTATCTGCTAATCCACCTATCTTGGTATCATCTGCAAACTTAACCAGCTTGTTACTTATATTCCTATCTAAGTCATTTATATATATTAAAAATAGCAGCGGCCCTAGCACTGACCCCTGTGGAACACCACTCTTAACATCGGCCAGTTCTGATGAGGTTCCTCGCACCATCACCCTCTGCTTCCTGTGTCTGAGCCAATTCTGCACCCATCTAAAAACATCACCCTGAACTCCCACTTCTTTTAACTTGATGCCCAACCTCTCATGTGGCACCTTATCAAATGCTTTCTGAAAGTCCAGATAAATAATATCATAAGCTCCACTTTGATCGTATCCTTTTGTTGCCTCCTCATAGAATTCCATGTTAGTAAAACACGACCTCCCCCTTCTGAACCCATGCTGACTGTTCAGAATAACTCCTGTCCTTGTCATTTGTTGCTCAATCTTATCCTTAATAATTCCTTCCATTAATTTTCCTGTGATGCTTGTTAAGCTTACTGGCCTATAGTTGCTTGGATCTGCCCTGTCACCCTTTTTATATAATGGGATGATATTTGCCATTTTCCAGTCCTTTGGAATCTCTCCAGTGCACAGTGACTTCCTAAAAATATGTGTCAAGGAGAAAGTAACCTCGAAGATGAATGAAGCGTTGTTGAAAGAACCCAAAGCCTTCGCACGCGGCTCAGCCAACACTCCAATACCTGACAACACCATGAGATTCCACTACAGCGCTATCGAGCGAAGATTCTACGTCGTAAGCACCGTCAAGGATGAAAGGGACAGTTGGCGAGGCTTTTAGGAGCTCATGGGGACGTAAACATAGGTCTGGTGAATGGAGCTCCTTACCCCGCGGATATCAGAGCGGGGTTTTATACCTTGTACGTCTACAGCGACATTGTGTCTCACCAAAGAGTTGGAGACAGCTACGTCCCTCTCTTGAGATGCATACATATTGAGGATGAGATGAATAAGATTACCACAATCACCTACGACAGGCCGCACTACGCTCCGGTGAGCAAAAGTCAGTTTGATACTTTGACTGTTGAAATAAAGACGGATCAGAACAAACTGGTTCCATTTCAGTTTGGTAAAGTCATTGTCAAGTTACATTTCAGACCCTGTAAAAGTTGCATACATGACTAATACAGAGATGAGATCTTACCTGGACCCTAGCCCCTACATGCAGTATTATGAAGCCCAAGGGTTTTCCGGGGCCCCGGTGATATACGGTTCCGGTATCGGTGGAATATTTCTTGGATTGTTTAGGCAGGCATTGCCTCTCTTGAAAAGAGGATTCGAAATTGTCAAACTCCACATTAAATCAGCCGCTAAGAATATTGTCAAAGACATGGTGGCAGGGGCCATGTCGGGAGCGATGACTCGAGGAAGCGAAGAAAATCAATCGGGGTCGGGTTTGCTGGTGATGAGGAAAACTAAGCGTAAGAGACCACCCGGATCACGAGCTGCCCCGATCATCAAAAAGATGCGCCGTTCAGCTTTTACGTCATTTTCTTCTCTCCACGCCCGCACTAAAAAGAAATCGAAAAACATTTTTTAACTCAAGATGTCTTTCGTTCATCTAATTTCTCAGGAGTGTGTGAAATCTGAACTGGACTTGTTTACGGTACCCTATACTCAGACTAGCGTAGAGAAGAGCATCTACGTCGAGGTCCCCCCTCTCTCAGCTCTATCGGAAGTCGCCCCGTTGGAGTTTCTAATTACCGGGAATGGGGAAGACTACTGTCAGATCTTGTGCATGAACGACACTGGGAAAACTGTAGATGTGGATGTGAGTGGTGTGCGTGATTGAGAATGACTGTTGATGTCAATTTTTTTATTCAGTTTTATTCTTGAGTGCTCCTGCTTATGCTGAATTAGTGTTCACCTTCTGATCCATGATGTCAAAGAAGCACTGACAAAAAAGAGAGATTTAGGTATATATGACATTTAGAATAATTCATTTTATGACCTGTATTGTAGATTTCGGAAAACGTTGTTGCACTATTGCAACATTATATTAATTTGCATACCTTCATGCGTTGTAGTCAGTGACAGCATTTGTTTTTTATTTTTTTGCTTTTTTTTTCTGAACTTGACCAGTGTCCACATGTGCTGAATGCTGGTATTTCATTTGAACTCCAGGAGATGCAGAGGACAGGATAGTACAGAGAGGAACAATGCAGCTGCACCAGGCAAGGAGAAAGATGCCACCATTTGAATACAGGATGAAGTCCGGCATCATCCTGCCAATCACCTGTCCTTGAAAGAAACAGCACGGCTTACAGAGCTTGCCAACGCTACACCGTCCAGATCTAAACACTAGTATGGTGTATGTGCCCAAAAAACTGCATTCTTGTACCATTGCTCGTGTACTAAAGTGTCAGCAGGTATTTTTCGTGGCATTACATGTGTAATTTATGAGCATTCCCTTGTCGATCAAACCCCATTTCGCATACACGGGTGCCTATCTTGACAATATGGTCACTTTTAGTAACGACTGGAAACGTCATCTTGTCCTCCTTCGGGAGGTTCTTGGCAGTCTGTGGCTGACTGGGTTGACGGCCAACCCTAAGAAGTGCAAGCTGGGTATGTCAGAAACCCACTATCTGGGATATTCCATGTTGCCTCAGGTGGAGAAGGTGGGGGTGGTGCCTTCCTCTGGTTCTCAAAGTTTTACACAAGGTTCAATCTCAGTTTTGTGCACCGGGCCTCCCCTCTTATGGACTTGACAAAGGGCAGAAAGAATTGTAGTGTTGTATGGACTGAAGCATGTGAGAGAGCTTTCACTCACCCAAAGGCCACTTTATCATCATTCTCAGTTCTGCACAATCCAAACTTTTCAAAGGAATTTATTCTGCCAACAGATGCTAGCATTTTCAGTTTAGGAGCAGTGCTTTCACAGTGTTTTGAGGTTGAAGAACACCTCATTGTGTTTCTCAGCAGGAAGCTACTACCCAGGGAGCGTAATTATTCCACTGTTGATAAAGAGTGCTTGGCGATTAAATGGGCGGTGGAGGCCCTCAGTTACTACCTCTGGGGGCAACGGTTTACCCAGGTGACTGACCATGCAACGCTACAATGGTTGTACAGTACAAACAGAAAGCTACGAACACGCGGCTCACTTGGTGGTCTATTAGTTTTACAGATATTTGCTTTTGATGTTTGCCAATGTCCCGGGGCCAAACACACTAATGTGGATGTTCTCTCCCACCTGGCTAAACCAGGCTTGGACAGTTATTTTGCCCACACTTGTTGCAGACAAAGCTGAGGGGAGAGATGTAAGGTTTCTAAACTCTTTTAGGGCTACCCCCAAAGGGACAACATTGGAAGGAGACGTCTCTGGAAGATAGCCTGTCGGTTGCCGGGACAACGGTGGGATCCCACCACTGTAGCAGTTAATCATGAAAACAAATCTGAAAAGATCGGGGTCATGCTATGAGCACCTGCCATCGATGGCTGATGCAAGGAACAGTTTAACTGCAGGGAACAGTATTACTTGGACACTAACCTGACTATGACCCTGCCTGATTGTTGTGTCTCTTTGTATAACAGAGTGGTAGATCCCGCTACAATAAATAACCATGCTGTTCCTGTTTCATGCTGAATAGAGTTGGTTTTGTAAAGTACTGAGACTCAGCCTCGTGTTTTGGGGTGAAAAATAGGGACGCACACATGTATGATTTGAAAAAAGTAAACCTTAACTTTTTTTGCTTATATTACAGGTAGCTCTGCTTGTCAAACATGCACAGTTAATTGAAGTTTTGTGTGAAATGTATGGGCATAGTAAGCCCCTGCTAGGAGACAGATCACAATCTGGCAGATTTAAAGCTTGATTGACTCAGATTAACTGGGAAATGGGTGGGGGTGACACTGTCTAAGAAATTACATTTTATTTTCTTAGAGCAAAGTTACCAGTTCAACTAAAGAAATGGTCAACCCATATCTATTGAGGTTGATGATAAGATAGTGTTCCTAACTTAATATTCCATGGTGTGGAATATTAGAATTTCAAAACTACATATGTTTAGCAGTACAGTGCAAGGCTTCCCTTGTACCAAGCTTTTGAAAATTGATGACTAAATTGGACTTCTTGGACAGCGTACATCTTAACTCTTCATGTCGACACAAATTATATTGGATTACAATAACACTAGGGTACTGAAGAGAAACTTCATTTCATATCTGCAGTATGTAAATTGTTAGATCTTAACTGTGCCTGCCTCCTTACTAAGATTATCCAGAAGGAGTGCATTCCCCTCCTTGATGGATATCAATATTATGTGCAAATAAATGCCTTTGTGAACATTTAGGGTGATCTTTGGGAAATCCTGTGGTGGGTGTGGCAATGTGCTGTATCAGCACATGCTCCCAATCTCTCTCTCTTTTGAAAGGGCCTGGATTTTTTAGAAGAGGTGCTGTTAATCCTAACTGATAAGGATCTGTTTTTAAAAAATCTTTACTGAAGACAGGATAATGAATTTTATTCGTAATATTATTCACAAAATTGCCTGAATGGCTAATCAGAGCATAATCTAGTCCAAAGCCTTTTTAACTTAAATCAGTCTTTTTCCTAGCCAACCTGTTATTCTTCTTTAGATGCTCCCATAATTTCAGTATCAGGGTATCTGGAAAAAATATTTATGCAACAAACTATAAATAAACTGAGAGCCTACTAACAGAGAGAGCAATATTAAAAACAGAACTGAAATCCTCCACTGGTGTGCCTAAATAAAATAAGAAAAAAGGTCCAAAAAGTCTTTCTTCTTTAAAATGATATTTTAAATTTGATATTATTCATTCAGTTACCATTCCATTTATTAGTTTTAGCTTTCTTTTTATATCAAGATATATTCATTAAGAAGATGGCCTTGGAATAATTGTTTGTGATTATCTGGACATGGCTTCTAAAAATACAGACGATCTTGCATAAATTGTGGTCTTTAAGTTATATATTTTAAAACATTCTAGTTATGTTATAGTACTACTGTATAGACTACATGGGCTATATTCATCAGTGTAGCAATAAATTGTTGATCATGTAGTGTTGATGGATGCTTTCTATATTCATACAGACACCATAAGCAAAACCTAAAGCATATTTGTAGAGTTTCACAGTTAGTTGTCTTCTTGATCTCATTTACCCATAAGAACAAGGGTATATTATCTTTTCTATGGTGGAAAACATACAGTAATAAGGGCCTGATGCTGAGATCAAGATACATTCATTTAGAATTCCACAAGCTCAAAGAACAGCCAATTTGTAAAGAGATGAGGCAAATACTGTGTAGTGTGGAAATAAAAGAAAATGATCTAAATCAGTTAGGGGAAATTACTACCCATCCTAAATTGAGAAATATCATAGGCCACAGGCAAACTGACTCTCAATGAGCATAGGGCGGTCATTGTCTGACAAATCAGACTTGGCTCCTGAAGAGAAGTCCTGGTGAGATATAAAATAATCTATTCAGTTGATGCGAGAATTAGACATGTAAACCTTTGTATATAATAAACAGGACTGTACTATCCAGTTTGAAGGATTACACTGTGAACAAACAGTTCAGTGCCAATATTTCTCAAGCATTTCAGAATTGCACAAAAAGTCTGTATAGGAGAAGAATTTATGATACCCCAGAATAGGACATTATAAATAGTGTCACACATGCGTGTTTAGGAGATCTAAAGTGCTTGAATAGATGTAATTTCACACTGGGCCAGGGGGTGGCGAAGTGTACTAATTCTCTCTCTCTCAATTCCTTGCAGACGATTCTCCGGTTCCATTCCTGATTACATCACTTTCTTTATTGGCCTTTAAAGCCACCATCTTGCTTCCAGTATATCAGTTCTGTTTTGGATTCAATTGTGTGAACATGTCTGTTCATACTAATCATTTTTGCAGCCAGGAAATATTATACAGGTGGCTGCCCCAAACTTTCGCAATGTCTTTTTGTTGTTCTTGTGACAGTGGTGTAGCCCGCAGGATTAAAGAAACCCTGAAAAGAACGGGACCGGACCTGAATTATGACCAGGTGGGAGAGTACTGGGGCCGCGTTTCCAGGTGGAGGGGTTTGTCCCGGATTTTGGAAAGAACCAACTACCCAGTGCAGACTTCACTGCCTTTGTCTAGTTCCAGGCCACATAAAACAATTAGGGAGAATGTCGATGGGACACACAGAAGTGGGCTGGTTTCTGTGGGGGAAGTGATAGGAACTTATTGTGCTTTCTCAGAGGAGAGAGTGGTCCTCCCCGAGGGGGCCAAGGCCCAAGAACAAAATGGGGATTCCCCCTACCAGCAGGTGAGGATCTTGCAGGGGTGGAAGCTGGATCCTGAGAGATCTACCCAAGAGCAGGCTGATGTTCTTTGGGAAACGGTGGTGGGACGGTTAAGGCCCACTGAGTGCTCCACCTCCCAGATAGTAAAGAAGGTAACCTGCTTCTTATTAATGAGCAATCTTCCTGCCCATTTCATCCAGCCAGTCTGGGGAGAATTTACTTCTATGAACGAGCTCATCAAGCTCGTGGAAACATCTAGGACGGCCTCGCAATTTGGGAGAGTAGAACAGTCCTTTAGTGGACACTACGGAGGTTATGTCCCTCCTAATCTGCCTCCTCGGTATAAAACGGACTTTGCACTGGAGTCCCTGATTCCGCAGGCGTGGCCCTAACCTGGGAGTGAGGTGGAATGAAAGGGGGGGGGGATTGTGTGCACTTTCAAACCCCCTGTCAATGGTTTATATGAGAGTGGTTGTTGTTAATGGATTTAAGGTGGAAGCCTCTCCCATTTCCATTGTCGATTGCCGGTATGTACTGCTGCGACAGTGGTTGAAAGTAAAGACCAGTATAACATGTGTACTTTAAGTCCGCCAGATGTTTCATCAGCCAGGAAGGATGAGTTAAGAAACTCACTATAGCGGTCCTCCCAAATCCACCTTTCGCTGTGATTCTCAGGCGGGACTGGTCTGATAGTAAAAGTGGTGAAGTACTGGCCACCCTCAAACCTAATCTATCGCAGGTTGTCTCCACACCATGTACTCAGCCAGCGTGGAGAGATATGGGAGGCCAAGAGGAGGATGAGGAATTTCACGGCCTGTCGCAGACCCACATCTCAGTGGAGTGGGATGACTCCCCGCCCCTTGAGGTCAAACTGGACCCTCTCTCAAAACTAAGTTTTCAGTTTAGACAAATGCCGGCCTCGTTTAAAAGGGAACAATGAAATAATTAATCCTTTAAATTTGCAAAGAATGTAGCCATACTAGTCAATAGTCAAGACACCCATCAGCCCATGCCACAGGGCCCCCATTTTGTTATTGAGAATGATTTATTATATTGGGTTAATGAACACGAGGGGGAGGTACGGAAGTTGCTGCTGATTCCACGAACCTTTCGGAGGCAGGTTTGTGAGCTAGCGCACGCCCACCTGGGCGCTGAGAAAACGTGTATCAAGCTCTGATTTTACTGGTTGTGAAGCCACAGTGGTCTAAAGTAGATGCCATTTTGAAATGGCCCTTGTCCGCGAACCAAGCGGCATGTCCAAGCATTTCACGGCTTAGCTGGGTACTACCGCTGGTTTGTATCACAGTTTTCGGAGAGAGCTGCGCTCTTGAGTGATTTAACAAAGAAGAGGGCTCCCAACATTATGGTACGGACCAATACGACAAAAGCTGCATTTGGTGACTTAAAAAGGGCCCTGATGTCAGCACCTGTTTTGAAAGCACCTGACTTTTCGCTTCCTTTTATCCTCCAGAGAGATGCTTCAGACACAGGCCTTGGAGCAGTGCTGAACCAAAGCGTTAATGGTGCTGAACACCCCGTTATGTTCCTGAGTCAGAAACTGCTGGATCGGGAGACCAAGTATGTGGTGGTTTAGAGAGAGGCTCTTGTGATCACGTGGGCGATAAGACAGTTGAGGTACTACCTCCTGGGTTGGGAGTTTACACTTGTCTCGGACCATGCAACTTTACAGTGGATGGCCCTACACAAGGAGTCCAACCCTCAAGGTGGTTCCTTGATCTGCAACCTTATAAGTTTTCACTCGTTCATCGGAAGGGGTCTCTCCATACCAATGCCGATGCTCTCTCTCATGATCACAACCTCTGAGTGCAGGTCACCCAACCTGACCAGGTGGGCTGAGGGGGGGCCCTGTCACACACACGTGTTTAGGAGACAACTAAAGGGCTTGAATAGATGTAATTCCACACCGTAATTCCAGGGGGTGGAGAAGTGTACTAATTCTCTCTCTCAATCCCTTGCAGACCATTCTCAGGAAATCCCGCCTGTTTCTGGGGCAGCCAATGATATCACTTCCTTTACTGGCCTTTAAAACCTCCATCTTGCTTCCAGTATATCAGTTCTGTTTTGGATTCAGTTGTGTGAACATGTCTGTTCGTACTAATCATTTTTGCAGCCAGGAAATTTTATACCAGTGGCTGCCCCAAACCTTTGCAATGTCTTTTTGTTGTTCTTGTGACAATAGTTATGAAACATCCTACACTTACTTCCAGATAGGAGTGGGACCAATTTACTAATTTACAATTATTCACAATTAAAAAGGATCCCGAGCCACAAAGTGGCACTCCTGAAGACATTTTATTACTTTTCTTGGAAATGAGGATTACATTTTGTAGTTTTCTGATATTAATGATAAGGATTCACCACAAAGATAATATTAATAATAAAAGTAATAACAATATTCAAAGAAAAAGAAGAACAAAAAGGAAAACATAATAAAGTAGGATATTGCACTAACTTCAAGAATTAATACAGTATTGAGCACAACCTTTCCAGGCTTATAAAGTGTAATGAGAATGTTCCAGGGTATAATGAAATACAAAACTCATTTTACTTGTGTGTCTCTTAGCTGTCAGTCACCCATCCTGCCCCACCTATCTTTTAGGTAATATTCTAGTTCATACAGTGCAGTTTGCATCCATGACCACCTGTGCATTGATACTGTGATATTGCTTGATATCTTCACTTCAGGCAATGATCTTTATGTTCACACTGATTTGCATTAATACGACTTTCTTCAACATTTGCTCAAGTGGAGTGGTTGAGAAAGAAAAGGTGTGGATCTGCATAGTACCTCAAGCATTGTAAGTGCATTCAAAATTTGGTGCAAAGTTTGAGAAATGGTTGGTTGTAACATACCCACATCATTGCTATTGCACAATTGCATTTTCCCTGAGGCCAGAAAATATAATGTTTCCAACACTTTTATTCCATCGGACAGCGCATGGCTTTTCTGGATAGATGGAGTGATCATGTGACATATAAGATTTGTTACAAATATTATTTCATTTCTAAAACATTCTGTCTTTCCCGAGATATGCATGTTGATCACTGACTGGCAGCTGCTAGTGAGTTAGGACAGCTCACAAGCTCTCCTAAATACTGGTGGTTAGGAGCAGTTTCCTAATTTAGGAAAATTAATACAATGAATTTACTCCTCATCCTAAGAGTAGGATCAAATGTACGTCACTCAGCTTTTTGAGTGAGTTACAACTATATTCTTACTCTATAAAATGCTTGATAAATACAAATACAAATACTGTAGGACATACAGTAAATGCCAGAATGATCAAGCAGTTGGTACAACCCCCATAAAAGAGTTGAGGTAAGCATTGTTGGACTGGGGGAATGGCACTGTGTGCCTATATTTGGAACAAAGGCCAAGTATGATTTTGAAAGAGATTGGAGCAGAAGTAGCATTAATACAAGGCATGTTTGCAGGACCTCAAATATCTATCAATCAGTAGGTACTGAGGGGCAGAAACACCAGAATACATGTAAAATTAGTCATAGCAATAGTGGTAATGGTGTTGGAAACCAATGGTTCACTACTGTAATCTGAATGTGAATATGCCCACTCTTCAAGCCATAGTGCCAGATGTAGTACCCATCACTGATCAAATAAGAAGAATGGCACCCAGTAATAGACAGCAAATATTTTGTTTTCAACGCCTATAGCTAAAGAATTGTACAACTAGTTCACTATTAAATGATAGTACACTGTACATTTATTGCCCAAGATGTATTTATATAATTCAAGATCATTTCAATGGCTAATGACCAAAAACTGGACTTAATTGATAGGATTAACAGATGGAAAGCCTATTGATGACAAAATGCTGACAAAGGCTGAGGAAACTATATATGCAGCTCTTCCCAAACTGATAAGCTACAGGAGAAGTAGAGGTTGGGCAGTTAATAAGGACAAACAGCAGGGCCCTGCGTTAGAAGTAAAATTTCTAGGAACATTATGGATAGGGCCAGAGTGAAGGAAAATGATTGATAATATTTTGAAAATCCTGATTGATAATATTTTGATTTATAATATTTTGAAAATCCTGATTGATAATATTTTGAAAATCCCAGCCCCATTAATAAAAAGAGAAGTCTGATCATTTATTGGCTTGTTGGGATATTGGAGAAGCTCCATGCCTCAGTTGGTACTGATCATGAGACCCATAAGAATGTATCTAAGTAAAAGTCGGTGTGGCAGTGGAACATAGCCAGAAACTGGAATTTAAAAATATAAACCATAAAGGAATATCAGCATCTTTTACTGATCAGCCATGGATAATTGTTGAGACAGGACAAATAAGTATACATAGGCATCTGGAGTAGTCAAGACTGTTGGTTTGCACCAGAAATATAGTTAATTAGAGAAGCAATTACAGCCTCACACTGTGCCCTGTTGCACAAAGAAACTGAGATACAACACGAGAGAGAAGGACAAGTACAGAATAAAGTTTTTTAGATACTTGTAGGTACACACTATAATGAAGGAAAAGTACGAGTGCCCTGCAAGGGCAGATGACATGAAATATAATGTTTGAAGACCATACCGGATCTGAGGAATGAACAAAGTTGCAGAACTGACCATTTCTAGAGGCTCCCCTTACCATGATACCCAACCTGAGTTGAA
This sequence comes from Polypterus senegalus, assembly GCF_016835505.1. Classification (NCBI taxonomy): domain Eukaryota; kingdom Metazoa; phylum Chordata; class Cladistia; order Polypteriformes; family Polypteridae; genus Polypterus; species Polypterus senegalus. The sequence goes on from NC_053160.1 coordinate 105,644,221, forward strand.
AGAGAATGTAAGGCTCACAGATTGCTCAGCAAAGATAGCAGGATGTAAGACAAAATGGAAGGTAGCAGGTGCCCTACAACACACCATCATTTTGCTGAGTCAGGGGATACACGATGTAGTTAGTGGGGAAAGCTAAAAGCACTATCATCTGTGTAATGAAACAGTCAAGTATGGCAACTGACAAGTTATACAGTGTCAACTATATAAGCATGGTGAGTCTATTGCTGGGTTGCATTCTAAGACATACTGGGGAAAAGATCAAGAGTAGACACATTCACTAATGCAAACTCCACTTCTCTCCTTAGACATGAAGAAAATCCCCTGAAAAAGAACCCTGATTTTAAGTTTACAGCCCAGACCTGCCCCTTCCAGTACCATTAACAAAAAGGCAATGACTAAAAAGTGGGGATTTGTTTGAGCAATGTGGCTCATAGAAGTAATTCAGCTGTTTCAAAAGCCACTCTTAGTGACTGTTGCTGTCTAACTTTTTTCTTAACCATCACAGTTATTAAATTGGTTACCCAAGTTGGCTCTCAATGATTATTTTTCAAAAAAAACATTGAACAATATACCAAAGGATGGTGACACCCAAATAGAAGTATGATGGATGGATGATCTGAGACCATCTCATTTGGGGTGATGCTGAAGTGTTGGACCCAATCTGGATTGAGCTGAAAAGGAAGAGTATACATAGGCCAAGAAGCAGAAATATTCTTGTGTGCCCAAATCTTGCTAGTCTACTGTGTATCCTCATAGAAAGTATCCTTGAATATTTAACTGTTCCTTATTAGGAAAGTTAAATCATCATATTATGTAACATCTGCAAGATGCAAGGTACCTTTATTGTGGTTGTACAATATAATGAAATAGTGTTTGTACAATATAATGAAATAGTGTTTGGAGCATGCCTATAGATGGCTTAGATAAAAGTATATAAGGATAAACAATAAAAACTCAGTAAGCATTAAACTATGAGAAGCACAGTTACTATTAACAGGTCCAAATATATACAGAGTTAAAGTAAAGGTAAACATGTTGTGACGGACAGCCGGGTCCCATGCCCGGCAGGGACGCCCCTGCTGCTTCTGTCCCGGGGGATTCGCCATGGGCAGTCCAATACCTCCCCCGGGACGCTTGGTGGCAGCCTCCCTGGCCGACGATGATTCCCCAACCGCCCGCAGGGCTCCATGGGAGATGGAGTCCTCCACAGCTTGGTTGGGGCCCAGCATGGCCGCTAGGGGGAGCTGCCTGCTTCCCACAGCCTGGCTGGACGAGTTTTCAGCCCCACCCGGAAGTTCAATTAGGACCAGGTGGTTAATCACCTGGAATGCTTCCGGGTGGGCTATAAAAGGCCCCAGCCACCACCACTCAGGGAGCCAGGGTTGGGAGGAGGAGGACTAAGCTTGCGGAGAAGTGGTGGAAGAGAAGGTGGAGAAGTGAGTTTTGTGGCTTTGTGCTTTTGGGACTGTGTTTGGGCTGTGTGGCACGGGGAAGACGTGTCACACAGCTGAAGAAAAATAATAAAGCCTGAGTGTTTTGTACACGTTGCCTCTGCGTGGTCTGTGCCGGGTCGGGCGCTATATAGCGCCTTTTACAATGTAAACATAAATAGATGAATAATAATTGAAGTCACAGTGAAGATTACCTGCTAGAGGGCAGAGAAGTAAACAAATGCTATGGCCAGGGTGGGTTGGATCTCCACAAATGTTCTTTACTTTTCTGCTGCAGTGGGTAGTGAAGATAACTTTCCCATGATGGTAGCTGAGTGCTAGTAATTCTCGACCTGTTTTGACGATATGCGGAGGGTCTTCCTGTTCTCCAAGGTGCAGCCAGAGTACCACGCTGTGATGCATTACGTAATGGCAGACTCTATGGTGCACCTGTAGAAGTCAACCAGCAGCTGTTGTGAGAGTTGTTCTTTTTTCAAGTTCTTTAGAAATCGAAGCCTCTGAAAACCTTTCTTGGCCATTGCTGTTGTGTTTATTGCACATGACTATTCCTAGCTGATCGGACTCCTAAGAATCTGAAACTCTGGACTATCTTCACCTTAATGCTTATGGGATGATGATCACTCTAGTTCAGTGTCCTGAAGTCCAGAATTAGTTCCTTTTTTTTGGAATTGAGAACTAGGTTGTTGTCCTGGCTCAAACTCTCCAGATTCTCAACCTTTTCTCTACCGGCTGCTTCATGACTATTGAAGATCAGGCCTCTCACTGTACTGTCATCTTCAAACTTTATTATGATGTTAGTATCATAGGTAGGTTTGCAGTCATTTGTAAAGAGGGAGTAAAGGAGAGGGCTTTACACAGCCCTGCGTTACCCCAGTGTTCAGTGTTACTGATGAAGAGAAGTGCTTACCCCTGCGCACAGTTTGTGGTCTGTTAGTGAGGAAAATCTAATATCCAGTTACACAAGTGTGAGTTTAGACCCAAACTGTATAGTTTGATAGCCACTTTGTTTTGGGGGTGGGTGGTGTTGAAGGCAGAGCTGTAGTCGATGAACAACATTTGAATATAGCTGTCCCTCTGTTCCAGGTGTGATAGGGCATTGTGAAGGGCAAGTGCAACATCATCCTCAGTTGACCTGTTTACCCTGTAAGCGAATTGATATTGGTCCAGGGAGGTGGGAGTGTTCCTTTTAATCTGTCTGAGGACAAGTTGTTCAAAGCACTTTGTAAAAATAGAGGTCAAGTCCACCAGGAGATAATGGCTCAGGGACTTCACCATTGCCAGTTTTGGAATAGGGACAATTGTAGCAGACTTAAGGCAGGTGGGGACAGGAGTCTTTTCTAAAGGGATATTAAATAGGCTGTTGAACAGTGCTGTCAGGTGTTCTGCACAATCCTTCAGGACCCATCCAGGAACCCCATCAGGGCCACCTGCTTTATTATGGTTAATTTGGCTTAGAGTTTATGTATTATCTAATGTAAAACATTTGGTAAGTCAGATCATATTTGGGATCTTGTTTGTCAATAATCTATCATGGGTAATGTAATACGTGTACAGGCAAATTTGAATGTCTAATGTTTACCATTACACAAAAATGCTCAAATACAAAAGCCATGCAGTAAATCATTGGGTACTGTGATTAGTGAATATGCAAAAGTGAGTGTTAAAAGTAAATACACAGAATTTTAAGTATACAAAAGATACACAATAATTCAGACTAATGAGTCTGGGAGTTTTCTTTGTGTAAGTGCTTACAGGGGTGTAGAAATGTTTTGATGTTATGAAAAAGGTGTTATCTTTAGTAAGTTGACAGATAGCTCCTTTGGGAGACAGTAAGTAAAGAACATTGCCATGATTTAATTATACTAGATCAGAATTAAAAGAGCATTTGTTTACACAATAATACAAAAACTTACCACCTTTGCTTTTTATTGAATTCCATCAAAACTAATGTAAAGCTGGAATACTGTTCCGGCAGCACCAATTCTTAATATTATAAAGAGACCTGGTATACAAGCTTTTCTAAGATGTTACCCTGCTTTCTCTTAAAAGTACTTTGGTTTTACTGTATAGTTTTTTAATTGTTTCTTGATGATCAATAGTGTTGAGCAGCAAAATTCGCCAAAGTGTTTTTCAGAGCGAAAATGCTGTTCTAGAAGGTTAACCTGTTCACCAAATATTTTTCTGGAAATTTGCCTTGTGGCCTTTTTTCCCCAAAGAACTTTGATGCTTTGTGAGGCCAGCATGATATCACAGAGCTCTACCAGCCATACGCAGAACTTTTATGCATGCCTACTGTAAAATTGTTTCCGATCTGCTTCATGTATGCAGGATGTCACAACCCAATCAGTACTCCAGTTAAGTTAAAAAAATATTTATATTTTTATTTGAGGGATACATTAGTTGACCATAATGGGCACTGCCAGTGGATGTATAACACTAATCCCTATTTGCTAGCAGCACAGCACTGCATGCATAATTGGTCATGTGCCCAACTATAATCTTAAAGCAAACTTTAAAGAAATCCTTCATCTCCTCATGTCAGAACCCTGTTAAATAGTAACAAGAACATAATATTTATTCCTATTTACAAGATGCTTCTTTCTTCTTGATGCAAAAAACAAGTGTGAAACATTTGCACAGCTACATGGAAAAAAAAAGATGATCCAGCTGTAGCCAGAGCTGCAACTTCAAACAATGGAACAAGACAGTCCTACGCTGCCACTTCATGGCACGGCCAATGTGTGCTCCAATATTGGCACTCTGTCAACACAATGATCTCCATTTTATTTATTTCTTGTTAATCTGTGGTAATTTGTTATATTTTTCTGGTATTTGTTTCATCTGCATTTTTGTTGTTTGAAGCATGGTTGGGCAGTTGTTAGCACTGCTGCCTCACAACTTGCATGACATTTTTTGGCCACTATAGTTTATTCAGCATATTTGGAAGATTCTTCCCTAGCCCATAGGGACACTTAGAAGACAACTGCACCATTATAATCCACTCAAAACTAGATCAGTTCATACTTCCCCATTGAATTCAATGCATGTTGATGACTTTGCAAACTTACCAAAAATTACTGTGGTTTTGCTGAACTCGCAGGGTTCGCTCCTCACTAATGACTACTAATTTTGCCTCACATATTGGTTTTGCCAATCATTAAACCCTATTTTCATCCAGAATATACATATGAAATTGATCATAAATCTTTAACCTAAGGTACTCTGGTACTAAGTACACTTATGACCCACCTTATGTTCGAACAATGTGTTTTGTTATGGACAAACCATTCCTAGCACAGAAGTACAATACCAAAATACTGATTGGGCTTACATCATGGAGATTATTCCTCCCAATCACACCTCTCCAGGTCCATGTATAACGCCATGCGTAGAAGTCAAACTAAAACATAGTGTATAGACAAAGGTGGAAATGTGCATACACAGAAAAAAATTCAGATGCACAAAACCGTGCATAAGCCAACTTCCACTCCAAAAATTCCAGTCAGCGTGAAATGCAATGCACGTGTACACGCCTGCTGCCCCACCACCCAGAATTACGTCCCTTTGAATATGTAAATCAATATAAATAGCACTTTATGTTCAGCATTTTGTGAAAAGAGAATTGCAAAAGCATGGGGGAAAAAAAAAAACTTCAATGAATGTGAAATGGAGGTCCTGCTACGTGAGGAAGAGGCAAGGAAAAATGTACTATTTGGTGGCTTAAGCAGTGGAATAAGCAATAAAAGGAAATTTATGGAGTGGCATAGCGTGGTGGATACACTCAAAAGTTCAGGGTCAGAAGAAAACCATACTCTTCCCAAAATAAAAAAGAAGTGGTCTGACATCAAAGTCGCCATAAAAAGGAGCATCACAGCCCACTGTCTGAATGCCAACACTACTGGAGGAGGTGGCAAACTTATAGGGCTCACACCGTTTGAGCAGCGAGTTGCTGCAATTATTGGTGACACACTTGTTATTGGCATTTTACCAGAGGGTGATGGATATTCTGACATCACCGCAGGCAACAGTGAGTTGTAATTTCTGTTTTGCTTACCATTATTCATACTCATGTAAATAATTTGCATGTGTAATAAGACAAACAAGCAGGCAACAGTGTTAGTTACTGTTTATTCAGTTCCACACAATATTACAAAAGCTGACCACCCCCTCCCCCCAAAATGCCAAGGGCGTGCCTGCCTACAGGCAACAATGGTGCTGCTGCTGTGCCGACCACATTTTCAGGTGCTGGCTGCTCATACACCACTGCATCAGGAACCTGCTGGGCGATCATCTGGCTGTGTGCTGATGGATGCTGTTCTGGAATCACAAAATGCATTAATGGATGCAGTTAGAGATGCAGCCAATGAATAACAGAATATAAAGGCAATACTGGGTTATACTGACCACAAATTAAATGCATCTGCTAACCTGTTTTTACACTCTGTTAATTACATTCAATTGAACTTGTAACACTGTCCGATGTGATTGATCATTTGGTGGTTCAGGGTCAGGTTCATCATACCACATCTCTTCACGTACAGGCAAGCGAAGATTGTGTGCCACATTATGCAACATGCTAAATGCTTGTACAATTCAGTAAACTTTTTGTGGACTATTGAGTAGCACTTTTATTCAGGCTCTTAAGCTGCCCATAGTACGTTCTACCACTGCCCGGGCCAGAGAGTGGAGATCATTATAATATCGTCTTATGCATTACAATTTATTTGAGAAATTCCAGTCTGGTTTCCGCACTGATCATAGTACAGAAACGGCACTAATGCGGGTTGTAAACAACATTCCGATATCCTCTGATGAAGGAAACTCCACTGTAATTATGGTTTTAGACTTAAGCGAAGCATTTGACACCATTGACCTTTCTGTTTTACTGCACAGACTAGAAAATTATGTTGGGCCTTACAGGCACTGTGCTCGCTTGGTTTAGTTCTTATTTATCAAATCAATGTCAATATGTACAGACATGTTACGACAGTACTTTATCATTATACACAGAAGTTCAATATGGTGTCCCACAGGGCTTGGTACTGGGACCTTTACTGTTTTCAATTTACATGCTTCCAGTTGGATCTATCATTAGGAAATATAATGTTAATTTTCACTCGTATGCAGATGACACCCAGTTATACCTTTCATTTACATCAAATGAAGTTTCTCCGACGTTGTCCTTAATTAGTTGTGTTAGTGACTTAAAGTAGTGGATGGATGAGAACTACCTATCTAAACACAGATAAAACAGAGATGTTAAATTGTTGGAGGGAATGACTCCGATATATTTTGTCATCATTTAACTCAGTTGGAATCACCATTAATTTTACTGAATCAGCCCACACTCTAGAAGTTATCTTTGACTCTAGCATGTAATTTAAAGAGCACATTACAAAGTTGTCTAAATCATGTTTCTTCCATCATAAAAATGTTGGGAAACATTTGACAGAATGAAAAAATATTGCAAAAAATCAAAAACAAGAGCATTTGACACATGAGAACTGAATACATTGAGATTTTATGGCAAAATGGTGACAGGAAATGAGATTACAGGAAATGACATTGTATGCAGATGGACGGAAATGATGTTATCATTTGCTATACTCAAGCCAATTGCGACATTTACGTGTTATCCATTTAAGGAAGATGTTGAGGATGATTCACTGGAATCAGAAATCACAACACTGTTTAACCTGAACTCATCTAGAATGGAGGGGCTCATGGACAGTTTTGGAACTTACTCACAGAGGAAAATTACTCAAAAATGAGGAAATGTGCTACCTTCTTGACTGCATTTTCCGGCTCTACTTATTTATGCGAGTCAGCCTTTTCTCACATAAAGATTATTAAGTCCAAATACCGTTCCACCATGACTGATGATCATTTGGAAGCCTGCTTGAGGAAAGTCACCTGGAATTGACACCATCCATGCCGAGATGCTCAAAGCAGACCTCACTGCATCTACCAGAGTGCACACTGACTTATTCAAGAACATCTGGGAGAAAGATGATATCCCTGAAGGCTGGTCCAAAGGTCTCATCAAGCTTCCCAAGAATGGCAACCTCCAACATTGTGACAACGGCTAGAGCATCACACTATACACAATACCATCAAAAGTCTTTTGCAGAATGTTTCTGGCCAGAATTGAAGTAACTATTAACATCAGGCTGAGACAAGAGCAAGGTAGTTTCAGGAATTGGAGAGATTGTGTAGACCAGATTTTTGCCCTAAGAAACATCATTGAGCAATGTCTGGAGTGGAATGCTTCCTTGTACTTCAACTTCATTGACTTCAAAAAGGCCTTCAGCAGTCTATACCATAACACCTTATGGAAGATCCTCTATGCTTTCAGAATCCCTCAGAAGATTGAACTATTCTATCTACAGTTTGAGTGTAGTGTCATACTAAATGAGTGGTTTGTAGTGAAGTCAGAGGTACGACAAGGATGCATCATCTCACAAATCCTGTTCCTGGTAGCCATTGACTGGATAATGAGACAGAAAACATCAGACTAGCCTAGAGGTATACAGTGGATTGTCTTCCAACAGCTTGAAGACCTCGATTTTTCAGATGACGTAGCTCTTTTGTCATCCACACATGTCCATCTACAAGGGAAGACCAATAGACTGTACAACTTTGTCAAAAAATGTGCCTCAACATAGGTACCAGCAAAACACAAGTAATGTGCATCAATGCAAGATCTGATGATGAACCTGATGAACCCATTATTGTGAATGGAACCATACTTGAAGATGTTGAGGCATTCACCTACCTTCGCAGTCTGTTGAGCAAGGACAATGCTACAGCTAAGGACATTAACTCTTTCAGGGCTGATGTTGACTCTTGTTGAAATTCAGGGGTAGAGGACAGTAATGGGCTGAAAACTGAGACAAAACTCGCCCTTACATTTTAGTTCGACTTTCTTTGCTTGAGTGCATGAGTAGTGAAGAGCAAACAGCCTCTAAAATGGCGAGATAAAAGCAAAATACCCCATGGACGTTTTAAGTATTATTGCTGAATCGGACTCTGAGTTTGATTCAAGTGATCTGGAGATGGATATCGAAAACGAAAGTGAGGTACCAGCATCAGCCTATCGGTCAACTGCTGATCGTGATGCTGAACACATTCGTGTAGCTGATACGCTGACAGCAGCGTTTGCCTAGGAGGACCACCACTTATGACGACAAGAGGTACAAACCATATTGAGACACACTGCCACTGTCGCCCACCTGCTGTGCGAAGACGGAGAGGTAGCCAGCCTGCCGTGCATTCCTGCTGGCCATCAAGCCACACCTGCGCATCCGCTGCTGCCAGACATGCCGAACAAGTGGCAACAGCAGCCACAGCACGCAGAAACAGACAATTTGTGTTGCACTATGTGTGACACCAGTGCATTGTGTGCTTTTTGGAAAAAATATTCAGCCCTCAAAGAGTTAAGGCAAGACTGTGTAAAGCCCACAATGCATTTGCCAGACTCCATCCCATCTGAAAATCTGCACAATATAGATTCAAAACAAAGATAAGACCATACAGCACCAATGTCAAATCTGTTCTGATGTACAGGACAAAATGCTAGCATGTCATTAAGAGTGACCTGAAGAAGATTGAGGTATTCTCACCTCAGTAGAATTTGCCATATCTTCTGGCCAGAGAAGATATGAAATGTTTAGGTATATAAGAAGACCAACTCACATACAATACAAAATACAATTTATTTTTGTATAGCCCAAAATCACACAAGAAGTGCCCACAATGGGCTTTAACGGGCCCTACCTTTTGACAGCCCCCCCGCCTTAACTCTCTAGGAAGACAAGAACCCCCAAAACAAAAAACCCTACTAAGTAAAAAAATGGAAGAAACTGGGAAGGGCCATTCAAAGAGAGACCCCTTTTCAGGTAGGTTGGGCATGCAGTGGGTGTTAAACAGAAGAAGGTAAATACATTACAGTACACAGAACTGAACACAAGTAATCCTCAATACAATATTAAAGTGCAATAGAAATATTACAAGTACAGAGCAGAGTTCAACAGTAGATGATATCACATAATATGATTTGGATTTGTTTAAGAGTCATGGAGACATCAGCCATCAAGCTGCCTCCCCCTATTCGCCAATCCACAGCAGAGACAGTGCTCGGCCAGCCAATCCAATAAAAGGATCCCTCTTCCCGACGATTCGTGCACTCCTCCATCAGAGACCAGAACAAAATCCTGAAAGTAATTTTGAGATGTACACCATCTGGAAAAAAGTAAGCAAAGCAAAGCAAAGAAGGCCTAAAACAACCTAGAGGAGGACTGTAGGATCTGAACTGAAATAATTACACCTCTCATGGGGTGAAGCACAACATGCTTCCAAAGACAGTACACAATGGAAGCAGATTGTCACAACCTCTTGTTCCATAGGGAACTAGGAGAAAAAAGAGAAGAAGAAAGAGACCCTACAAACCAAAAATGTATTTTACAAAATACACCAATATATTCCTATTTAAAGTTAATAAAAAATATGTTATTTTTTTAAGTATCACTTTTCTAAAGCTAGTGTGATTGTGTCTTATTGGGAAGTGTCTTTTTTGCACTTTTATTTATTTATTTTTTTTTTTTAAGTAACTGGAAAAAATGTGACATTTCTCAACAATACAACCTTCCATGGGGGTTTTCAAAACAAGATATATTATAATCCCTTCTGGGTAATACTGAAACATGTATACACTTGTTCAGAAAAGCTGGATTAATTTAATGTCAATAAGAGTGGCTGAGGCACTCAACAAAAAAATGTAGCCCTACGATGATAGAAGTGTTTAACTAAACCGTTAAGTTGAAGTCCTCAAGACCTTCCTTGATACTGTATGTATGACAATACAGGGTGTGGTAACAAAAAGTTTATAGAAGTAGAGTCAAATAATCATTCCTGCTCAAATCTGTGTTCCACTCTGTCCCTTTCTCCTATCAATGTGTATTTTTAAAGGTTTTGTGCAATTTAATGTAATTATACATTTGGCTCATAATCCATTCACAACAGAACAAGCTCCAGTCTGGACCAGTACCTTAGAGTTCAGCAATTACACACCTTCTAACACAAAGCAAAACAAAAACCTAAGGCTGATGAGTGGAAATTGTATTAATGCCAATTGAAGTGAAGATTGCTGCCAAATTACTAGTATCTCTTTACTGTGAGTAGTAAAATGGCTTTAAAAAGGAATATGAAACAAAATACTGAAAGGAGTGTAAAAGTGTAATTATTATAAGTGTTTAAGGGAAATGCAATTTATTGTCCGATAGTGTTGATCCTCTAGTTCAGGCATGTCAAACTCACTACCATTGGTGGGCCGCTTCGACGGCCATACGTGCATCAGCGGGCCGCACTGTAACAAATACTATTATACAAAGTTACTGTAGCTTTCTTTCCAATACTGATAACTTTAAAAAGTTATAACTTAAAGTTTAAAGAAAAGCAATTTATTTCCATACAATCTCCGTACAACAGTGTACAATTAGAGTCTTAGCCTCTTAGCTAGGTCCTTATATTATTATATAATATTCATTGCTTATATGGGAGTCTTCCAGTGTGAGATCTATTTCTTTTGTCCCAACACTTGGCATCTCTTGTTAGTAACCAGTTTGTCAATATCAGGCTTGAAATCTTGTGCAGCTGCAACTTTTATGAGAGATCAAAGGTGCTCAATAGTAAGTCTTGAGCGATGTGGGGTTTTGGTAGCTTTCATTAACGAAAAAACTGCTCACAAAGGTAAGTGCTTCCGAACATAGACAGTACTCTCGATGCCAACTTACGGATCTGCACATACGAGGGTGGCAGGTAAGCATGCAAGCCTAGCACACCAACTTCGTTGTATTATGCCATCAGAATAGAATCCGACTGCAGTTCAATCAATTCCATTTGGATATTCTCAGGCGCATTCTCAATGTTGTAACAGAACAGTGCAAAGTCTTGTTCGTGTGAACTGAAATCACGAAAATGGTCACTGAATTCATTGCACAGTAACTCAAGTTGGAAAACAAATCCTCCAAAAATCTAATTTTACTTTACCAAGTTTACTTCAAAGGTTATATTGTAAAATAAGCTGATATGCAAAAAGCCCCCTGACCAACACTAATTTTACAAACTCAAAATCACAAAAATATGTTCATAAACAACTCACCAACTTCTCGCGTCCACTTTAGATCTTCAGCTGTAGTCTGCACTAACTGTTCGTTACAATACTAGCACAAAATTACATAACTAGAGCAAAAAAATGTGAAAATATGCGGGCTATTACTACTCGTGATGGTCAGTTCTGCTCAGTGGCCAGTCTCAGTAGCCCAGCCAGTAGTGCAACCTAGCAGGGGTGGCTCTAAGCTCATAGCGGCCCTGGGCAGAGAAAAAATCAGTGGCCCCTTCGCCCGCCAATGTCAATATGGTATCTTATGCACGGCGGATGGCCACGTCCGTTGTGGAAACTGCATAGCCGCCTCGTGCTCATGACACGCTTCTACATGCGTGTGTCCGTAACTTGAAAGCCAAGTGGCGGCCCATGATATTCTCATTACGGCAGAACGTTATAATACTACATATAGCTTACTGCTCCAACTCTAGCAACATTAGTAAATACAGCGTACTAATTAATAAGAAACACAATGTTTTTCGGCCACATTGCCTCATTAACTTTGGTCAAGGTTCGTGGCTATACTAGCAGATGACGTTTCCGGCATCATAATGCCTTGGTAAAACATGCTTTCATGTTTCATGCATCATCATGTGCTTCTCCAGCTGTGTTCACTGACAAGTCAGAAGAAACCTATTGTTTTTACATTAATTTTTGGGACTGAATTCCAAAACCTACCAAAATACATAGCCCATGCCCCTTATTCTAATGAAATAGTGCTGCGATTTTTCTTCCTCCTCTTCTTCTTTAGTTGCTCCCATTGGGGGTTGCCATCACGGATCATCTTTTTCCATATCTTCCTGTCCTCTGCATCTTGCTCTGTTACACCCATCACCTGCATATCCTCAGTCACAACATCCAGAAACCTTCTCTTAGGCCTTCCCCTTTTCCTCTTGCCTGGCAGCTCTATCCTTAGCATCCTCTTCCCAATATACCCAGCATATCTCCTCTGCACGTGCAAAACATCTCCCCTTTCTGACTGTCTTCAAACCATTCAACTTGAGCTGACCTTCTAATGTACTCATTCCTAATCCTATCCATCCTCTTCACACCCAATGCAAATCTTACCATCTTCAACTCTGCCACCTCCAGTTCTGTCTGTGATTTTTATCACATCAGATTTTCACAGTGGATATTGGCAGGTACCAACAGGAGATGGGAAGAGCATAAAGACTGGCTACTTAGAAAACCTGTTTTGTCTACATAGAGAATATTGTCTTTTCCCCTTAGATTTAACAACACCTACAGGACCTGAACAACATCTTCCAGAGGATGCAGCATGCTTGCATGACTCTGAACATAAGAAAGAGTCATTGAATTCATTCCAAGATTACCTTTCTAGGGCATGTACTCTCAGACAAGGAGCTGAAATTGATCCAGAGAAGATCACTTTCATTTAACACTGCCCCGCACCCACAGACGTTAAAAACTTTTAGGGATTCCTGGGAATTATAGGGTTATGTAATAGGTTCATAACACACTTGGCCAACATCACATTACATTTGAACGAACCAAGGAAGAGAGATACTCCATAGGAATGGTCGTGGTAATGCGTGGCCCTACTCATTACCAAATTTAAGTTAAAGAAGCCTTGAAATTGAAGCAATGGCATGTATATGGTTTTAAGGAAGTGCGCTTACCGTTTCTGTGTTGAGGGCGCTGTAGCGGGAACGCGGGGCTGTCTAGCGGGTGAGCGCTATGAGGCGCGGTGAGACTGGATACACGTGGAGCCGGTACGGGCTCCTCCGCATGTGTTCATTTTTACACGCCGGTGTCCTCGCAGCCTGCCCAGTGCAGGTGGTTTAAAATGCGGCGCGCCTAAAAGAGAAACCCAGTCATTTGTTTGAGTCAGAGATGGTGATCCCATAATGTTAAAGAAATGATTTTACTTACTGGTGAGTCGGCAATAGGTGTGCTTGGGCTCAGCATAGCCGTTGGCCGTCCCGGAGAGTTTAAAGGGGTTCGGTTTTAAATACATAGTTGCCCGGGGCGTGTTGCGGTGTGTGGCGTGAACGCGCTAGCGTCTACCTGGATAGGTGCATGAGGCAGACGGGTTGGCAGACTGGCTGGACAATCTTCCCGGTTATATTTAAGGAGTCACCGGCCAACAGGGGTCGTCAGTGGACCTAAAGGCAAGGTATGAGTAAGTACTGCTGAGCTATTTGGAGGAGCAGTTGTGATTTTGGCGGCTTTTGTATATATTCTTTTGTATATAGAGTGATATATCTCCTAGTGATCATTTTTGGTGGAGGTATATATACTTATTTGGTGCTGGGATAGTTTTTGATTTAGGGTTTGGTGCAGTTGTTTTTGTGTATACACACACTTGTTTTTGTGCATTTTTCTTTCCTGCTGGAGGAGCGTCTTGAGCCAGGGATAAAAGAAGACAACCTTCATTATTAGAGTGTGTGTGTAGTTTTTGTAGGAGTGCACTGTTTTTGTAAATACTGTACACCATATTTTTCCTTTTGTTTGTTTTTATTTATTTCTGAAAAAGTGTCAGTGTTGAAGGACTGTGTCTCAAAGCCCACCTGACACTACTGCATTTTGGTTGTACAGCATTCTTGTAAATAAAATTGCACCATTCACCCTTCAATTTTTATCTGTGTCTCATCTCTCCACTGATCCTGTTCTATTCATGAACTATCAGATGTCCAGAGTGTAGGCTGGGGCCACTTCCCACTACACGGGATATCATATTTGTCAGCAAATGTCAGCATGTACTTGACCATCTCAAGGTAGCCTTACAACTTCTTCCCATCTTGGCTCTTCCAGATCTTCAACTCAGCTATGAATAAATGTTATCATTAGAAGTAGTATAATTAAGAATGATTTTTTTTCTTTTAAGTGGATGGTTAAGGAATTAAACTCCAGCCCATTCATTGCTGATCTTGCTTTCCAATCTTCCAATTTTCAGTATTTAGGAAATATGTGCTTTTTTAAAATACCTGAACTATTGTCCCAAAAACGTCAAACTTTAAAAATATCAATAACAAGTTACATGGAGACTGCCAGGAGTACTACTGCTGGCAGTCAGTGGTTGCCAGTGGGTTGTAACTCTTGCATCTATGGTGTGCACCATAATCCATAATCTCAGGGCACCAGAAAAAAGACAGAAACACTTAAAATTCAATTTAATTGTCCTTTAAAGATAACTATTTGTTTTATCTTGGTAGAGTAATATATATTGCTCTACTTTCCCCTATTGTATTATTAATATGTAGCTTTAGAATGCCTAATCTCACAGATTTACCACTGTTTATAAGATATTATTTTATATAACTTCTCCCCACCTTCCCGTCTATATCTATAACCTCAGGCAATTAGATGTAGTAAAAAGACAAGCAGGAGTTAAGTTACACATAAAATAATGCATTACTGATAATATTCGTAAATAATAACAAAATGCAAAGTACATTTGAATATTGGCAGCCATACAACCTGATAAAATGGTGATACAGTATGTAATTCAGGTGGCACACAGACTTGTAGTTACTTAAAATGTCTCTAGTTAAGGCATCATTGGTGCTCAGCTTTCAGCCACATGTCTGTTGAATATGGCTTTCTGAGATGTGCTCTTCATTGTGTTGTCTTCATCATCACAGGTTAGCAAGAGAGATGCTTCTTCATCATATGTTGGTTAGAGAGAGAGAATGTTGTTGAGCAAGCAAATTTATAGGTTTTCTGTCCAACACCTCCAGCCAATCCAGACAACCATATCTCAGACCAATGGGAGAAATAGTACATTTTAACACCTGCAACTCCCCAAAACCACATGTTAAGCTAACCTGGCTTTGTGTGGGGGATGAGACAAAGACTTTAGCAAAGAAATATTCATCAAACTGGTTTAAGACACATCCCCCAAAATCCTGTCATAAAATTACAAAGAGACAGTCGTTTGGGGGCAAACACGAATACCTCTCAGCAAAGTAGCACTAAATTACATTGGTTTGCCTAAATTATAAATAAAGACATACAAAACATTTATCAAGTTATATGCAAAATCCCACATCACAACACTATTTCTTTTACTATTCTTTTTACAGAGAAATGGAATGTTTGGGGATCATTTCTTTGCTGTTTATTGAAATATCTATATCTTTTTAGGGCAGCACATTCAGAATACTGGATTCAGGTCCTGTCTTGGTCACTGTCTACCTGAATTTTGCACATTCTTTGTATGTTCTAATTGGTTTTCTCTAGGTACTGTAGTCTCGTTACACATCCCAAAGATATGCAGTTCAGATTATAGCCTCTGAACTTAACCCTGCATAACTTAATGAGAAGGTATGTGTATGAGCGTCATTTTGAAAGTCTAGCTGCTTGCATCCAAAGCAGCTGGGAAAGGCTTCAGGCTCCTAAGACTTTATAATAGAATAAGAAGGTTTCAAAAATAGTTATAATTATTATGTATTTATTTCAAATACTATAAAATGTTTTATTTTGGACTTATCGAAAAGGGCTGAAGGGTATGCAGGGTAAGGAGCATGCCAAAAGACAGGACACATGATGAATGACAGAGGCAGACTATTAACCAGAAAGCCCCTCCAAGTACTACTGGTGGCAGTCAGTGGTTGCCAGTGGGTTGTAACTCTTGCATCTATGGTGTACACCATAATTCATAATCTCAGGGCACCAGAAAAAAAGACAGAAACAATTAAAATTCAATTTAATTGTCCTTTAAAGATAACTATTTCTTTTATTATTATTTTTACAGAGAAAAGGGATGTTTGATGATCATTTCTTTGACTGCTAACCCTGCGACCCAGACCTGGATAAGCAGTAGAAAATGGGTGGATGGAATACTACCTAAAATGTGTCTCTGACTATGAAAAATACAATATATGTAACATTCATCCATCCATCCATTTTCTAACCCGCTGAATCCGAATACAGGGTCACGGGGGTCCGCTGGAGCCAATCCCAGCCAACACAGGGCACAAGGCAGGAACCAATCCTGGGCAGGGTGCCAACCCACCACAGTATGTAACATTCAGTTTACTAAACTTAGAATTTATAGAAAGGAATACATAAGTAAATAAATATTCCACAAACATGTTCCTGCTTACCCCCAACTGCTCTATTAACTGGCAACTTGAACTGTACTTGTTGAGCATTTAATATCGTAACAATATATGACAACTGCCGGACACTGAATATTGCAGTTAAGTGTTATGCTACACAATGAGCTGCATCATCAATGGATGACATCTTGTATGTTGTTCCAATGAAGTGCTGCAAAAGCTTCTCAAAAACAGTACAAGATTTATGTGCAATAAATGTTTACAATAAATAAAAAAAATACAATTAAGTATTAATTTGTTCACCAAATACAACTATTTAAAGGAAATAAAGAAAGTGAAATAATTTCATTGAAGATTAAGAGGGAGCATTTATGCACACAAAATGTAACAGGAGTCTAGCAGAAACTGCCCATTAATATACAGTAGTATGGATATATATAATGGATAATGTGTCATATAGTTTAGGAGCAAAAAGATTGGGAGGGCTTTACATTTTTAATGAAATAATTCTTTTGAGTGAATTTGAAATAATTTTTTTCTTTAAAACCATGCTCTTGTAAACACTTTTTAAAATGATGTGCTCCAGAGCAATAGTGATCATTAAATTTTTGTGGTTAACTAGGGTGCTGTGCCCCCTGCTCGCTTAACTCGCACACCCCTAGGTTTGGTTTACCGGATATACAATTTAAAGAGATTTTTATTTTCATTGGAATTGTTACATATGCATTATTTTCACTTTTATTTTACAACTTGATGTGATGAGTCAAACAAATTCTTTAGAAATTTACATTTCTAACTCATCATCATCACCATCGCTTGATTGCCCTTCTGGGGCATACACTCCTGGCAAAGTTCCTCCAGTCATCTCTGTCTTTTGCCTTCCTCTCCAGCTGGCTCCAGTTGTAACCTGTTCTCTTCATATCTGAATCTACCTCCCTACGCCATGTGCTCCTTGGCCTCTGCCTTTTTTGCTTGACCTAAGGATTCCACTGTAATGCCTCCTGAGTTATGTTGGTTGCTGGTTTGCAGAGTGTATGGCCTATCCATCCCCAATGCCTCTTCCGTATTTCATCTTCTGCAGATAGCTGGTTAGTCCTCTGTCAGAGGTCACTGTTACTGATTGTGTTGGGCCAGTAAATCTGTAGTATCTTCCTTAGACAGCTGTTTATGAAACCTTGCACTCTTTTGACTACAGCTGCTGTGATTCTCCAAGTCTCTCTGCCATACAACACCACTGCCTTAACATTTGATTTAAATGGTCAAACTTTAGTTTGGACTGAGAATACCTGTGATTTCCATATGTTCTTTAACTGCACAAATGCTGTTCTTGCTTTGCTCAGTCTTGTTCTTACATCTGTATCTGTTCCACCTGTTTTTGTTAGTGATACTTTCCAGTGTGATGGACGGCTGGGTTCCATGCCCGGCCGGGAAGACCCTGCTATGTATGTTCCAGGGGAGCAACTTTGGACAGCTCAATACCTCCCCCGGGACACTTGGTGGCAGCCTCCTAGGCTGACGATGATTCCCCAGCCTCCCACCTGGCTCCATGGGAGATGGAGTCTTCCACAGCCTGGTTGGGAGCTGGGATGGCTGCTAGGGGGTGCTGCTGAGTCTCAAGAATCCGGCTGGACAAGTCATCAGCCCCACTCAGATTTGCAATTGGGACCAGGTGGTCAAAAACTTGGAACATTTCCGGGTGGGC
Organism: Polypterus senegalus; assembly: GCF_016835505.1. Classification (NCBI taxonomy): domain Eukaryota; kingdom Metazoa; phylum Chordata; class Cladistia; order Polypteriformes; family Polypteridae; genus Polypterus; species Polypterus senegalus. The sequence goes on from NC_053160.1 coordinate 105,662,560, forward strand.
TATAAAACGGGCCAGCCTCCACCACTCAAGGGCCAGAATCGGGAGGAAGAGGATGAGGTTGCCTGGGAGAAGTGGTGGTGCCAGAGGAAGGGTTGTTTGTGCTCTGTTTAAAGTGCTTTGAGACTGTGTTGGGCCTTTGAGACACGGGGAAGACGTGCCCCACGGCTGAAGAGTAAATAAAAACCTGTGTGATTTTACACATGCCTCTGCCTCAGTCTGTGCCGGGTCGGGCACTATATAGTGCCTTTATCACACCAGGTTTCCACTTCTTCCAATGCTTCTTCTTCCATCACCACCTGGATTAGGTTGATTGTATAGATCTTCAGGATCTTGGTCTTCCTTCTGTGTATTTTGAGCCCTACTTGTGCTGAGGTAGTTGCTACCTAGTTAGTTTTCTCTTGTATCTGCTGCTGTGTGTGTGATCAAAATGCCAGATCCTCAGCAGAATCCAAATCTTCCAGTTGCATTCAGGGTGTCCACTGGATTCCCATTTGCCTTGATGCTGTGGATGTCCTTGTTATCCAATGCCAGAGCATTGATGGTGTTGAACACCCCATTATGTTCCTGTGCTAGAAATTACGGTAACAGGAAACAAGGTATTTGGTGGTGGAATGGGAAGCCTTGGCAATTAAGTGGCCATTTACTCAGCTGAGAAACTACCTCCTGCGAGTTCGCCCTTGTTATGGATCGTGCACCTTTACAGTGGATGGCCCTGCACAAGGAGTCGAACCCACGGGTCATGAGGTGGTTTTTGACCTGCAGCCTTACAAGTTTTTGGTCACTTATTGCCGAGGCTCTCTCCATGCCAACACCGAGGCTCTTTCTTGGATGCATGACTTCTAGGTCAGGAACATCTGACCCAATGAGTCTGGGCTGAGGTGGCGGGGCCATGTCAAACACATGTGCATTGGAGGCAGTTAAAGGGCTGGGGGAGGCTAATCCAGGGGGTGGCAAAGTGCACTAACCCTTTACCCATTTTCTCTGTAGACCAATTACAGGAAAGTCTGCCCGACTCTGATTGGTGTTTTCAGATCATAAGCCTGTAATATTTGATATCACCTTGCCCTGTAAAGCTGGTAAATCCCGTGCTTCCGTGCGGCGCTGTCATATCATTAATCCATCTACTGCTGTACATTTTTCCGCTTTGTTTAGTAAATGCGATCTTCCTGAACCTGCATCCTCCAATACGGAGGAGCTCTGCTCCTGGTTTAATTCCACCAGCCGAACTGTTTTAGATGCTGTGGCTCCATTGAAAACCAGGCAGCCTAAAATGAAATCTGAGCCTTGGCTGAACGACACAATCCGCGTTGTCAGACGTGAGTGTCGAAAAGCTGAGCGTAAGTGGAGAAAGGATAATTTGCATGTATTGTTTCAAGTACTGAAAGATTGTTGGCGTCGTTATCAGTGTATTGCAAAAGATGCCAAAAGAGCGTACATGTCAAATATTATTTTGTCAAACTGTCATAAACCTCGTGTGTTATTTGACAATATAGATAGGGTTTTAAATGTTCCACAGAATGCCTGTATGGAACCTTCTTTTGAGACATGTGAGAAATTTTTGCACTTTTTCGTGGATAAGGTGAATACAGTTAGGGCTCATATACCTTTCAATGATTATGACCCTTTAACTGTTTTTTCCTGCTCTGCTGTTTTTCATCAGTTTGAGCTGATGACCCTATCTTCTTCATTTGAGATTGTTGGTCAATTGATGTCCTCAGGTTCTCCTTTTGATGTTGTTCCACCTTCTCTTTTTAAAGAGATGATTTCTGTTTTAGGGCCATCTGTTCTTGCTTTCCTCAGGAGTAGTCCCTAATTTGTTTAAACATGCCATAGTGCAACCATTGATTAAAAAAACAAATCTAGATCCCACTGTGCTATCTAATTTTAGACCGATTTCCAAGCTTCCATTTTTGTCCAAAGTTTTGGAGAGAAGTGTATATATTCAGCTGAAAGCTTTTTTAGATGAAAGGGATGTGCTTGAAGTGTTTCAATCCGGTTTTAAGCTGTTTCACAGTACTGAAACCGCATTACTAAAGGTTTTTTATGACATTTTTCTGGCAACAGACTCAGGGGATTATGTGGTTTTAGTTCTGCTTGATTTAACAGCTGCTTTTGATACTATAGATCATAGTATTTTATTATCTCATTTGGAGCATTGTGTGGGCATTCGTGGTACTGCCTTAGCGTGGTTTAAGTCGTACTTGACTAGAAGAACTTTTTCAGTGAGGCTAGATGAATTTAGCTCTTCCTCTGCTTCACTGTCATGTGGGGTTCCGCAAGGCTCTATACTTGGTCCTCTGCTATTTTCTTTGTATCTCCTGCCTCTTGGCTCTATTTTTAGAAAGCATAAAATTGCTTTCCATTGTTATGCAGACGATACTCAGGTTTATGTACCCCTCAAACATAAAGATGCTTATTCCATACAACCTTTGGTTATGTGCCTAGAAAAGGTGAAAGCTTGGATGGCAGTGAACTTCTTAAATTTTAATGAAAATAAGACAGAGGTTATAGTTTTTGGTCCTAGACGTACCAGTGGATCTATTTCTACTTCTGCTCCTGTGGATTTGGGTCCCCAAGCATAATATGGTACGCCTGTTATTACAAATTTGGGTTTTAGGATAGATGAGGATTTTAGACTGGACGGTCAGATCAGTGCGGTGGTGAAATCTTGTGTTTTTTAGCTGAGACATTTGGCAAAGATAAAAAGTATTCTTTCTAAAGATCAATTCACAACAGTAATCCATGCCTTTATTACAACTCGGTTGGACTATTGTAATTTATTTTATGTTGGTGTTAGCCAGTCTACCCTGTCTCGGCTCCTGCTGGTGCAAAATGCTGTTGCACGTCTTCTAACTGGCACGCGAAAAAATGAGCATATTACACCTGTATTATCCTCACTCTACTAGGTGCCTGTTCAGTTTAGAGTTCATTTTAAGATTCTTTTATTTGTTTTTAAGTTTTTAAATGGGTGTGCTCTGCCCTACCTCGCTGAGCTGCTGCATATGCACTCTCCTTCCTGCTCACTCAGATCAGCTGGTCAGCTGCTTCTGGATGTGTCTAGGACTCAGCAAAAGCTCAGGGGGGATAGGGCTTTTTCCGTTGTGGCTCCAAGGCTCTGGAATTCATTGCCGATCTACATTAGACAGGCCTCCTCACTGCCCATTTTTAAGTCTGCTCTTAAGACCTATCTTTTTGGTTTGGTTTGGTTTCTGTGTAAGCAGTTCATGTTATTTGTTTTAACTCTGTTTAGTTGTTTTTATTACGTTGTAATTAGTTATTATTGTATTTTATTGATTGAGTTATTACTTTGTTTTATTTAAATTTATTTAGTTTATGTTCAGCACTTTGGTCAGCGGCTGTTGTATGTAAAGTGCTTTATAAATAAAGTTGACTTGACTTGACTTGACTTGATTACACAACATCCGGTTCCAGCACCGATGACATAACTTCCACTTCTGACCCAGTTGACGTCACTTCCTCTGCCTCAGCATAAAACTGCCATTTTTACATTATTTAAGACAGTTCTTTTTTGAACTTCAAAATATTTGTTTTTCTTTGCTTCAGCAGCTACCCCCAATATACGGGGCAGCTACCCCAAACATGTTTTGGCTTCTTTTTGTCTTTTTGCTGTGACAATATACAGTCATATGAAAAAGTTTGTGAACCCCTCTTAATTCTTTGGATTTTTGTTTATCATTGACTGAGCTTTCAAAGCAGCAACTTCCTTTCAATATATGACATGCCTTATGGAAACAATAGTATTTCAGCAGTGACATTAAGTTTATTGGATTAACAGAAAATATGCAATATGCATCATAACAAAATTAGACCGGTGCATAAATTTGGACACCCCAACAGAGATATTGCAGCAATACTTAGTTGAGCCTCCTTTTGCCAATATAACAGCCTCTAGACACCTCCGATAGTCTTTGATGAGTGTCTGAATTCTGGATGGAGGTATTTTTGACCATTCTTCCATACAAAATCTCTCAGTTAAATTTGATGGCTGCCGAGCGTGGACAGCCTGCTTCAAATCATCCCATAGATTTTCGATGATATTCAAGTCAGGGGACTGTGACGGCCATTCCAGAACATTGTACTTCTCCCTCTGCATGAATGCCTTTATAGATTTCAAACTGTGTTTTGGGTCATTGTCTTGTTGGAATATTCAACCCCTGCGTAACTTCAACTTTGTGACTGATGCTTGAACATTATCCTGAAGAATTTGTTGATATTGGGATGAATTCATTCAACCCTTAACTTTAACAAGGGCCCCAGTCCCTGAACTAGCCACACAGCATGATGGAACTTCCACCAAATTTGACAATAGGTAGCAGATGTTTTTCTTGAAATGCGGTGTTCATCTTCCACCATGCAAAGCGATTTTTGTTATCACCAAATAAACTCAATTTTTGTCTCATCAGTCCAAAGCACTTTGTTCCAAAATGAATCTGGCTTGTCTAAATGAGCATTTGCATACAACAAGCGACTCTGTTTGTGGCATGAGTGCAGAAAGGGTTTCTTTCTCATCACCCTGCCATACAGATGTTCTTTGTGCAAATTGTGCTGAATTATAGAACGATGTACAGATACACCCTCTGCAGCAAGATGTTCTTGCAGTTCTGAATCACAATGTTATTTTATAGGTGGTTACCTACCAGGTAACGCTTGTGGTTGTTTGGCCTGTCGGCAAACATCCACCACGTCCTCTCAGTAGCAAGAAGCAGATCAATGATATGCTATACAGTACCTGCCAAATAATACTAACAGTATACAACACTTATTTGCTGTCAAATAAGTGAACCAGCTGCTGTGGTGCAATGTTAGACGCTTTGCTTCAGGTGTAGTTTTTCATTATATCTACACTAATAAAAGGCAAAGCCCTCACTGACTGACTGACTGACTGACTGACTGACTGACTGACTGACTGACTGACTCACTCACTCACTCACTCACTCACTCACTCACTCACTCATCACTAAATCTCCAACTTCCCGTGTAGGTAGAAGTCTGAAATTTGGCAGGCTCATTCCTTACAGCTTACTTACAAAAGTTGGGCAGGTTTCATTTTGAAATTCTACGCGTAATGGTCATAACTGGAACGTATTTTCATCCATATACTGTAATAGACTGCAGCTTGATAGCCGTGGGAGGTGGACTTTCGTATTAAAGCATTTAACCAATCACATTTTGGCCATCATTTGTTGCCAGGCAGAGAGGCTTTCACAATCCATTGTGCAGGCACTCTAACACAGAATAAATGTCGATTAACCTGTTGCTTCAACCAATCAGATTTTGAGTTGGTGTCAGTAGGGCCCTCTAGCAGGCGTACGGCAACGTCACCGTATTCAGACCCATTGATTGGATAGAAGTCGATATGAGGAACTCTACGAGGCCACTGAATGCACCGCAAACGCTCTGAGCGAAAGATCGTCGCACACACTACGGCCAACTCCATGGCAAGATTCTGGACAATATTATTTGCCAGACACAGACCAGATTTCAAGACCACGAAAAACTGATGTTTGTCACGCTACTCGAGCCCCAGAACTTTCGGGAATACAAGAAAAAATTTACACATGCAGCCTTCTCTAGTTTAACACAAGAGACACGGAGCGCTTTTTGATCTGTCTCAGCTAAAAACAGAACTGACTGTAATGTATGCCATGGATGATTTTGCAGGAAAATCTCCCACTGATCTCCTTGACTTCCTTCATCACAAAAATCTGAATGAGAGCATGGGGCAGCTGTTCACATTGGTATATTTGGCGGTGAGCACTCCCGTGTACACTGCTTCTGTCGAGCGGACATTTTCAGCACTAAAGCGAATTCAAACTTATGCCAGAAATAGCATAGGGCAGGTTCGCCTTTCAGCATTAGCTTCGATGGCGATAGAAAGGGACATTTTGATGAAACTGAAGCGCACGGATAATCCGTACAACAGAGTAATTGAACTATTTTTGAGGAAAGAGAGGAGGATGGATTTTGTTTACGAATATTTTGAATTTTTGGTGTGTAAAATGTTGCGATTTTCCTAAATAATATTGCAAGTTTATGAGTTATTATTGATGATTTTTTGTGTGTTTAGCTGCTGTGGCTGCAGTAGAAAGGAACTTCTTCACCCCTGGTTTGTCTATTCAATAAAGGCATTTATTGTGGCTACAGGAGTTATCTTATATATATATATATATATATATATATATATATATATATATATATATATTATTACATATATATACCCCGATCTACATACTGTCAAATAAACGAACCACACGCCTTGGCGCAACACGAGAGGCTTCGCCTCTAGTGCTGACGTCCGAGGTGTGATTTCCGAGAGGGGGTGCAGTGAATGTGTACGCCTGAAGAGCCCAGAATTAGGGCGAAACACATGCCGTGTACTGTTTTGCATTATTTGACAGTAAAACTATTTCAATTTATTCAATATATATATCAGCGCTTCCCGATTCATTTTACCCTCGCACCCCGTTGGTTTGAGAAGAAGTATGAAAAAATATGAGGTTAACGCAGAAAAATAGATCACAAATTGAAGCTTTATGAATAATGGATACTTTATTCACCATCAATAATTGTTTTGGTAAAGCCATACTGTAATCCTCCTTCCATTTTCTAATTTTTTCGCAACTGGCCATGATTAAATGAACGGTAAAAAACTAAGAGCGAAGCGAGGGTCACTTATTGAAGCATGCAGGTGACAGCTCAATAGCTCGCAGGCTCGATGTAGTGCATGTCAAGGCGATCTAAAATGCATGATCAGATTCGAAAAAATATATCTTTTCAAGTTCTATTTGGATATAAGTAGGTTCTATTTAGTCGACAGAAATATCTTTGGTGGTAATGTAAGTTGAATTTAGTCTTTAAATTTCTATGGTGAAGAAAAATGTATTCAATGATGACTAAATTTAACTTACATTCCTACCAAACATATTTCTGTCAACTAATTAAAAATTACTTATATTTAAAATTTAAATAGAACTTGAACGGATACGATAGTTCATAATACATAATAGAGCAGGAGTCATCCGTTTTAACAAGCAGCGTATTGCACTGATATGAAATAGCCTGCCCATTTAATTATTTAGGAATGGATAGGTAAATTAAGATTTTGTATAAATGTTTTTCATTTTTCTTCCTCAATGGATTCTGGAACCCCCAGCAACAGCTGCTTGCACCCCAAAGGGTATATATATATATATATATATATGTGTGTGTGTGTTATATATATATATGGTGCTCAGAGCTGAGAGTCACGTGTGCTTTGTGCTGACGTGTGCTTTGCAAACGCTAGAGTCTGTTGAGAGTTGTTGGTTTGTTCTGTGGTGTGAGATTTAAATATAAAAAATACATTTTGCTCTTAAAAACTTGGGTTTTGGTTGCCTCTAAGGAACCGTGTGGGAATTTTTAAAGCTTTTTCCCTTTAGAAGGGTTTTTTGCTTTTTCGCCGCACAAGAGCAAAAGTAGCTGGGTGTTTGGAAGTGCGCTTGGAAAAGTTATTTGTACTTGTACTTGTTCTTTTTCTTGTTATCTGTATTTGAATTAGCATCGAGGCGGCAGGGTAGAAAGCAGCAGTAACTGATATCGGCATTTGTAAATAAATAACCGCGTCGTCGTAACAGCGATTCCTTACTTTAAAGGAAAAGGAAAAAAGGCCGCGGCTGACTTCAAAGCAGTAAAAGGTGGAAACTCAGTAGTGCGCAGGTAAGCGGCCTGCGTTAAGACACCGATCAGGCACAAGGAGCAGTAGGAGCAAATAAGGTAGTAAAGTTTTATTTATTTGTTTATTTTAGATTAAACAGTCCTTAGCGGTCCAGAGGCAGAACAGTTAAGTGGGCGACAGCGTATTGGTTCATTAATACGGGGGAATACAAACAGTGCGAGTGAAGAGCTTATAAGTAAGAAGAGCGCAAAGTTAGAAGAGACAGAGAAAAGTAAAGTTAACCTCATAGAAAGGCAAACAGCAGGCAGCTGAGAGGGAGAACAGTACAGGAGCTTAAGGGGAAAAGGTGTAAAATATCTGTAGCAGATCTTAGTGTTACCATTTAAGTTAAGGAGCAGCTGAAAGAAGAAGAAATTTAATTTTAAGAAAGAAAAAAAATATATAGTTAAGGCAGCTTAGTAATCCCAAATCAAATTTTAATAATGAGGCCAGTGCAATGCAAGTCCTGTTGGATGTTGGACTTTTAGATGATGGTTTGGAAGAGCCAGTTGTCTATGAGGGCTACATCTGCAAGAGATGCCAGCTGATCCAGCACCTCGAGCTCAGGGTGCTGAACTGGAGGAGGAGTTGGCTGACCTGCGTTGTAATAGAGAATTGGCGGACTTGGCCCAGGTGTCCTTTAGAGATAGTGTGCACCCCTAAGGTGGCGCGGAGGAGATTCCAGACCAGACAGGTAGGAATAGGTGGGTCACGGTCGCAAGGCGTAAGGTAAAGGGTGCACACTGTCCGGGGGCATCAACCCCAGAATTAGAAGTGTCTAACCGTTATCATGTCCTGGCGGAGCTGGACGGTGACTCTGATAATTCTGAGGTGGTAGGCAGGGTTGAGGAGCCCCAACGGGCCACCTCAAAACCAGTTCCCAAAAAGAGAGGTAGTGATAGTTGGGGACTCAATCATTAGGGGATTGAAGCGCAGGTGTGCTCCAGAGAGAGAGAGTCTCTGCGGTGTGTTGCCTTCCGGGAGCACAGGTGGGAGACCTCCTGGAAGGGTGGATAGGCTCTTGGCCAGAGCGGGTGGATCCAGTTGTCATTGTCCACGTTGGAACAAATGACATACATAAGGGTAGTCTGTCAGTTCTGCGATCCAAATTCAAAGAGTTAGGTACCAAGCTGAGGAGCAGAACTGACAAGGTAGTCTTCTCCGAAGTTCTGCCTGTGCCGCGCGCCAGTCCAGGTAAGATTGAGGAGATTAGAAGGCTTAACGCGTGGCTCAAATCTTGGTGCAGGGTAGAAGGGTATAGGTTTATGGGGCATTGGGACTCCTTTTGGAACAGATGGGACCTGTTCCCCGACGGGTTACATCTGAACCGGAGGGGCACCAATGTATTGGGGAGGCGTATGTGTAGGCTAGTCGAGGATTGTTTAAACTAGGGAATGGGGGCAGGGAGTTTAGGACAGGCCAGATTTAGATCTATACATGGAAGAACAAACAATGGTGTAGAAATAAAAATGCATAGTAATGTAAATTTTAAGCAAACACGTAAAGATAGAAGGATTAACACATTAAAAATAGCTTGCCTTAATGCTAGAAGTATCAAAAATAAGGTAAGTGAGTTGGAGTTGTATGTAGCAGAGCATAATTATGATATTATAGCAATAACGGAAACCTGGCTAAATAACAAAGATGGGGATGAGTGTAACATAGAGGGATACACATTTTTAGGAAGGATAGACAGAACAGAAAAGGAGGTGGGGTTGCTGTTTATGCCAAACAGGAATTAAATGTAAGTCATCTTCAGTTGGATGATGAGCCCCATCTTAGTGAGGACATGTGGCTTCGCCTGGAAAATATTAGGGAAAAGGTCTCATTTTAGGAGTGTGTTATAGACCACCCAATTCAGACAGTAATTTCAACACACATCTTTTAGTAATATCAAAAGGCAAGTTTACAGGGGATATTATAGTCATGGGGACTTTAATTATCCAAATATTAACTGGGATAACCTTACAGATGGAGGAGCACAAGAGCAGGAGTTTTAGAAGTAATCAGCGACTGTTTTTAACACAGCATGTTAAAGCACCAACAAGGGGGGAAGCCTGTCTGGATTTAGTATTCTCTAATAATCAGGATAGAATTGAGGGTGTAGAGGTGATTGAACCACTAGGGTCAAGTGACCATAATGTAATACAATTCTCAGTATTTTGTAAGAGTACAGATGCAAAGACTAAAATTGTTAAGTTGAACTTTAGTAGGGCTAATTTTGAGCAGATGCGACAAAGTCTAAGTAGGATAGACTGGGATAAGCTTTTAAATGTGGAGACAGTCGAGGAGCAGTGGAACAGGTTTAAAATGTTTTACATGTAATGCAGGACAGATACATACCTAAATTTGGAAGTAATAGGAAACTAAAAAAAACTCCACGATGGATTAATAAAGATTTAAAAAAGAAGTTGCAAAGGAAAAAACTGCTGTATAAGGCATATAAGACTAATGACTGCAAAGAGAACCGTAGCGCGTATGAGAAAATGAGGGCAACCATTAAGAAGGATATCAGAGAGGCTAAAAGACAGTTGGAGAGGAATATAGCAGATAAGGCGAAAGAAGACCCCAAGAGATTCTTTCAGTATTTTAGTAGTAAAAGAACAGTCAAGGAGGAGGTCAAGTTCATCAGGGATAGTAAAGGGGAATTAAAAGATACAGACAATGAAATAACAGATGCCCTAAACTTACATTTTTCTGAGGTGTTTACAAGTGAGCAAGTGGATAACCTGCCAGAGGTAAACGCAACTACTAAGGAGGTACTGAGGGATTTGGAAATTGTAGAGGGAGAAGTGCTGCTCAGATTAAATTAGATGAAATCAAACAAATCACCAGGGGCCTCAGGTATAACGCCGTGCGTAGAACTCGCACTATAACATGGCGTAAGCACAAAAGCCGAAATGTGCTTACGCACAGAAAAATCCAGATGCAGGAATCTGTGCGTACTCCAACTTCCACGTTCTTCCGCTACATAAATCCTGATCAGCGTGAAAACTAACGCTCGTGCACGCGCATTATGTAACGCCCCAAATCCTCCTAGAATTATGCCTATTTGAATATGCAAATCAATATAAATCGCCCTTAAGCACAGCCTTCTGTGAAAAGACAATAGGAAAAGCACGGGGGGAAACATAAGAATTTCAGCGAATACCAAGTGGAGGCAAAGGAAAAACATACTATTTGTTCAAATAAGCCGTGGTATAATCAACAAAAGGAAGTTGAACGAGTGATATAGCGTGATGGAGAAACATGAAAGCTCACATCCACAAAATCGCACAGTGCCGGAAATAAAAAAGAAGTCACATATCAAAGTCGCGTGGAAAGCCGAGTTGTAGCCCACTGTCTGAGTGTCATATGAAAGTTTATTAGGGTACAGAGAAAAAAGGCACACGGTGGGGAAAAAGCACGAAATGTCCACTTCAATCTCGACATTTCCACTTTAATCACGTAGTTTATTTTGTCATTAAAGTAGAACATCATAAAATTCATCTTAAAATTGTTTAATTAACCAGTTTCTAAAATCAAATCGTAATTAAAGTAGCACGTTAAATGCTTTGTTTTGTATTTGATCTTCTACTCGTATGTGCTCTATGTGTGTGAATCACTACTTGCTTCTTAAACCGGCTCTCTTCCTCCAACTGGACACGGAGTCCATTACATTCGTAATATTACAGCTCTCTGAATAACTAAAATACTGAGATGTATACGTGATGTCATTTTCATGATGATAGGAGTTAAAGCACGTTATTAAACATGTTTCACTTCGATGAAATAATTTATTGCAGCAGTACTCAGGGGCGGCTCTAAGCTTGTGGTGGCACTGGGCAGAGGAAGAATCGGTGGCTGGCTCCTTAGCCCGCCAATGTCAGTAAAGTATCTTATGCACGGTGGATGGCCACGTATGTTGCAGACACTAGCCGCCTCGTGGTCATGACACAAGCATTTAACTTTTGCCGAAATTTGTCGCTGCGTTTTTAGCTGTGTTGTTATTTTATCTTTCTGTGTTATATTCAATATATATTGGCGTAGCCGTCACTGCAGTCAGTGCTTTTCTTTCCCCAAGTAACCGATCGCCATACAATCAGCTCTGTAATAGACGTTAAGCCATCTGTAAGCTTAGCGCCGATTCTTCAAAACGTTTAAAGAACATTGAAATATCTTCGTAGTACATGTTTAATTATTCTATCCTTAAAGACACTCCCAGTGAAGAATATAGATTATTTAAATGAAGTTAAAGTTTTATCTGTATAATTTAACAAACATATTTTGCTGCATTTCACCTTAAAATGATATTGTCATCATATGTAAATACACGCTTTATAAAGTGGCTCAGGTTGTGCGATATTATAACTATAGTGCAAGTTTACAGTGGGGTGATTGTACTTATAAGTACAAACAGTTCTATAAGGAGCACTTGATTGGCTGCATTTAAAGTTCTTTTGATTAAACTGTTTTGAACCGCGAGGTCCGTACAGGAAAGGCTTTGAAACGTTTTGCCGTGGCAGAGACAGCGTGTGCTTAATGCCGTATACCGATAATTCTCTTTCCGATCAGCTGCTGCTGTGATTCACACTCAGATACAGTGATATAAATACTCAGAGTGGTGCAGTGAGAGAAATATGGAATAAGATGATTCGCTGTGGCAACTCCTAACGGGAGGAGCTGGAAGAAGAAGAAGAAGTGAGAGTAACAACGCTAAAGCAGTTATGGTATTTGGAATACTATGGCTGTTCCCTGAACCATTATATTGTTACGAGTTAATTACAATCAGATGCATTACACTAATAAACAATATGCGGTTAGTTTCGGTGTATTTATAAAGCCGCGTCAGGAAAATAAAGAGTAACCACACAGGAACAGTAGCACTGCTTTGACGCTGGGTGCCGCCAGTCTGCAAAACTGAGCGGAGAACTTGCGTACGACAAGACATGAGGTACCGTGGAAAAGTGCGTGGCTTTACGCCAAGTGTAGGTTTTATACATCGTGATTTGAACGTGGAAAAGTTCTTACGCAACATTTCTGTGCGTACGCACCGTTTATACATGAGGCCCCAGGCCCAGATAATATTTATCCTTGTGTTTTTAAGGAGGCTAGTGAGTACATATATAAACCCTTGACACATATTTTTAGGAAGTCACTGTGCACTGGAGAGATTCCAAAGGACTGGAAAATGGCAAATATCATCCCATTATATAAAAGGGTGACAGGGCAGATCCAAGCAACTATAGGCCAGTAAGCTTAACAAGCATCACAGGAAAATTAATGGAAGGAATTATTAAGGATAAGATTGAGCAACACATGACAAGGACAGGAGTTATTCTGAACAGTCAGCATGGGTTCAGAAGAGGGAGGTCGTGTTTTACTAACATGTTGGAATTCTATGAGGAGGCAACAAAAGGATACGATCAAAGTGGAGCTTATGATATTATTTATCTGGACTTTCAGAAAGCATTTGATAAGGTGCCACATGAGAGGTTGGGCATCAAGTTAAAAGAAGTGGGAGTTCAGGGTGATGTTTTTAGATGGGTGCAGAATTGGCTCAGACACAGGAAGCAGAGGGTGATGGTGCGAGGAACCTCATCAGAACTGGCCGATGTTAAGAGTGGTGTTCCACAGGGGTCAGTGCTAGGGCCGCTGCTATTTTTAATATATATAAATGATTTAGATAGGAATATAAGTAACAAGCTGGTTAGGTTTGCAGATGATACCAAGATAGGTGGATTAGCAGATAATTTGGAATCCGTTATATCATTACAGAAGGACTTGGATAGCATACAGGCTTGGGCAGATTTGTGGCAGATGAAATTTAATGTCAGTAAATGAAAAGTATTACACATAGGAAGTAAAAATATTAGGTTTGAATACACAATGGGCGGTCGGAAAATCGAGAGTACACCTTTATGAGAAGGATTTAGGAGTCATAGTGGACTCCAAGCTATCAACTTCCAAACAGTGTTCAGAAGCCATTAAGAAGGCTAACAGAATGTTAGGTTATATAGCACGATCTGTGGAGTACAAGTCCAAGGCTCAACCTTTATAATGCACTGGTGAGGCCTCATCTTGAGTACTGTGTGCAGTTTTGGTCTCCAGGCTACAAAAAGGACATAGCAGCACTAGAAAGGTCCAGAGAAGAGCGACTAGGCTGATTCCAGGTCTACAGGGGTTGAATTATGAGGAAAGATTAAAAGAGCTGAGCCTTTACAGTTTAAGCAAAAGAAGATTCAGAGGTGACATGATTGAAGTGTTTAAAATTATGAAGGGAATTAGTACAGTCGATCGAGACTTGTATTTTAAAATGAGCTCATCAAGAACACGGGGACACAGTTGGAAACTTGTTAAGGGTAAATTTCGCACAAACATTAGGAAGTTTTTCTTTACACAAAGAACGATAGACACTTGGAATAAGCTACCAAGTAGTGTGGTAGACAGTAAGACGTTAGGGACTTTCAAAACTCGACTTGATGTTTTCTTGGAGGAAGCAAGTGGATAGGACTGGCGAGCTTTGTTGGGCTGAATGGCCTGTTCTCGTCTAGATTGTTCTAATTTAATTATATATATATATATATATATATATATATATATATATATATATATATATATATATATATATATATATATATATATATATATATATATATATAAACTGCTCAAAAAAATTAAACGAACACTTTGAAAACACATCAGATCTCAATGGGAAAAAGAAATCCTCCTGGATATCTATACTGATATAGACTGGGTAATGTGTTAGGAACGAAAGGATGCCACATCGTTTGATGGAAATGAAAATGATCAACCTACAGAGCCCTGTATTCAAAGATGCCCCAAAAATCAGAGTGAAAAAATTATGTGGCAGGCTAGTCCATTTTGCCAAAATTTAATTGCAGCAACTCAAAATTGTACGCAGCACTTTGTATGGCCCCTGTGTTCTTGTATACATGCCTGACAACATCGGTGCATGCTTCTAATGAGATGACAGATGGTGTTGTGGGGGATCTCCTCCCAGATCTGGACCAGGGCATCACTGAGCTCCTGGACAGTCTGAGGTGCAACCTGGTGGCATTGGATGGACCATAACATAATGTCCCAGAGGTGTTCTATTGGATTTAGGTCAGGAAAGTTTGGTGGCCAGTCAATGGTATCAATTCCTTCATCCTCCAGGAACTGCCTGCATACACTCACCACATGAGGCCAGGAATTGTCGTGCACCAGGAGCCACTGTACCAGCATAGGGTCTGACAATGGGTCCAAGGATTTCATCCTGATACCTAATGGCAGCCAAGGTGGCTTTGTCAAGCCTGTAGCGGTCTGTGTGACCCTCCATGGATATGCCTCCCCAGAGACAATCATTAACCCACCACCAAACTGCTCATGCTGAATGATGTTACAGGCAGCATAATGTTCTCCATGGCTTCTCCAGATCCTTTCACTTCTGTCACGTGCTCAGGGTGAACCTGCTCTCATCTGTAAAAAGCACAGGGCACCAGTGGTGCATCTGCCAATTCTGGTATTCTATGGCGAATGCCAATCGAGCTGCATGCTGCTGGGCAGTGAGCTCAGTGCCCATTAGAGGACATGGGGCCCTTGGGTCACCCTCATGAAGTCTTTCTGGTTGTTTGGTCAGAGACATTCACACCAGTGGCCTGCTGGAGGTCATTTTGTAGGGCTCTGGCAGTGCTCATCCTGTTCCTCCTTTCCCAAAGGAGCAGATACTGGTCCTGCTGATGGGTTATGGACCTTCTATGGCCCTCTCCAGCTCTCCTAGAGTAACTGCTTGTCTCCTAGAATCTCCTCCATGCCCTTGAGACTGTGCAGGGAGACACAGCAAACCTTCTGGTAATGACACGTATTGATGTGCAATCCTGGAGAAGTTGGACTACCTGTGCAACCTCTGTAGGGTCCAGGTATCGCCTCATGCTACCAGTAGTGACACTGACTGTAGCCAAATGCAAAACTAGTGAAGAAACAGTCAGAAAAGATGAGGAGGGAAAAATGTCAGTGGCCTCCACCTGTTAAACCATTCCTGTTTTGGGGGTCATCTCATTGTTGCCCCTCTAGTGCATCTGTTGTTAATTTCATTAACACCACAGCAGCTGAAACTGATTAACAACCCCCTCTGCTACTTAACTGACCAGATTAATATCCCATAAGTTTCATTGACTTTATGCTATACTCTGATTAAAAAGTGTTCCTTTAATTCTTTTAAGCAGTATATAAATATATACAGTGCATGCGGAAAGTATTCACAGCGCATCATTTTTTCCACATTTTGTTATGTTGCAGCTTTATTCCAAAATTGATTAAATTCATTTTTTTCCTCAGAATTCTACACACAACACCCCATAATGACAATGTGAAAAAGTTTACTTGAGATTTTTGAAAATTTATTAAAAATAAAAAAAAATTGAGAAAGCACATGTACATAAGTATTCACAGCCTTTGCCACGAAGCTCCAAATTGAGCTCAGGTGCATCTTGTTTCCCCTGATCATCCTTGAGATGTTTCTGCAGCTTAATTGGAGTCCACCTGTGGTAAATTCAGTTGACTGGACATGATTTGGAAAGGCACACACCTGCCTATATAAGGTCCCACGGTTGACAGTTCATGTCAGAACACAAACCAAGCATGAAGTCAAAGGAATTGTCTGTAGACCTCCGAGACAGGAATGTCTCGAGGCACAAATCTGGGGAAGGTTACAGAAAAATTTCTGCTGCTTTGAAGGTCCCAGTGAGCACAGTGGCCTTCATTATCCATAAGTGGAAGAGGTTTGAAACCACCAGGACTCTTCCTAGAGCTGGCCGGCCATCTAAACTGAGCGATCGGGGGAGAAGGGCCTTAGTCAGGGAGGTGACCAAGAACCCGATGGTCACTCTGTCAGAGCTCCAGAAGTCCTCTGTGGAGAGAAGAGAACCTTCCAGAAGAACAACCATCCCTGCAGCAATCCACCAATCAGGCCTGTATGGTAGAGTGGCCAGATGGAAGCCACTCCTTAGTAAAAGGCACATGGCAGCCCGCCTGGAGTTTGCCAAAAGGCACCTGAAGGACTTTCGGACCATGAGAAACAAAATTCTCTGTTCTGATGAAACAAAGATGGAACTCTTTGGTGTGAATGGCAGGCGTTACGTTTGGAGGAAACCAGGCACCGCTCATCACCAGGCCAATACCATCCCTACAGTGAAGCATGGTGGTGGCAGCATCATGCTGTGGGGATGTTTTTCAGTGGCAGGAACTGGGAGACTAGTCAGGATAAAGGTAAAGATGACTGCAGCAATGTACAGAGACATCCTGGATGAAAACCTGCTCTAGAGCGCTCTTGACCTCAGACTGGGGCGACGGTTCATCTTTCAGCAGGACAACGACCCTAAGCACACAGCCAAGATATCAAAGGAGTGGCTTCAGGACAACTCTGTGAATGTCTTTGAGTGACCCAGCCAGAGCCCAGACTTGAATCCGATTGAACATCTCTGGAGAGATCTTAAAATGGCTGTGCACTGCCGCTTCCTATCCAACCTGATGGAGCTTGAGAGATGCTGTAAAGAGGAATGGGCGAAACTGGCCAAGGATAGGTGTGCCAAGCTTGTGGCATCATATTCAAAAAGACTGGCTGTAATTGCTGCCAAAGGTGCATCGACAAAGTATTGAGCAAGAGCTGTGAATACTTATGTACATGTGATTTCTCAGTTTTTTTATTTTTAATAAATTTAAAAAAACCTCAAGTAAACTTTTTTCACGTTGTCATTATGGGGTGTTGTATGTAGAATTCTGAGGAAAAAAATGAATTTAATCCATTTTGGAATAAGGCTGTAACATAACAAAATGTGGAAAAAGTGATGCACTGTGAATACTTTCCAGATGCACTGTATATCACAGCAATACTCATAACAGTGACAAAACAATTACATTGATAATCATGTTACGTTATTTTCAAAATTTTCCTTTTCTTTTTCATTACTTCTTTATCACACTACTTCTACGCTGCAAAGCACTGGTATTTTGCTAGTATTTAATACATTTTACCACTCTCAATTACTTTGTAGTAAAAATTCTGAATAATGATTTTTCAGATACAAGTGATCAAATCATACATTAACTAAATAATTTAACACAAATTATAAATTTCTTTTTGATTTTGGTATAATTTTTGTTCTTTTTATTTATACCGTTGCAGTTACAAACTTGTAAATACAGCAGTAGGAGCTAACACATGAAACAACATTGGCTTGGTTGATACGGTTAATTTCACTAGCACTTTGAAGTACTACAGATGAATCTCTAGCTGTAAAGATTGTTGTTGCTGCTTCCCGAAAGGTCCCCCTTCTTCCCTCCTCATAACTCATCTCTGCTGAGCCAAAAAGCATATCAGCCCCGGGCGACAGGAGTCAACGTTGTATGCAGGTATTTACAGGCACAGAGAACATAAGAAAACTTTCTTGGAACACATCTCATATTATTTTATTTTAAACTATTTAAAGAAAAATAAAACATTATTTGTGATTTTTTTTTTAAATCAGGCAAAATATTAATATTTACAATTTTATCACTGAAATCACAAAAATGAGATGATTCAATATCTTCTTAATAATAAATACATTTTCAGAATTACAGTTTATATGAAGGATCTATCATCTACAATTTCAAAGACTGTTTTCATGATTTAAGAGCAGAGAGAGATACTGTAAATAAATAAGAATAAATTCAGGTCAATGTAAACACGAGTTCCTGGAAAAGATCAACAAACTAAGATAAGAATGTTACCAGCAACTTTAATCAGGGTCAGTTCCTTCCAACATATATTTTATAATTGGCTAGAGCCTTCTTAAAATTCTGTTGGATTGAGTCCTTGGATTAAGTCCTACATGACAGCGATCTGTTCCAACAAATTATTTATTCTATCACCTGTATAAAATACACATTTTTTTCTATGAATAATTTAATTATGAGACTCAGTTTTTGTAATCAATTTATTGAGTTATTAAATGAAAACTGGCTTATGCTGAGCAGTTTGCAAAGTCATTTACATGAATATTTTTGAAAGTTGGAGCTCATTTCAAAAGATGATTTAAAAAAAAATAATGGTATTTAAGACAAGTTAAATAAACTGCACTGAATATCCTTTTTTTCATATATGGTGTCAGGTGACTAAATTAAGTGAGCATTCATACTGTCCTTTCAGAAATCACCACATCCTTGCAAAGCACCTGTTATAAAAAATATTTCTCTCAGATTTACAAAAGCTTATATCTCTGCTATAAAAATGGTAATAATCCTCTTTGTGGGCCCCAGTATGCAAATTATTTTCTTGTTTGGTTCCTTAGATTATCCTTGATCTTTTGTTGGCTTCCCTTTCTTTTGCTATTTAAATATGTACCATGAAGTAGATATAAGAAGAAAGAAAAGTTGAGAGAGGTAGAGACAGTTCAAGACTATTTATTTGAAGTGTGCTAAGCCTGGGTCAACAGGATTATTTTTCTTTAGGGAACACTGCACATAAAGATAGCTCAGTTGGTGGCAAACTGCAGGGAAACTTATTTGTACAGTGCCTGGCAAAGCATACCATCATGGGAAAAAACATTTTAAGCTTGACAAGTTTTTTTGTCGGAGTTAATTGCTACAGTTTATGCGTTATCACACTGAACACCACAGTGTGCTTGAAGGGCATTATTATGTATATTCATTTTCTAAATAAAAGAAGGAGGGGTGTGTTACAAGGGTTACTTGACCATGATAGAATCAATGACATAACATCCATTAAGTCACAAAGTTTGAAGTAGAAATCTCATGTAGCCAACAGGATATGCCACTGCCCAAATAGTTGAACTGATAGATATATAGATAGAATCTGCAAAAGTAGAAAATTGGGCAACAAACTTGAGAATTCAGCTGTTTTAGAGACATTGGATACAGTACTCGAAAAAGTACCATCTCTACACTCTGTACTTCTCCTGGAACACATCAAGGGTTAGGGTTGGACATACATGTGGAATTATAGAAATGACAGGAAGAGTCTGCTTAATCTGATTCCAAATGGAGTATTGTTAATGGATTTCTGTGATAATCATACATTGTCAAAAACAAATGCAATTTTCGTTCTTCAACTGATGATCTGGCTCAAATGAATGGACATATTTAGAAAATCTAAAGAGGTAATGTGAAAGTGATGGGAACAACTATCACATGCTTCTATTTAGAATGAGTTCATTTCACACGTCCAAAAGGAATTTTGCATCCTGTTCAATACAATTGCAAGGAGTTTATCACAAGGTTGCTGGTACCTACCTTGACTGCGGCCTTACCACCCATTGGTGGACATTAGCAATAAGAAAAACTGTCAAGTTCAAAAAAGAATTCTTCCATATAAGGGGAACAGGAAGGTCTTTAAATTTGAGAGAGTTACTGGCAAGCCGCTACAGACCTAGGCTTCCAAGGCAGCAGCTACAGATAGCTGAAAATGAAAGCCCATTGTGGTTAGAGTTTGGTGAGAACATGATGACTGATTTTCATGTACCCACAAAAAGATTTTGGCAAACCCTTCAAAGCCTCGGGAATGGTAGGCAGGAAGTTGTCCAAGCTGCTAGCAACAAGGGTGGAAAAACATTGATTTTTTGTAAGAAATACTTTGAAGAATATTTACAACTGATTACTACTCCCTTGCTAGATGCACTGGCTAGGACTGAGTCAATCTCTGTGATTATAGTCACTGCTGTAATTAAAAAATCTATAATAGCAAGGTTCAGGGGTGGATGAGATTTGACCAGAAATGCTGAAAGTGCTAGATATTGTGTGAGCATATTGACTATGAAACTTCTTCAGTACTATGTTGAAAGTATGTACAAGGCTTCAGGAATGTTTAAAAAACAGAGACACAAGAGTAATTGTTCCATTTGCTAAGGGGCCATTATACTCAGCCTCCATGAGTACTGAAATGGAGATTTTGTCCTGAGTTGATCTAAACGTAAAACAGTGGACCAACTCTGTGTCCTTGCACATTTGTTATTATTCTGTATGTTTTTATAAAGTGCTTCATATAAGTGTTCACAACAAAATTTCTATAAAAAAAGAAAACTGCTAAATTGCTTCTTTTCATATTTTCTCCATGCTTAGTAAATAAATATAGTCCCTTTTTGTTTTCTCATTAGTTTACAGCAGAAACATAAGCTATAAAAAAGTGGCAAACTGTGAGTCATTATTTCTTACTAATATGTAAAATACAGTTGTGCTTGAAAGTTTGTGAACCCTTTAGATTTTTCTATATTTCTGCATAAATAAATTATAACCTAAAACATCATCAGATTTTCACTCAAGTCCTAAAAGTAGATACAAAGAAACCAGTTAAACAAATCAGACAAAAATATTATACTTGGTCATTTATTTATTGAGGAAAATGATCGAATATTACATATTTGTGAGTGGCAAAAGTATGCGAACCTCTAGGATTAGCAGTTAGTTTGAAGGTGAAATTAGAGTCAGGTGTTTTCAATCAATGGGATGACAATCAGGTGTGAGTGGGCACCCTGTGTTATTTAAAGAACAGGGATCTATCAAAGTCTTGCTCTTCACAACACATATTTGTGGAAGTGTATCATGGCATGAACAAAGGAGATTTCTGAGGGCCTCAGAGAAAGAGTTGTTGATGCTCATCAGGCTGGAAAAGGTTACAAAACTATCTCTAAAGAGTTTGGACTCCACCAATTCACAGTCAGACAGATTCTGTACAAATGGAGGAAATTCAAGACCCAGGAATGGTCAACCCCAGGAGTGGTCAACCAACAAAGATCACTCCAAGAGTAAAGCGTGTAATAGTCAGCGAGGTCACAAAGGACCCCATGGTAACTTCTAAGCAACTGAAGGCCTCTCTCACATTAGCTAATGTTCATGTTCATGAGTCCACCATCAAGAGAACACTGAACAACAATGGCATGCATAGCAGGGTTGCAAGGAAAAAGCCACTGCTCTCCAAAAAAAACATTGCTGCTCGTCTGCAGTTTGCTAAAGATCACATGGACAAACCAGAAGGCTATTGGAAGAATGTTTTGTGGACGGATGAGACCAAAATAGATCTTTTTGGTTTAAAAGAAAAGCATTATGTTTGGAGAAAGGAAAACACTGCATTCCAGCATAAGAACCTTATCCAATCTGTGAAACATGGTGGTGGTAGTATCATGGTTTGGGCCTGTTTTGCTGCATTTGAGCCAGGACAGCTTGCCTTGATTGATGGAACAATGAATTCTAAATTATACCAGAGAATTCTAAAGGAAAATGTCAGGACATCTGTCCATGAACTGAATCTCCAGAGAAGTTGGGTCATGCAGCAAGACAACGACCCTAAGCACACATGTTGTTCTACCAAAGAATGGTTAAAGAAGAATAAAGTTAATGTCTTGGAATGGCTAAGTCAAAGTTCTGACCTTAATCCAATCCAAATGTTGTGGAAGGACCTGAAGCGAGCAGTTAATGTGAGGAAACCCACCAACATCCCAGAGTTGAAGCTGTTCTATATGGAGGAATGGGCTAAAATTCCTCCAAGCTGGTGTGCAGGAAAGATCAAAAGTTACTGGAAACATTTAGTTGCAGTTATTGCTGCAAAGGGGGGTCACACCAGATACTGAAAGCAAAGGTTTACATACTTTTGCCACTCACAAGTATGTAATATTCGATCATTTTTCTTAATAAATAAATGACCAAGTATAATATTTTTGTCTCATTTGTTTAACTAGTTTCTCCTTATCTACTTTTAGGACTTGAGTGAAAATCTGATGATGTTTTAGGTCAAATTTATTTAAATATAGAAATTTCTAAAGGCATCACAAACTTTCAAGCACAACTGTACATCTGCTGCTAATAAAAAGCTAATATAAACCACACTGTAAAGAAGACAGCTCTGCATCAAAGTGAAAAAGCTCTTATTCTCAGTTTCTATCTTGATATTCTGTTAGAGTCAAGTCCCGTGCAGACAATTTAATTTACTATATTGTTTTTTATTAGCAGAATGAACAATGCTTCAGGCCTGCACAGACCAACTCCTCCCCTTATGTTCCAAACAGGTACTGGAATAGGAGTGCCAGGAAAGTAGAATTTAGGAAATTTTCCAGGAAGGCATGTTGCTGAGGTAAATCGAAACTTGTCTTATTTGTATAAATGGAGCCTGAGTTAGAAGCATAGCATAGAACACTTGCTTTGAATTGACACATTCAGGCAGGAACAAAATGACATTAAGAGAGGCAACACTTCTGATTGCAGCTTTTCTCTTCTGGGGCTGCTGTCAAGGTAAAAATATGGTTTAGGTGGCATAGTAGAAGATTAAATACTGGGCAGTGTTGTAAGCTTCACCATTAGAGTACTCTTTTGGAAGATCAGCAATTGTCATGTATTTTACCCTGGAGGTGGTAATGTTGAGTTTTCAGGTGATGTGAGTTCATTTGGATTGCTGTGTCTTTAATTTCTTGACAATATAAGGAGCACATGAAGACTGATATTAGGAGCTACTAAAGAGCAAGTGTATAAATAACTATTATTAAGCACAGTATGCCCTGCAGATTAGAAGGCATAAAGTCATATTATGAGGCACAGAAAATTGTGATTCTCACATTAAACGTCTATCCAAAGAAAGTAGGTGTATGTAGAAGTTAGCTCTATTTGGGAATGATTTTACTTCAACTTCGAAATGTTTTGTGTTTCTTTCAGGGAATGATGATGGTGCTATGGACTGCTGCTTGGAGACTAAAGACAAACCAGTCCCAAGGAATGTGGTTCTATCATACAGAGTACAAAAACCTGAAAATGGATGTTCAATTAAGGCCATTGTGTATGTATTCATGACATTCCTGATTATAACATCACTTTGCCATTGAGGTTTTGGCAAAGGTTTGGTATTGAGGTTTCCACTCTGCCAACAGCTTTTTATGATCCTGTTACTGAGTTGCTGATTTTATATATTCAAAATTCATTGGTTAAAAATGTGCTTTTTCATGACCTTAAATAAATCACTCCTAACCATTTTCGATTCCTGTACCCTATGAATTTTTAGAACTTATTTTTAGTCAGAACCTCATCCTTAACTTACGTTTTACCTTTTTAATAAGATATAGTGTTGCCATGGCTCATCAATAGCAAATTTCTCACCTGTCTCTAATCCCTTTGTCCAGGTTTAAGGCTGAAAATGGTATGTCACTGTGTGCACCTGATTCATCAAAGTGGGTAAAAAATCTTATGGACTATTTGGACAAAAGCAAAAGATATCGAAAGGGTAAACCCAAAGGAAAACATCAAAGAAGCAAGCCAAAGAGACACACAAGGTGGGTGTATTACATCTTGTACCAATTTACAGTTTCACTAATTTCTGATTGTGTGTTTCTTCCACTATGTAGTTGCAATAAAACATTATAAAAAATAACTGAGTGGATGTAAGAAAGAGGTAAACTTGATCAGAATGGCTTCTAGTCATATACGGAAGGGTCCGAAAGTGTCATCATTTGAAGGAAGTTACCGTAGATACTCGCGTATTAGTCGATCTCGCAGATAAGTCGATTGTATTTTTAAGCCGAAAATTATGAAATTTGTTATGACCCGCGTATAAATCGAGGGTAAAACGGGTTTTTTCATGGCCCGTTGTCTTAATATGTATCTCACCAATACCTGCTACAGTTCGATTCCCCGGCATATCAAATGTCATTAGCGTTTCATCCATGTTACCAATGTTACTCTGTTCAAAGTCATGCCGTTTTCTTTGCTTGATAATAAATTTATGAAAGGAACTGACCTTTTCTTATAGATCTTTCGGCAGCTTCTGCGCGATTTTTGTTCGCTGACGAAGGCACAGCCCTTATCTGTTCATAAACTGCGTACACCTGCCAGCCGATGCTTGAAATTCCAACAAAGGCTTATGTGGTGCTATATGTCGACAGCTCTCTTAGCACAGGCCGTTTTAGTTTTTAAATAAATAATCACCACACTCGCGACTTAGCGAGCCACAGGGCGATCTGTGGTGTGGACGTTTCTCACCTAGTGCACAGGTGAGGGACTGCCCACATCCGTGATTGTTCCTGTGGCTAATGAGAAGCGCGAGTCAGTCAGAGAGGAAGTAAAAACGGAGTAAAAAAAAAACACACACACACACAAGGAAGAGAAAGAAAGATGGAGGTGGCTGGAGAAAGCAGAGAGAGAGAGAGAGAGAGAGAGAGGGTGTGCGAGTGGGCGAACGAGCGCTCGCAGGCAGCTGTGTGGAAGCCAAAACGGAGTAAAAAAAAACAAGGAAGAGAAAGAAAGACGGGGGGCTGGAGAAAGCAGGAGAGAGAGACAGTGCAAGTTGGCGAGCGAGCGAATGAGCGCTCGCAGGCAGCTGTGTGTGCTATTTTATTGATTTTTAAACCTCCACGTTTGCTTTATGGATTATTTATTTAATGAAGAGTTCTTTTGAATTACTGCACTGTTTACTTTGAACACTGATTTTGATTCACTGTTTTAAATAAAAGCACTGTGCACTGTGCCATTACCCAAATTCTATGAAAAATTGTGTTGCCCCGCAGACAAGTTGACCCTGTTTTTTTGAATGAATTTTAAGGCATAAATTTTTCAACTTATACACGAGTTTCTACGGTAATTGCCTGATTGTGGGTATGTCTGATATTGCCATTGCATACCATAAAATTGTGTTGACAATTTGAATGATAAAGATAATATCTCATTAATCACAGAAAGAAGATGCAATGTGCTGAAATTCAGTCTTCAGTGTCTCTCCCTTGGTCGGTCTCTCTCTCTCTCTATATATATATATATATATATATATATATATATAGAGAGAGAGAGAGATAGAAACATTAGCTGTAAACAATTGTTTTAATATACTGTTACATATTTGGCAAGATCAGTGGACTGGTATTCGCATAGGTACACCTGGTAGTTTGTTACTGCCGTATATCATGACCTTAACAATTATTTTTTTAGTAAATGTAAGACTGCAAAACGCCAATGTCAAAAGGTTCAAATAGAACTACTTATAGTGCACCTAGCTGCCACATACTGCTATGTTACAAGACATTAATAACTGCTTTCTTTGCATTACATACCAATACATGTCTAACAGACCAGTCCACATCACCACATTTCCAGTACAGGAAACTTTTAAGGCCTCTGTCCCAAACTGTGATGTGTCTTTTATATTAATAAGCTTTCTAGGAGCTTTGAATAAACAGAACAATTGCACAGATGGTTTGGACACGTCCTTTAAAAGTAGAGCTGTGGCAGTTAAGGGTTACAAAAAAGTTAGAATTGGAGACATGAATCTATAGCATGATGGTTTTAAAGTTCATTGCCTTATCTAACAGATGTTTTTTGAATTCTGTGAATTGTGTGTTTATAAGTGTGCTATGGTAGGACATTTGACCTAATAGAAAGTGGTCTCAAAACATAGTTAAACCAGTGTCTCAGATAAAGTGTACCCCAACAACCTTTTTTCTAGCCTCATACTGTATGAACACTACTGTTTCTACTACAGGATACAACACATGCAAACTTTTGCTGTGTATATGTAAATGTTTTATATATTTCTTCTTTTTTTCTGAAATATAATCAGCCCATAACAGAAATATCTCAATGATGTTCCTAATACAAATAAATGTGATTCAAGAAAGAAGTCATTATTTATTCTTTTTAGAAATTGTATTTTGCATTTTTTCTTCCCTAACAGAGGAGAAAAGCAATGAGTGAAGAAATCAACTATAAGTTTACATAACCGAAGATACTGTTGAGCAGAAGTAGATAATACAAAAGCTGCTGACCGCACAAAATGTAATCAATGCACAAAACTGCACTGTGGGACTTTGCTGCTGTATTTCATATTGCTTAACTGGATTTTACTGGAATAGACCTTTTCTCTGCTGTAAAGCTCCTGCTTATGTTTTAGAAGTACAAACCTATCATGCCTGGTACACTTTGCACATCATATTTTGTACATCTCCTTTATAATCGTACCATTATGCAACTTTGTATGAAGTTTTTCTTTTTAACTAATGCTACGTTATGTTTATGGCATTTTTATGTGATTTGTGTTCTGTTATAAGCAGCTCCAAATCTATCAAGTCAAATTCTTGTACATTAAGTACTGGCGAATAAAAATAATTCTGACTCTAAAAAAAGACTCATGTACACTCTGAAAATGCTGCCTTCTGTTTCCTTCAGTACCCACGACGGATCACGAGCTGTCCCTGTGCAAGTCAGCTATCTTGCCAATATTTTACATGCAGAAATATATTTAAACAATGACAAGTGCTTGTGAAATGTAAAACATTTTGAATTAAAAGTTTACCTGTGGATGTTAGTTCTTTGTTTTGATTTTGCTTCAGGATGTAGTCATTTAGCCACTGTATGTTTCTCATCTATATCAGTACTGATTGTGAAAAACAGGCTACTTTTCTCATTCGGTTTGTGTTATTTGTTGCAAACTGTTAAATTAGCTCAATAAAATACATTTTCATTTAAAATGTAACATTAGTTTATGTCTATACTCCCATCAGTAAGCTGTAAATCTGTGTTTAAGTAATGAAAAATCATAATGAACAGCATTTCTGCCTCTTCATGAATGGAATTAACAATATATTTTCTCCTGGTTTTCTCTATCCATTTACTTTTAGTTAATTTGTAGATTTATCAGTAACTGAAACATACATTTCATGAAATGGTCCATTTTACTCATTAAATTAAGAGCATAAACATTTGTCATCCTGTTTAAACTTGAAATAAAGTAAACCTTGGAATAGCCAAGGAAACAACATTCACATAGTAGGGAAGTTAATATAACAATATGAAAAATAAAGGGGGAATTGAGCGCACGTCTTTCCACAACTTCAAAAGATAAAATAAGAAAATGAAATACTAACTTTTCACAAATTGTTTAAAATGTCAAAATATATGAAAATTGCTGGTACACATTTAGGATAAAAACATAATTAAGCTGAAATTTTAAAATTCAAGAAGCAATTTCTGAGAAGTATTCATTGTTTTATGCCTTCTTAAAGTGTTCCTTTTCTAATTAATGTCCAGGTAATATTAAAGAAAAGATAAATGGTAAGGTATTGAGCAATACATATTACAATATAATTCAAAGGAAAATGCATCAAAAAGCATTTATTAGTGAAGCAGGAATATCTGCATTTTAATTTTTGTATGCAAATCTGACCACATAGAGACTCTGCTCTACTAGAAATTCTCTAGATGTTAAATGTTTGGTCTCATTACTTTGTAGTACTAGAGGACCTAATTTAAGTACTGAAAATACCTTTTCCTTGATGGGATGTGGGAAGTATAAATAGGCCACATTATTTGCAGAAAATTAAGGTAGAAATTAAATTAAAATAACTATAATTCAGTAAGTTGACAGCTCCCTAAAGTCTCAGAGATATGTGTGTGCTAGACCTGTTTGTTATGTTAAATTGACCTGATGCAAGTGATTCTGAAAAAAATCTTGTGTAATCCTAAAATAGACTGCCAACCTGTTCAGGTTTCTTCTATTCATAGCGGACTGGAGAGCCTTAATAATTCTAAATGGAATGATGGATGTTTTAAGAAATGGATGGCAATATGTTGCTGTTAATGAAGTGTGTCTATTTCTAAAAGATGAGGTACAGTATTATATTAGGTAGTACATTTTATTTTAAAAAAATGGGTATGACTGTAGCGCTGCTGCCTCGCAGTTAGGAGACCCGGGTTCGCTTCCTGGGTCCTCCCTGCGTGGAGTTTGCATGTTCTCCCCGTGTCTGCGTGGGTTTCCTCCGGGCGCTCCGGTTTCCTCCCACAATCCAAAGACATGCAGGTTAGGTGGATTGGTGATTCTGAATTGGCCCTAGTGTGTGCTTGGTGTGTGGGTGTGTTTGTGTGCGTCCTGCGGTGGATTGGCACCCTGCCCAGGATTGGTTCCTGCCTTGTGCCCTGTGTTGGCTGGGATTGGCTCCAGCAGACCCCCGTGACCCTATTCGGATTCAGCTGGTTAGACAATGGATGGATGGATGGATGGGTATGACTGAAAAGAATGTTGAGAGTGTCAAAATATATTTGGATTACATGCTTGCAAAAAGTCAAAAGTTCAGGAATTGGTTACAGACCACTCAATGCATATACAGTGCATCATGAAAGTATTCACAGCACATCACTTTTTCCACATTTTGTTATGTTACAGCCTTATTCCAAAATGGATTAAATTCATTTTATCCCTCAGAATTCTACACACAACACTCCATAATGACAACGTGAAAAAAGTTTACTTGAGGTTTTTGTAAATTTATTAAAAATAAAACAATTGAGAAAGCACATGTAACATAAGTATTCACAGCCTTTGCCATGAAGCTCAAAATTAAGCTCAGGTGCATCATGTTTCCCCTGATCATCCTTGAGATATTTCTGCAGCTTAATTGGAGTCCACTTGTGGTAAATTCAGTTGATTGGACATGATTTGGAAAGGCACACACCTGTCTATATAAGGTCCCAGAGTTGACAGTTCACGTCAGAGAACAAACCAAGCATGAAGTCAAAGGAATTGTCTGTAGACCGCCGAGACAGGATCGTCTTGAGGCACAAATCTGAGGAAGGTTACAGAAAAATAGTGTTCATAAATAAATGTATTATCGTTTCCGAAAATGGTATATTTAGAGTGGAATATTTTAATAATTGTTTCTTTATCTTTCCAAATACTAACCGGGAACACCCAGAAAACAATGGAGCACAGACATGGGATTAATACCTGATTTTGAACACAGTGTGTCAATGTATTTAAAAAGAGCAAATCTGTTTTCATTAGAATTTCTGTAATGTTTAAGATATAAACAAGATAAGATTAAGATATATAATATATAGCATAATATAAAATGTTTTATAGTTTCTGGTAGTATCAATTGGAAAATATTAAAGCTATCAAATTCAATTTAAAAAAGTGAATGTTAAGTAGGATGATGGATGGATATACAAAGCCTTTAAAAAATAAGCTGAGATAAACCTGGTTGAAGACAAATGGAATAGAGTCAAAAGAAATATATGTTATGAAAGGAAAGATAGTCATAACTCAAAAATCAGACGGATTTGGCTAATGAACAATCCCAGTTTTTGAGTAACAAAATAAAAAATGTATTATTAAAGAAAGGCAGTTCTACAACATTTGAAAGAGCAAACATTAAAATAAAAGTAAAATTGCAAAAACACAGAAAATAATATTGATAATAACATAAAAGTTACATCTAAAACAAGCATGTGCAACCTACGGCCCGTGATGACTTTTTCAAATATCATTGAATCTGGCTCGTTAACCCATTTGGTGATGACTGTTTGTTCTTGTGGTATTGTTGGATTATTTTTGATAGTATGATGCGGCCAGTGCTTTCTGAAGTACTTTATATTGTGCTTCCCCCACATTTACAGCACGCCTGGAACTGTCTATGCTATATATTATATATGCTATATATTATATATCTTAATCTTATCTTGTTTATATCTTAAACATCACAGAAATTCTAATGAAATGAGATTTGCTCTTTTTAAATACATTGACACACTGTGTTCAAAATCAAAATGTCTGTGCTCCATTGTGTGTAAGAGCTCGTAGTCACGTAGTCATTGACTCTGCTGCATCTCTCTGCTCTGCTGTTGTGCGTAACATAGCATAGTCTTTTCATGGTTTTTGCTAGTGCTATACCTATTTGCATGTTGTTTCGAGTTTCACGCTATATCGGCCTACATTTCAATACTTTCAAATACTTTAATGACCTCTTGGGCACAGCCATCAGCAGTGTGTCTGTTTGCGGAGGAATGTGTGGTGTTTCTGATATCTATGCAAAAGGACAAAGGTCCAAGACTTTAGAGTCCTGGTGCTTCCTGTCTTGCTATATGGTTGCGAGACATGGATGCTATCCAGTGACATGAAACGAAGACTGGACTCCTTTGGTACTGTGTCTCTCCGGAAAATCCTTGACTTTGTGTTGCTCATGGAGTCAGTTGCAGCACTACGGCCATTGGGTGGGGGGCGTTTCCCTGAGGGTGATCCAGCTCGTAAGATCCTCATTGTTGGGGACCCGAGTGGCTGGACCAGGCCAAGCGGTCTCCCACGTAACACCTGGCTGCGGCAGATAGAGGGTCTTTTCCGGAGGGTGGGACTGGACCGCGTGTCTGCCTGGGCGGTTGCCAGTCGGGATCCCGAGTTGTTTCATTGTGTAGTGGGTGCGACAATACACTCTACCAGGGCATGCTCCCCAGCTTGACTTGACTTTAAAATAAGTCTTATTTAAAGCATGACATAAAAACGTCACATGAAATCGTTGCACTTTTAGGCTTAGGATTTTATATATAGAGAGTAGATAACATTTATTATTTTGTATGAATATAGCCCAAATTAGTTTTGGAAAACAAGTCATTTTTTTCCTCCTTGATATCCAGTTTTACAGACATTGGTGAAAAAAATATAAAGTTGTTTGATTCTTTAAATGTAGTCTATATTTTCAATCTTTTTATGCATCAGCTTATTTCAAGAGATGTCTTCCCTGTTTTTATTATTATTAATGTTATGTGGCTTTCTTTAAATGGGATATTGTGTCATTCTGCTGAATAACCCTGTATTTTGTATAGTTACTGTGATGGACAGCCATGGCCATTACATGGTCGGGACGCAAGCTGGATGGAAGGATGCTAGTAAGCAGCCCCCCTGGGTGACTGTGGCATACCAGATTCCCCCAGGGCACACTGGAAGTTGGAGTTTGATGCAGCCCTGTTGGGTACCATGGGGTCGCTAGGGGGAGCTACAGAGATGGCAGAGCCCTGCCATTTTGAGTTTCCAACCCACCTGGGGGTAATTCCTGTTAACTGTTCTGTAGAAGAGGTTACTGAGCCCCTTAATAAAGTAATCGCCTACTTTTCAGATTGGCTACACTTGAAGAAAGCAGTGGATTGGCTCTTCAAGTTTAAAGTCATACTGCTGCACCTAAAAAATGAAAGAAAAACATTTAAACTAGAAGTCATTCAATCTGTAATCCTGAAGAATAATACACACTCATCACAGAGCATATGAAAAAGTACAAACTGACTTTAAAATCAAGCCTGATTTCTTCAGAAGGCTTGGCTAAAGCTGAAACAGAGTTTATCCACCTCAGCTAACTGCAATAATTTCCAGAAAAATTAAAGGCTTTAAAGAAAAATGCTTGCGTAAAAAAGAATAATCAAATCTTCAAACTTGACCCAGTCATACAAGATGGAATACTGAGATCAAAGGAGACTCAACAAAGTTGTAATGACAGAAGAAACTAAACATCCTGCAATTCTTCACAAGCATTCACATATTGGACCTTGTGGGCTCAATTAAATGCTCGCAGTTACACTAGTAATATTGGATACCTCTAGCAAACTTAACTATCAGAAAAATCATTTCAAAGTGCACAACATTCAGAAGATACAATGCGAAAGTAGGAGAGCAAGAAATCGCAGATTTGCCAGAAGATAGTTTGGTACCTGACCAACCACCTTTCTCCAATGTTGTTGTTGATTTTTTTTGGCCCTTTCAGGTCAAAAGAGGACAAGGTTGGTTAAGAGGTGCAAAGTAATTTTCACTTGACTAACAATCAGAGCTGTACACATAGAGATTGCACACAGATTAGACACTGACTCTTGTATCAATGCAATAAGCCAATCCATTTACAGAAGAGGACAAGTTAAAATCATGCCCTTAGATAATAAACAAACTTTGTTGGAGTTGAAGGAGAGCTAAATGAAGCAATTAAGAATCTTGACAAAGAAAACATCGGTAATGTTATGATGAAGAATGAAATGAAATGGATTTTCATTCCACCGTCATCCTCTCATCAAGGTGGAGCATGGGAGAGACAAATCAGAAGCATAATAAAGATTTTAAACTCAATACTTAACCAACAAACACTTGATGATGAAAGTCTCCAAAAAGTAATATATCGAGTGGGATCAATCATCAATAACAGACTCCTCACAAAGACATCATATGACCCAAATGATTTAGACACACTCACATTCAATCATTTGCTGTTATTGAAGACACAACCCAACATGCCTCCTGGACTCTTTTCTAAAAACTACCAGTACACTCAAAGACACCAGATGCAAGTTCAAGACATGGCTGATTTGTTTTGGAAAAGATGGCCTAAAGAGTATTTGCCAAAACTTCAAGCAAATCCGACATGGCTAGTATCAAGGAAAAAAATTTAATCAGGACACATTGTTTTAATTGTAGATGATGCTGCACCCCACAATTCCTTAGCAATGGGTCGATTCATCAATACAATGCCAGATGCTAAAAGTGCAGTCAGAAGAGTTTGGGTGCAGATGAAATCCAACACACTGGACAGACCTGTGAATAAAC
Source organism: Polypterus senegalus (assembly GCF_016835505.1). Taxonomy (NCBI): domain Eukaryota; kingdom Metazoa; phylum Chordata; class Cladistia; order Polypteriformes; family Polypteridae; genus Polypterus; species Polypterus senegalus. The sequence continues at coordinate 105,695,625 of NC_053160.1, forward strand.
TGTGCCTGCTTCAAGAATCAGACAAAAGGTAAAATAAGAATTTTTTAAATGTTTGTTTACAGTTAAATCATTAGTTATTTAGAGTATAGGAATAAATTATGGCTCTTTTGAAGTGACATACATTAATTGTCTCTGGTCTTGCATAAACAATTAGGGTCCAAAAGTGTAACAGTCGATCTTAGAAACTGAAAACTTCAAGTTAAACTTATAGTATATTAGTGCTTGCTTAAGTAGAATAGAATACTGTTTTCTTTCATAGCTATAGAATATGGTATACCCTTTATCCTGTTTAATTAATATGAGATAGAACTTTCTTAGCTATATCTGTAATAGAATGTGTTAAGTCAGTATGATTTGCAATAGGCTCATAGCTAGCATGACTGAAAAGACCCAATTGCAATATGTAAATGAGATAGACATACAGTTTTCTGACCATTTAAAGCATCAACTGCATCAGCAAAATTAAAGAATGAAACAAGATATTTAAGTTTTAAATGGAACTTTTTTTTGTCACACATGTGCGCATGGGAGGCAGCTAAAGGGCTCAAATGAAGGTAATTATACACCAAACCAGGGGATGGAAGGGTGCACTGATCCTTTCTCTTTTTCAACAGCAGACCAACCACTGGATATTTTGCCTGGATTCAATGATGTCACTTCTGGTTCTGGGGCCAATGACTTTCACTTCCGGTTCTGGGGCCAATGACTTCCACTTCCAGTTCTGGCCCCGAAGACATCACTTCTGGTTCTGGCCCTGAGAACGACACTTCCGGTTCCTGCCTGATGACATCACTTCCCCCTGCCTGACTTTAAAACCATCATGTTTGCCTGCCTGTTCATTTTTTGCACTGAGATCTGTTAAGACAAGTTTAACATGAATCAAACCTTCATCTTTGGCAGCCATACTTCAAGTATATGGCCGGCTGCCCCCAAACTTTTTCCTTTGTTGTATGAATCCTTTCACAGTGGTGTAGTCAGCAGATTGAATGACTCCAGGAAGAATTGGGAACAGGACCTAACTACTGAGCTCCAGCCCTCCAGGGTCTAGGTTGGAGAGTACTGTACCTGAGAGGCCAGGTATGGGGTGTGGATCGTTGGTCGGGGGGACCAGGTTCAAGCTCTATCTCAGGGGTCAGTATTTAATACAGTCCACAGGGAGAGTGTGAAGGGGATTAACAGAACAGAGCCATGTTGGCAGAGAAAGTACATGGGGCTTGTTACGGTCTCTTGGAGGAACAGACTGTCCCTTCGAGCCGAACAAAGATAAAAACCTTTGCAAAATGTTGGGAATCCCTGGGCTAGCAGGAGAGGAAAATATTAAGATGGGAGTTAAACCCCGAGCAGCCAACCCATTCTCAGCCTCTCGACTTATGGGGAAAAATCAGGTGCTGCCTATTGCCAGACAGAAATGCCAGGCAGGTGGTGGAACAGCTTGCCTATTTCATTTTGGTGAATGTCCTACCTAAATATGTCACCTTTCAGGCCTGGGGAAAGTCATTTAAAAAATAGGATGGACCTAATAGAGGTCATTAAGAAACATCAGTGGCTCCACACACTGGGAGAGCCAGGCAGTCTCAGTATAAAACTCAACCAGCATGCATCCCTAACCCTGAGCCCTGTCATCACCAGTTGGAATGAAAGTTGGGTCTACCAACTCTGCAGCCGCATCTTTTACTCTGCAATGAAGGGGTCTGTGCAGGTGGAGAAAGGGAGGGGAAGTGTGCTCTGGCTAATCCCTTATAAAACCCTTATATGGGAGTGGTAATAATAAATGGATATAAAGTTCCAGCCCTGATGGACTCCAGGAGTAATATATTCATTGTTGCTCACCACTTTGTGTTGCTGCAACAATGATTAAAAGGTAAGACCAATCTGACCTGTATTCATAGGGATACATGTTCATACAGGTTCGACTCCTGCTTTGTCGGATTTGAAGAATCACTGAGGAAATTAACAGCAGCAGTCCTCCCAAATCCCCCTTTCGTAGTGATACTCGGGCAAGATTGGTTTAACAATCAAAGCGGTTTAACACAAACTGCTTCTAATCAAACATTGGACCTATTAATGGACAGAAAAAATATGTCCCAAGCTGTATCCATGCTGGGAGCGCAGACACAACTTCTCTGGGTGACGTGGCGATTCTCGAACCGTTGCACCATGGGTCGTCATCACCCAGCACTGTGGCAGAGCAGGATGAAACCACTCCCCTTGAGGTCACTGTGTATCCGCTCTCACAACTGCACTTCCAATTTAAGCTGGCTTTATTTAAAAGGGAGCAATGGAATGACGACTTCCTTAAATTTGCTAAAAATGCAGTGGTTATGATGAATGGCCATCATACACAACATCCCATGCAACAGGGGCCTCACTTTGAATTAAATAATGGCATTCTTTATCAGGTAGCTGAACATGAGAGGAAGGAAAGGTCACTGCTGTTAGTCTCATGAACTTACTAGCAGAAGGTTTGTGAGCTAGCACACACAACTGGGCACCGAAAAAACTCTTAAGCTCCAATTCTATTGATCGGTAATAAACAAGGGACATTCTCTACTTTTGCACTTCATGCCCGAAGTGTCAACTGTGCCATATTCCCAGCAGGGACCGTGCTCCTCTAGTTCACATTCCCCTTATTAATGCTATGTTTGAGCGCATTGGAGTCAACTTAGTGGGACCCTTAGAACCCTCAGTTAGAGGACACAAATACATACTGGTCCTGGTAGATTATGCTACCCAATATCCAGAAGCTGTCCCTCTGTGCTCAGTTACCTCCAAAGATATTGCACCGCAATTGGTAGGGGTCTTTGCGCCAGAGGCATCCCTTAGGAAGTCCTGACGGACCAAGGGATGCCCTTCACCTTGGGGATATTTAGGGAAGTTGCCAAGTTAATCAAGATAAAGCATTTAAAGACCTTGGTGTATCATCCTCAAAACGATAGTCTAGTACAGCAGTTCAATTAGATCCTGAAGCAGATGCTCCACAAGGTGGTCAATGAGGATGGGAGGAACTGGGACCAGCTCCTCCCCCACATCCATTTTGTCTATCAGAAAGTCCCACAAGCCTCCACGGGGTTCTCACCTTTTGAATTATTATACGGGCGACAGCCTTGAGATATTTTGGATATTTTAAAGAAGTTTGGGAAGAAGAGGCACTCCCCTAGAGTATATCATGCAGTTACATGATAGATTTGAAAACATTTTCTTAAAAATACACATGGAAAAAGCTCGAGCAGCACAGGTCCGTCATTATGATCATGGCACATCTCTTTGGGAGTTCCATCCCGGAGATCATGTCATGGTCCTTTTTCTCACATCCCACTCTAAACTATTGGCCCAATGATAAGGCCCCTATGAAGCTAAGGAGAGGAAGGGACTCATCGACTATTTGGTGAAGTAACCAAATCGTCAAATCGTTATTCAAGTGAACGGGTATATCACATGAACCTTCTGAAGCTGTGGAAGGACAGGGAGCCTGACCCCCTCCTGACAGCACCATTCCCTCTTTACTCACAAATCAGATCTTAACTGCGAATCCAATTTGACCGCCAAACAGCAACAGGAGCTGAAAACAGTTATCCTGTCTGTTCCCCAGATGATGAGTAAAAAAAACAGGACAAACATCTCTGATTGAGCATGACATTGTGACCAAACCTGGGGTAGTCATATTAGAACAGCTATATCAACTCCCTGAACCATAAAGAGCAGAGGTGGAACTGGAGATGAAGCGCATGCCGGAACTAGGTGTAATAGAGGAGAGTCATAGTCCCTGGTCCAGTCTTATTGTATTGGTCTCTAAGCCTGATTGAAGTTGAAGGTTTTGCAATGACTACCCTACGCCGCGAGTGGACGACCTCCTCAAGCGACTGGGACAGGCTGAATATTTGATCACACTTGACATGACAAAGGGGTACTGGCAGGTTCCTTTAACGGAATCCACGAAGGCTAAGGCTGCTTTTTGGACTCCCAGCAATCACTGGCAGTATTCTGTCCTTGCATTCAGGTTACATGGGGCACCTGTGACCTTCCAATGTCTGGTGGACAAAGTGCTCTGTCCTCATAATTCCTATAGTGCTGCCTACCTGGATGACGTGGTCATCTATTCCAGTACTTGGAAGGAGCACCTACAGTAGATCAAAGCAGTATTGCAGATGCTAGAAAAGCCAGTCTTCATATCAATCTGAAGGAGTGTTTCTTTGAGATGAACAAAGCCAAATATTTAGGCTACCTGTTGGACCGGGGTACTGTGAGACCATAGTGTACCAAAGTAGATGCCATTTTGTATTGGTTAGGGTCAGGGCTGGAGGTGGGGAGGAGAGCGTTAACGTGAATGAGAGAATAAAACTGAAAAAAAGCAAACTTTTACAATTACCATAAATTCACGCCCGATCTGACGCTGTTCGTTTTCAAATAATATTGCATTAGTGTGATAATGTTTTCTGATTGGTACTATTCAAGTCATAAAATGATTTCTTCAAAATGTCACATATATTTGTCTCTTTCTTTTTTCCCGGTGCTGCATTGACATCATGCACCAGAAGGCCTGAGCTTATTCAGTGTGAGCCGGAGCATGCAGGTGGCCGGTTGCTTGTGCTATAACAAGCATGACTTGGTGGCGAGCAAAGCACTCAGTACTATACAGGTCATAAAATGAGTTATTCCAAATATAGTATATACCTATGTCTCTGTTTTTTTGTCAGTGCGGCTTTGACATCATGGTTCATAAGCTGCATACTATTTCAGCCTAAGCGGGAACACTGCTGTGACAGTTAGATACAAAGAAGGCAGATTCACCAGCGTTTGTGTGTCAGCTTTTATCCCTCCAGATCAGAGAATTTCCAGTTCCATTATCTCAAAACACCACTCACATCTACAGTTATTCAAAGTTTCAGATAAAAACTAACAGTGTCAGATCTTGGGCGTTGGATTGGGTGGGTGTTGCATCGTGATTGTGACTGAGTGAATAAAACTAAAAAAAAAAGGCTAACTTTTACTAGTACTATAAATTTACACCAGCTGTTACAGACACAAATCAAATGTATGTTTTTATTGTATTGTATTGTATTTTTATTAACAATAAGAGCAGCTCACTACTCAAAACAGTAAATATGCAGGGGAGCCAGTTTCGAACTCAGGACCTCTGGATTAAAACTCAGCACTTCTTACTGCTGCACCATGGAAGCTCTCATATTGCACTTGAACCCTTTGTGAAATTATTTATTTGATATTTGGCCATCAGCCTTCACACATTATACAGTTCATGTCTACATTTTGTCATTTATTACTAAAACATGAAAAACATTTCTGTTTTAACAATGTTTACATAGATTGTTGTAGACAAGGAACACACATAAAATTATTTCCCCTATACAACTGTAGGTAGCTCACTGCCAGGTAATCAAGGCTTGAACTAGGAGAACTTCTTGCCTGTTCTGCGCCAGTGGGGGTGATGATATAGCAGGCTGCTTGCTGCTTGGGCTTATCGCCACATTTATAAGACAAAAGACGCTGATGGAGAGATGCAAAGGGATTTAAGGCGGGCCGGGCTTACAACTTTTTTCATAGGCTTTGGTAATTCTAGTGTTAAAGTGGATGGCCTTGCACAAGGAGTCAAACCTGCGAGTCGCGAGGTGGATTTTAAACCTACAGCCTTATAAGTTTTCAATGACTAGGCTCTTTTAACGCCAATGGTTTTTCTTGGGTTCACAACCTCTCAGTCAGGAACGCCCGACTCGATGGGTCTGGGCTGATGGGGGTACCATGTCATACACTTGTGCATGGAAAGCAACTACAGTGCTCAAATGAACATAATTATATGCCAGAGTACACTGATCCTTTCATCGGCAGACCGACCACAGTCCTGATTAATCTAGGCCCGATGACATCATTTCCGGTTCTGGTCCTGAAGGCGTCCCTTCCCCTTACTGACTTTAAAACCACAATGATTGCCAGTCTGTTTGTTCATTTTTTGGTCTGAGATCTGCTAAGACCAAACCTTCATCTTTAGCAGCCATACTTCAAGTATCTTTTCTAATCCTTTTTCTATATTGTCTGAATCATTTCACATTTGCTATATCAATTGTTTCTCTATTTTTGTATAAACATTTTTACTTTGAATTTTTAGTAAGCTCTGAAAAATGAAGATATTTTATCTGTGGAATCATTTCAACACATCAAGCTACTGCCAGAATTCCATACACCATACTGAAGCTGCAGAACTTTGGTAATTTTGGGTAAATGCAGCTACAGACATGCTAGAGTCAAAGATAACTCCTAGATTGCGGGCAAATTGCGAAAATTAATGGTGATTCCAGCTGAGTTAAATGATTACAAAATATTGTTGCAATCGGCATCATTCCCTCCAATAATTATCATCTCTGTTTTATTTGTTTTTAAAGACAAGTAGTTCTCATCCATCCACTCCTTTAATTCGCTAACACAACTAATTAATGACAACATCGGAGAATCTTTATTTGGTCTAAATGAAAGGTATAACTGGATGCCATCTGCGCTTTAGTGAAAATTAACATTAGGTTTTCTAATGATAGATTCCAGTGAAATGATGTAAAGGAAAAAGAGTAAAGGTTCCAGGACTGAGGCTTGCAGGACAACATATCTCAGTTATGTGTATAAAGTACTGAGCCTTGTGGGACACCATATATCAGTTCTGTGTATAATGATGGAGTACTGTCATCACATTTCTGTATGTGCTGAAATTGATTTGATAAAGAAGAACTAAACCAGGCAAGGACAGTGCCTGTAAGGCCAACATAATTTTCCTGCCTGTGCAGTAAAATGGAATGGCCAATGGTGTCAAACACTGCGCTTAAGTCTAACAATATAATTACAGTGGAGTTTGTTTCATTGGAGCATATCAGAATGTCTTTTTTTTTTTTTTACCGTGTCCTGTTCAGCTGTGAAGCAATCAGAATTGATGTCTGAATGCTGGCGACTAGCCTTACAGTTTTTCTCTCAAGTGGAGCGTTACAGCTTCTGCTGACGTCACGCCTGATACCAAAACTTTATTAAAACATATTTTTAGATGTTTTTAAGATTCGAACCGGACACGGAGACAAAAGTGAAAGAAAAAGAAGAGAGAGAAGGAAGAGATGGAGGTAAAGGGGAGGGGGGGGTTTCGTATAGAATAAACAATAAATGAACCAGAATCCGCTTCTAGACCTGCAGAAAGAGAGGGGGGGAAACAAAAAACCACAAGACAAAAACATTGCTGCATCAGCTACATGAAGATATATAAAAGTAAAAATGTTTGCTGACAATCATACAGTAATTATTACTGAGGCATTTAAGGCCACCACAACCTTAGATCATGTGCTGAAGATGTCCAAGTCATACTTATGAAATCACCATGTGAGCACCTGTGTGTATGCACGCTTGTATGTGTAAGGTTTCTCTATAGGAGCATCCAATAGTGAGTGTGAAGGGCCACAGACCTGCCCCCAAAAACGTGCGGAAGATGGAGGGAGTTCCAAGCCCAGAGATCCAGAGGTCACCCCAGAGCGGAGACCCCAGGGAGGCCGTCACCAGAGAAGCCCCAACCCCCACCCGAGAGGCGCAGAGGATCACCCCGGGGGTCACAACCAGCAGCCGGCAGAGTCCCGGGAGATATCAACGGCAAGCCCTCAGGCCGCCCGCAGCCGCTCCCCGAGTCGGCCGGGCCCGGAACCCAGCAGCCCGGGACCCGAGGCGACCCACCCGCCGAGGATCCAACAGAGCCCAGGGAACCAGATCCCACCAGGCAGCCACCGGGAGCGACCAGACAGATGCTTAAGGCAGGGGAGGGTAGGCAAAGATGTTGTAGTATTGCCAGATGTCCCAGGAGAGGGGAGGAGTCCAAAACCCCACCTGACATATACAGTCACACACAAACACAGTCATACACTCCCTCCCTCATGCTCTCACATACACATACAACCCAAGACTTACAAGGATGTACGCCAGACACCCATTCACACTCCCCACACACCCTACCTAACTCTGGTCCCGGTGCTGCCGTACCTGAGGTACAGCCATTCCTGGACGTCAGAGTTAGCCCCGTTCCGCAGGGGTAATAGTGAGCAGGCACCCCCATCCAACGTAGAGCAAAGCAACCCACCACTCCAGACCACAGGCAGACGGCCAGCTCCCACTCCTAGCCTCCAGCCCCGGCAGCTAACTGAGAACAGAGTGTGATAAGACCTCTAGTCTCCCTCCGCCTGCTCTAATGTAGTGTTGGTGTGTGCTGATAAGGTGCATTTTGTGGTTGGGGCGCAGGCAGTGCCGGCACCATGTGGCCTACACCAGCTGATGCCAACACACAGCCCCACCTCCCCCAAAACTCTCCGTGACTAGGTGCAGTTTAAAATTGGAAGTGGACACCGCACTCGGAGTGAGGCTGAAATTTCCCCCCACCGGATGCCGTTGAGTGTGCCCACTCCCAAGGCCCTAAGTGTGCATTTGTGTGGAATGTTTTTTGTGGAAGTGTTTAATGTGCAAATAAAATTGGGGTGTAGGCTGCCACAGGACTGCGGAAACGGGATCCATACCCGCACCCCCTGACTTACCCACACCCCAAGGCCCTATGTGCATGTTTGTGTGATGATGTGAAGGAGCAGGAGGAGGGAAATGTCTGAGGATGGGGAGGAACGGCTGAGGGGCCTGAGCCCTCCAGGGAGCCAGCTCCCCTACTGGCCCCAATAGGCACCTCCGTTCCCAAAATCCACCCGGGGCACGGAGGCCCCAGCCTATCTAGCCATGGCCCGAAGCAGCAGCATCACAGAGCCCCACGGAGTCTGAGGCCACCAACCCACACCACCCCAGCAGAATATTTACTCCCATCCCCACATTTACTCAACATTCAGATTAAGTAAGACATAAGACACCCAGGATAAAGCTGGATCCTCCCTCCCGGACATCCCCTCCCCATGGTGGAACTGCCGCACGTTCCGCCCTCTTCCCGGCAGCGTACATGCCAGGACCCAATCCCCAAGGCCCCACCCATATCCCCATCCGGGACGGCCGCCCCAAACCCTAAGCCACCAGGCCCACACCCAGACCAACCCAGGGGCATTGCGCCACTAGGCAGCGACCGCAGCCACCGTCAAGACCCCCTAAGGCCCTACACACAACCACCAGAAGCCCACCCCCGGAGGTAACCCAAGCACCACCAGAGTCGGGCAGCAGCCCCCCAGCCCAAGACCCCCCTAGTGAACCCACCCCAGGGATCCTCCAGATACTCCAAGCTCAGACTCTCCACCACATCAACCACAGCATCCCGCAGGACCATATCAATGACCCTCCATCATCGCTATGTGATGGAACCGATCAAAGGAGCCCAGAGAGATTGATTTGAAGTGGAGGCAGAGGCTGTCTCAAGTGTAATATGATCCAATAAAAGATTTCTATACTGGTTAATGCAAAGATTATCTTTGTTTTTCCAGTTTATGAGGATAGTTTTCTTAGCGATGCATATGGCAGTGAGAACCACGTGAACCAAATTTGTTTCAATCGGGACATCCTCTAGGTTCCCCAGCAAGCAAAATGAGGGGGAAGTTGGGATATCACATTTCAGACACTTTGACAGGTCTTCACATACTCTATACCAGAATCCCTGAACAGGTGGACATGACCACAGTGCGTGGATATAACTGTCAGGAATGTTGTCTGTGCAGTGTGTGCAGGTGTCAGATGGCACAAATCCCATCCTGAACATCCGATGACCTGTATAGTGTACTCTGTGTAGAATTTTGTATTGAATTAGTTGTAAATTGGGGTTTCTGATCGTTTTAAAAGTTTTTAAACAGGTTTGGGACCAGAAAGTCTGATCAAAGCTAACTAATAGATCCTCCTCCCATTTGCCTATAGGAATTGCTATTGTATCATCTATTTTGGTCAATGTTTTATATACTTTAGACAGTAATTTGGGGTGTTTGAGATTACAGAAGTCTAATACCCTTGATGGTGTTTGTAATTCTACTTTAAGCTTAAATTTTTCTTTAACTACTGATTTAATTTGGAGATATTCTAAAATCTATTCTTGTCTATCCCAAATTGGGAGACTATTCTGTTAAATGGAATGAAATCCAATCCTTCAACTATGTGTTCCATGTATAGAATTCCTTTACTTTTCCAGTATGGGAGGTTCATCATTTTATTGTTTTGCAATATGTCAGGATTATTCCAGATGGGTGTGCGTCTGCATGGAATTAGTGAAGACTCCGTCATTTTTAGATATTCCCACCATGCTGTCAGTGAGGTACTGATATTAATACTTTTAAAGCTTTCATGCTTTCTTATTTTTGAGCTAATAAACGGTAGGTCCGAAAGCTCTATAGTATTGCAAAGTGTCTGTTCTACATCTAACCAGGACTCATCCAGCGGGTTATGTTGCAACCATCTTGGTATATATTGGAGCCTGTTGGTTAAGAAATAATGATAGAAGTTGGGTAGATCCAACCCTCCTCTATCTTTGGTCTTCTGTAGTGTTTTTAAGCTAATTCGTGGAGGTTTATCCTTCCAAAGGAATTTAGTGATGGAGGAGTCCAGGGATCTAAACCAATCAGATGATGGCTTGTTTGGGATCATAGAAAATAAGTAATTGATTCTTGGTAAAACCATCATTTTAATTGTGGCAACCCTCCCCATAAGTGATATCGGTAAGGATTTCCATCTAGCAAGATCATCTTCCACTTTCTTTAATAGTGGGATGTAGTTTAGTTTAGTTAGATCTGCCAGCCTGGGAGACACATGAATGCCCAGGTATGTAATATTCCCTGATTCCAATTGTGTATTAAGGGAATTGACAAAAGAGAAATTAATTGGAAGAACTGTGGATTTTAACCAGTTTATTGAATAATCTGAAACTCTTGAAAAGGAGTTTATTAGTTCAATTGCCTGGGAGAGAGAGGATTGAGAATTCTGAAGATAAAGTAACACGTCATCTGCATAAAGACTGATTTTATGTTCTATGTTCTTACACTTTATGCCTTTAATAACTGTAGTTTGCCTGATTGCTGCTGCTAGTGGTTCAATAAAGATAGCAAATAGCGAGGGGGAGAGAGGGCATCCCTGCCTGGTCCCCCTCTGAAGACAGAAGCTATCTGATGTTTGGTCATTTGTCCTGACGCATGCTGTTGGTGAACTGTATAAAATTTTTAACCAGTTTATGAAGAAGTTTCCAAAACCAAATTTATGTAAAGTTGCAAATAAGAACTTCCAGTTAACTCTATCAAAAGCCTTTTCTGCATCGAGAGATAATATACTGGTTTCCATGTTTCTGCTATAAGAAAAGTCTATTAAGTTGAGTAATCTACGTGAATTTGTGGATGAATGTCTCCCCTTAATGAAACCAGTTTGGTCTGGATGTATTATGAAAGGGGTTACCTTCTCTAATCTTTTTGCAAGGGCTTTACAAATTATTTTCAGGTCAACATTAATAAGAGAAATTGGGCGATAGCTGGTAGGAAATATAGGATCTTTGCCTGGTTTTAACAGGAGACTAATGTTGGCTGAATTCATGTTTGGCTGTAGTCTACCATTTTCTTGTATTTCACACATCATTCTGAAGAATGTTGGCGCCAGAATGATCCAGAATTCTTTGTAGAACTCTGCTGGAAACCCATCTGGACCTGGAGCCTTCCTATTAGGCATGGAGTTAAGAGCTTCCTGAAGCTCATCTGATGTTAATGGCGAGTCCAGGACTGTAGCTTGGCTATCTGATAATTTAGGAAGTATTATCCTGTCTAGAAACTCATTGATCTCATTATCTGATGGGTTAATCTGTGGTGAGTACAAGGTTTTGTAAAAATCTCTGAAAGTGTTGTTTATTCTTTCAGGGTCATATACTATATTCCCAGTTGAGTCTTTAACAGCAGATATGGCAGTTTTCTCTTTGTTTATTTTTAACTGGTTGGCTAAAAACTTGCCTGATTTATTACCGTGTTCAAAGTTTTCTATTCGTAGTCTTTGTGCTAAAATTGTGTTTTTGTCAATAATTCCTTTAAGTTCTAGTTTACTTTTACGCAATTTGTTTTGTAATTCTTCTTCTGGGGATGCCTCTAGAGACTTAATGATTTCTTCTAATTCCTGAATACGTTTGTTTTCTATTTTTTTCTTATGTGATGAGAAGGAAATTATTTTACCTCTCATCACTGCTTTCCCTGCCTCCCAGAGAACAGATGCTGATGTTCCAGGAATGTCATTGTGTTCTAAATATAAAGCCCACTCTTTTTTATAATATTCCACAAAACCTTCATCTTTAAGCAGTGACGTATTAAACCTCCAGTTTTACCTGATGGGATTGTTTTCTTATTTAACAGAGTTAAAGAAACTGGAGCATGATCGCTGACAACTATAGGGTGTATCTCAGTGTCTGAAATGTCAGCCAATAATGAGCTGCTGACTAGAAAATAGTCCAAACGTGAGTGAGAGTGATGAACATGTGAGAAAAAAGTATACTCTCTACGGCTGGGATAAAAAGATCGCCATGCATCACAAAGCCCATAATCACTCATATACTGTTTGACTATATTAGTGGAATGCCAACTGCGCTGAGTCCCAGCTGTACTGAGCCTGTCTGAAGAATGATCCATCCAAAAATTAAAATCTCCGCAAGTATAAGTGGACAGTCCAAGTGTTCGGAGAGTACAGAGAAAAATTATGAAAGAATGCGGGTCATCTATGTTTGGACAGTATATGCTAACAATACATAAGCTTTGATTTTGTATAGACAGTTTTAGTATTATAAATCTACCATCTGGATCTGAGACTGTGTCCAATACTTTGAAATTTGTATTTTTGTGTATTAAAATAGCTACACCTCTTTGTCTAGAGTTATAGGCGCAGAGAACAGTGTGGGAAACTCAGATGTTTTAAGTTCATCTGCAACTGTGGCAGACCTATGAGTCTCTTGTAATAAGACAACATCTGCCTGCAGTCTTTTAAGCTGATCAAAAATCTTTAATCTCTTCTCTCTAGAGCCAGTTCCATGAACATTCCAACTGACAAACCTTAGTGTACCCATAGTTGTGTGTGTGATTAGCTAATGTATGGTGCCTTCAGGTGAGTTAGTTAAGTAAATAAATGTATAATTTAATCTGAAGAAAAAAAAAAAAATAAAAAAAAATATATATATATATATATATATATATATATATATATATATATATATATATATATATAAATAAAAATAAAGCAATAAATAAGTAAATAAAAAATATATGCATAATAATGCCAATAACAATAATAATATTATTAATGCTGATGATAATAATAATATGAATGCTGAAAATAAATAATAATAATAATAATGTTGATAATAATAGTGCTAATGATAATATGAGCATATCAGAATGTCATTTACAACATGTGTTAGTGCCGTTTCTGTACTATGACCAGAGCGGAAACCAGACTGGAATTTCTCAAATAAATTGTGATGCGTAACGTGTGACTGAAGCTGATTGGTGGCTACTTTTTCAAGTATTTTAGTATTACTATGGTCTCACACTGTTAAAAATAAAGGTGCCAGAGTGGCTCTTTAGAGCGATATCACAATGGAATCGTTTTTGGTTTCTAAAACACTCATTCGCATTAAGGTTCCAGAAAGAATCTTTATTTATTTAAATCCATATTAGGCTCTAAACAATAAACAACCATGAATAGATGGTAACATATTTGTGAAATAATGTTGCGTTTATAATTTTTAAAGTACCCTTGCTGCAAATATACAGTAACTTGGGCCAGGTTTTCTTAATCTGTTAGTGTCCCACTGAGTAGCCCACAGTAGTAATATGCATGCGGCAACTGTCAAAATGTCAATCAAATTTGATGGATGACCGGAAGACCCGCCCCTTTCCTCTGACGTCATTAACGTGACCTTTCTTTGAACTCGCCCCCACACCCCTTCCTGTTTTTTCCGCAGGAAACGGCATAGATCCGATTGCAGGATGTCTGGTCCTTTCTTGAACCTGCTCCCACCCATCCTGTTTTTTCCGCAGGAAACGGTTAAGATCCGTTTGAAGGATGTCTGTCCCTTCTTTAAACCTGCCCCCACCCACCTGTTTGCCCCAGGCCCAGGAAACTGTCAAGAGCAGACTTGATGGATGGGTGCCCCCTCTCTGACCCGGCCCCCCTCTTCCGAAGACAAGTTGAGGCACGTCCGGGCAAGTTTCTATCCAGACCCAGCCGTCCCTGCCACGGCCTCCGATCAGGCAGCCCAAACCCTGCCGGACCAAGCTACATGTCCCCCGGCATCAAGGCCCTGCCTAGGACCCCTCCGTCAGGCAGCCCCTGAGGGCGGGGACACCACATGTTGGTTGACCCTTCCCGGCACACTTTTTCCGAGGACATACACAGACACACATGCTCCTGCCTATATCGCTTTGGGTAAGTCCACATGTATCTATCTAATATTTAAAATAGCTATCTAACCTTTGATTCATCTAAGTAAAAACACCCTTTTTCCATATCCCTGACAATCCTTTCACAGAAACGTCCAGTTGTTGAATTTTCCAACTCACAGAAAGCAATGTGCCGCTTCTCTCTATACATCAGAATACATGGGCTCTAAAAACCTGACCTGCTATTAGCAACCCTGCACTCATGGGTTCTCTCTGCACAGCAGAATGCATGGGCTCTAAAAAGCTGGCCTGCTGTTAGTAACCCCTGCACTCACTCTCTCTACACAGTTGACGCCTGAGAGCAGACAGCCTCTGTGCTGAAAAAAGCTGGCAGCCACGCGGCTGCGAGATGTCCCAGCGGCTGAAGCACTAAACGTACTCGCCGGCAAGGGTTTGTAGTTCGAAATACACGCTGACCAGAAAACTCAGAGGAGCAGACAAATCCCTCCCTCGCTCGCCCTATTGCCCTGCTCCGCTGACAGTGGCCGACAAAGGCCAGGAAACGGCCAGACCCTACCTCCCTGCTGTGTTCTGCGAGCACATGCTTGTCAAACACCGCCCCTAGGAACGTGAGTGTGCAGATCCTGTGTCCGGGAGAACAAGTTATGTGTGTAACTTTTAAAGTTAGGGGGATTAAAAATCACCCACACTGTTAAATAATAGGTAACAGGGACCTTTCAAACAATGCTTGAGACGTCTTAAACTCTAGCATCGGATTTATATTTTGTATATTAAAAAAAAAGCCCTGTTCCATCTATTACCTCCCATTTTAAATAATCAGCTGCCCCTAAGGAAACACATTGTGAAAGCATGGCGAATAGTTTTCTAAAAGTTAGAATTGTACTCAGATAATCCCAGAGTGAACGGAGCACAAATATTTACCAGATGCGGGATTCGAACCCACACTAGCATTTGTCCCTTGGATCTTAAAGCCAAAGCCTAAGCCTTAAACAGATCGGACCTCTGGGGAAACAGAAATGCGCTATAAAACACGCTTTGGCAAAACCTTTGGGAGCGATTCACAGCTCATTACTTTTGCTGACTTTTAACCTCATGTCGGATCATCCGGTGGACAGTGTGAAAGCGCCCTTACGGCGAAGCATGCAGCTGTTTAAAGAAATCAAAGGGTTACAAAGGTGACTTTTAAAAATATTGAACTTTTCGGCGTCCGGCCAAAGTCACGGACAACGGACAATACAACGGATGTCCGATTAAAATGATTGTCAAACATCTGCTATCACAAATCACCGTAAAATCTTCCAAAATAGCGCTCTTTTCGGAATATAAATAAGTGTTCAGACCGGGCCATTAATACTGAAAGAGGACAATCTCGTCGGGAAGATCCGGGATCAAAGTAAACACTATTCATGATTATTATATACGCCAAACAAGTATGTTTTAAAAAATGGATGGCTGATTCCTTATATTTTATCCTTAATATGACTATTTCCAAGTGTGTGCGTGAGCGCGCGCGTGCGTATAAAATAAGATGCAGCATTTATTTCTATCTGCATGTACGACAATTAATGTACAAATTCATAGGACTGAAGCAAAAAATATTAGTTTTTCATACCGAAACGGTCTGTACAATCAAGTAGTTTTTGTCTCGGCGTCTGAAAATTCAAACAGAGCCTCTTCTCTGAGAATATTCAGGCATGGTTTAAAAGCGCAGGCCGGTTATGTATCAGCTCTGGCGTAATAAGAGTATATGTATTCTGAACTACGTACAGAAGGGACCGTTTGTGAAATGCCTACTCTTTCGAATCGGGCTCACTGTAGCAGGGGAATCTCTGCACGGGGCCGCCGGTTTTTAAAAGTCAGAGATAACGAAACATTTTTACTTTATAAACTCATTTGTTACAACCGGTTGGAGACAGCCTCCAGGAGCTAACTGTAACGGTGTTTTCATTCATTTCGCAAAATGTGATTATTTTAATACAGAATAGTAGTCGTGTG
This sequence comes from Polypterus senegalus, assembly GCF_016835505.1. Lineage (NCBI taxonomy): Eukaryota > Metazoa > Chordata > Cladistia > Polypteriformes > Polypteridae > Polypterus > Polypterus senegalus. Next base: position 105,711,968 of record NC_053160.1, read on the forward strand.
AGTAATATAATTAAGTTATTTTTAAAAGTAATCCCACAACGCACAAGAGAGACAGATTCCATGTGTGTTTTAGGATTTGCTGCGGCCAGTGATTTTTAATTTTTTTTTGCTTAACTCATTTCTATAACATAGGAGCCTTTTGACAAAGGAAAACTCTGTAAATACACTTGTGCATTTAAGCAGAGATTTATAAAAAAAAAGCAGTTTTCTACCTTATCCCAGTTTTGTACGTGCATGTAAAAGCACTCACTAGCACAGATTTTGATATTTTTTGTCTACTCTAAAAGCTAAAATTATTTATATTAACACAGGTGATGATTAGAAAACATTTTACTATTTTTAATTAAAAACAGAAAAGCCCAACTACTATTTTTGTTTTGTCATGGGAGGTTCCTAGGGTGACACTTTTCCCCTTTATACTCTTTCTTATGTAAACCTTAACACATATTCTTTACAAAGTTCCTTACTTCCCAATTCCTGTAACTTCACGTAATTAGACAGAGATCCATAACAGGCAAGAGAAAAGTATTATAGGTCAAATACACAGTGCCATAAAGCGAAATAAAGTGTGAACACCACACAACCGGGTATTGCTAGATGTTTCGTTTTTTTCCAGGTACAGTATGAGCCATAAGTCAAGATGTTTCTTTTATTCTTTTTGATCAGCTTTTGTACTGATTTTATAAAGGTAATCTAGGTACAAAGTGGGCATCCTGTCTCCAAGACAACTTTTCCTTTCTTACATTTAAATTTCTTGTCTCTGAAAATTCATTCATAGAGCCAGGAGGTTATAGTGAGGTGTGCTTGTTTAACTAGAGGCAAGTGATGTAAGAAGAGCTCTTCTGCACATCCAAAGTTCATTGAACTAAAATCATGTTTTTAAAAGCAGCAGCTTTAGCTCAACAACACAAATGTACGATTATTTTTTCTGAAATGGCCAAATCTTTGGCATGCTAGTCGTGAAAAAATAAATGAAAAAATTAAAAAATCTGATTTTATTCTCATTACACTTTATTTGCATATTTTATTATAACTACTTAACTTTTATCGACATTTATTTTTCTAGTATCAGAATGTAGTTTAAGTTAATGTGTTCTGCGTTCAATAGATGTATTTTTCATATTTTTGATTCTTGTTTTCTTTTTTTCTTATCTTCACTTCCCCCTTTTTGTTACTTCGCGCCCCCTAGGAGACCAGCCCCACAGTTTTTGATCCATTGTTGTAGGGGGTTATTTGTAAAACACTCTGTGGCAATTCAAGCTAAATTAGATTTCCTCGGTTATTCAGCTGTCCATCGGTGTTCCATTTTTGTTATAAATTGTATTTAGTCTCTCTTTATTTACTGAACATTTTATATGTTGAATAGAAAACAGATATCTTGTTCAGGCTTTAATTTAAAACAGCATTTTCATCAACAGGCTATAACCACTTTGGCACTAAGGGGGCTTTGTATAATACAAAGTTTTAGAAATTCTGTTAACGCTTGGTAAGAGCCTTCCATTGTACATCAGTTATGAGACCCTGAAAAATAAGAATGGTTATAGTATGTTATAGGAGCCTACACACTACAGGGCCGATAATTAGGCTTATTTTGGACACGTTAGGCAAATCAGGATGGAAAATCTTTTAAAGAATAGTTACATCATATCTATTATATATGTTAGCACAAGGATTAAAATTTTATTAAAACTGTGAGGTTTATTCTTTCTTTGAGGTAGTCCTGGTGACATTGGTCAGCTGTCATTGAAAACTGCTTTTTCCCTCTGTTTGTGAAAAAACACCCTTTGTTTTAGTAGCATTCAGGGTGAAGGGGATGTAAGTTTAAAATGTGATTCCAAGAGTCAACAAGTGTCTGCAAACTTTTTGAATACGAGTCAAAGGACCAGGGTTTGTGCAGGGATCACGGTCAAGGGCAGAGTTAAGCTAATTATTATTCCAAAATGAAACATGTACTCGCCCCTATCACAAATAAGATAGTAAAAAACTGAAATTTACAAATACTAAGTCACAGAGGAGATTAAAAAACATATTAAGACCGGATCAACAAGGGATCACCCCAAGCTCACGACACTGCAACAGAACCTACGTGTTCTGCGGTATTTTATCAGCTAAACTGTCATCTATTTAGCCAGTTCCACGGGATTGCAAAAGAGTTGAGGAAAACATTACTGAACATCTGATTGTATAATGCTAATTAACATTAGCCGGTTATTGTTAGAATCTTATCTGGCACTAAAAGTGAGGCTTCTGTTCCTCCTGATTCAGGAAGAGCATTAAATATTGGATTTTAGAATATGAACTAGACTTGATGGTAAGGACATTTGTGCCAAAATAAGTAAATAAAGTTAATTATGAAGTAAATAACCACATGAAAAACTGGAGTTATAAAGGAGTTATTACAATTTGAAAAACTGCCGTGATGTATAAAAAACATTGATAGGTGAGAAAACCAGCATGAAAGGAAACCTTTTGAAATAAATAGTAAGCTTTTTTGACATACACAGTCTGGAATAGTCTGAATATGTCTTAAAGAGTTCATCTTTAATTTAAATTTATAAAGGCAGATTAAAAATACCTGAATAAAACAGAAGTATCGTTTAATGATATCAATTAGCTGTTAGGCGTAGAGTACTTGGAGTCGGGCACGATAGTCTCAGGTCAAAACAGGACATTGTAGGGGGCCGTCTGGTCCGTAGGCCATCATGCCTGATCAGGAGCATAGCTGGAGAGATGCTGATTGTTAACCGGTCAAAACACGTTGTTGAAAAAGTTTTTTATAGCCCGACAAATCCTGGCCGCTTTGGGGGCAAAGACTCTTTGAAAAGAGACTCTCACCCCACCGGCCTGATTGGGCCTCCTTTGTGTCAAGAGCATTTTGAGGAATGTCTCTTATTCGGGTCTGTGAAATGTACTTCTGCATAAAAAACCTAAGGTCTCGGGAGTATGGTCAATATGAATAGTTAATACAGAAAAGAGAATACAGAACACACGCCACACTCGTCCTATCTCTTCTGAATTTTGAACATCATGTCCTATGACTGGTTAACACTGCGGACACAGGCGCTAGATCTCCGTCATATTGGCCATTACAGAGTAAAGATTATAGAATCTTTTGCACTCTCCATTATGAGATCCATAGCACCCACAGGAAGTTTGACAATTAAGTGAAGACCCTGTCAGAATCACGGTGTTAGCGCCCAGGTCCATATTCTAAAATATCTTATATCTATTTAGTTAGCATGTCGGCGCTGTTCATTTTCAATATATGTGGTATATTTCCCTGACCAGGGTCTTCTTGTCTAAAGGTTAAAATAAAACAGAGATCTGAGATACTCCTATTGAAACAGCAACAACATTTGTTATAGAGTGTAGAGGTTTGTCTTGCATTCTAATTCTTAAAGCTCTATCAAACTATTGTTAATTTCAAAGCAAAATGCCACCAATCATTTTGTTTATAAATAAATTAAATATATCTTACAAATAGATCCCGGTGCTTGATAATACTTAACACTAATTGATGTCATTAAACAATACTTCTGTGTTTTATTCAGGTTTAATATTTTTAATTTGCCTTTTTAAGTTTAAATTAAAGATGAACTCTTTAAGACATATTCAGACTACTAGCAGAATACCCACGCTTCGCAGCGGAGAAGTAGTGTGTTAAAGAAGTTATGAAAAAGAAAAGGAAAAATGTTAAAAATAACGTAACATGATTGTCAATGTAATTGTTTTGTCATTGATATGAGTGTTGTTCTCATATCTATCTATATATATATATATCTATTTATCTATCTATATATATATATATATATATATATATATATATATATATATACCAGCGCTTGGCAGCGGAGAAGTAGTGTGTTAAAGAAGGAAAGAGAAAGAAAAGGAAACATTTTGAAAATAACGTAACATGATTGTCAATGTAATTGTTTTGTTTATTTGGCGGCAGCGTCACGAAGTTGTTTTCGGTAGCTGCATCAGAAAATGTACCACGACGTCTGACACGCCTCCTTTTTACTGTTTTCTCACAGCTTGGATTGCTGCTGTCATATATATATATATACATACATACATACATACATACATACATACATACACATATATATATATATATATATATATATATATACACACACAAATTATATATATGTGTGTATGTATGTGTGTGTGTATATATGTATGTTTGTATGTGTCTATATGTGTGTGTATAGGTTTGGTCACTGAGTGCAAGGGGAAAATAATAAATTATAGTCTATAAGTTATTAAACAGTAAAACATTAACGTTTTAAGAAGTACAGGTATATTGAAATTACATTTTCTATGTGAACGTTCAAATTTGTGCCTCTGGTAATGTGCCTTACCGGCATTTAAAGAAAATTAGTTTTGTGTCCTCTGCAGTGTTAAGAGAGAAAGGCTTTGGTTTGGGATAAAAGGAAAAAAGGTGTAAAGAAAGGAAAGTTGCCTTTTTCTTTTATATAGTATAGAGAGATGTGTTCGCTGGACGTTATGATCGCTTTTGGGGATAGTCGCGTGGGTCTTGTGTAGACTGGTGAGACGTCCCGCCATTAATCGGCTGTGATGGCACTGTCAGTCCTCCACTCCTGTGCGTGTCTTCATAATCCGAGCTGAGGACCTCATAATCGTATCATATATTATTTTGCCGTGGTGTAGAAAAGGGGTCCGTGTTTGCACTTGTCTGGGCTATAGCGCAGGGGAGGATGAAAAAATTAAAAGTGCTCACTTTGACTTAAGGCAGAAGCGCAGTCAGCGTCTCAAAGGCGGCACAGCTGTGCAGCGCGCTGGCTGCTCGACTTTGCTGGGCAGGAGACCACAGTTTTGCAGACACGTTCATGATATCAAAAGTCTCAGCTCTTTGGAGGTCATTCATATATATATATAGCAAAATACCCGCGCCTCGCAGCGGAGAAGTAGTGTGTTAAAGAAGCAATGAAAAAGAAAAGGAAACATTTTAATAATATAACATGATTGACATTGACATTGTCATGAGTGTTGCTGTCATATATATGCCTGCCTAAATAAGTCACCCTCGCTTTGCTCTTACTTTTTTACCGTTCATTTAATCATGGGTAGTGGCGGAAAAATTATAAAATGGAAGGAGGATGGCTTTACCAAAACAATTATTGATGGCGTAATCGATTATTCATAAAGCTTGAATTGGTGATCTGTTTTTCTGTGTTAACCTCATACTTTTTCATACTTCTTCTCAAACCAAGGTGGTGCGAGGGTAAAATGAATCGGGATACGCTGATCAATGTAATCGGTGTACCAGGAAATCATGCATTGACAAAAGCTCCCCTTTGCTTGTAATGCAAAGTGTGATTAAATGCATTATTTTTTAACGCGTTATGGAGCACATGCATCGAAGCTTCTCAGCTGTGCTTGTGCTAAGAAAAGGAAAGATTTTAAAAATAACGGAACACGATTGTCAATGTGACCTTTTGTAAGTAGTGCCTGGAGGATTCAGTGTGGAGAAACTCTAGAGACAGCGTGTGTATTAACTTGTGGATTTTTCTGTGAGTATTTGGTGGCAGTCTGACGAAGTTGCTTCGGAAGACGGCGTTAGCCGCGGAGCTCAGCTCAGAGCGAAATGAGATGAATGGGAGGGGACGTGACTCCCCCACCCGCCTTAACTGTCAATCCCCCACAAACACAGTCTCTCGGAATTTGCATAAGCACACCCCTTCACCTACAATTTTAACTTAGTTACAAAGTGATCAAAACTCTCGTTTATATCCTGCGTCCTCTCATTAAACTTGTATCCCGCATTACCTGTGGGCATGTGAAACGCCAGCGTAGCCTGTCTATGAACTTAATTTAAAGTTTAGGTTTACACCTTGCTTTCTTTCCGAGGTAGCAGCACTCATGAATATGGTAGTATATGCACTCGCTTGCTTCTTATTGTTTCGCTGCCTTCTCAATTATATAATGCATGTTTTCTTAAGCGCTTTTTGGAGGTCTTCCTGGTTTTCTACGCACTGCGTTGACAGTCAGTTCACGTGATTACGTGGGAGGCGTGATGATGTCACACGAAACTCCGCCCCCCATGTCTTTCCAGCTCAACTCTATTACAGTTAATGGAGAAAAATACCTTCCAGTTATGACCATTAGGCGTAGAATTTTCGAAATGAAACCTGCCCAACTTTTGTAAGTAAGCTGTAAGGAATGAGCCTGCCAAATTTCAGCCTTCTACCTACACGGGAAGTTGGAGAATTAGTGATGAGTCAGTGAGTGAGTGAGTGAGGGCTTTGCCTTTTATTAGTATAGATTCCAGACTGTGTATGTCAAAAAAGCTTATTATTTATTTCAAAAGGTTTCCTTTCATGCTGGTTTTGTCACCTATCAGTGTTTTTTATACATCACGGCAGTTTTTCAAATTGTAATAACTCCTTTATAACTCCACTTTTTCATGTGGTTATTTACTTGATAATTAACTTTATTTACTTATTTTGGCACAAATGTCCTTACCATCAAGACTACCAGTCTAGTTCATATTCTAAACTCCAATATTTAATGCTCTTCCTGAATCAGGAGGAACACAAGCCTCACTTTTAGTGCCATATAAGATTCTAACAATAACCGGCTAATGTTAATTAGCATTATACAATCAGATGTTCAGTAATGTTTTCCTCAACTCTTTACAATCCCGTGGAACTGGCTAAATAGATGACAGTTTAGCTGATAAAATACCGCAGAACACGTAGGTTCTGTTGCAGTGTGCGGTGAGCTTGGGGTGATCCCTTGTTGATCCGGTCTTAATATGTTTTTTAATCTCCTCTGTGACTTAGTATTTGTAAATTTCAGTTTTTTACTATCTTATATTTGTGATAGGGGCGAGTAAATGTTTCGTTTTGGAATAATAATGTCTAGCTTAACTCTGCCCTTGACCGTGATCCCTGCACAAACCCTGGTCCTATTCAAAAAGTTTGCAGACACTTGTTGACTCTTGGAATCACATTTTAAACTTACATCCCCTTCACCCCGAATGCTACTAAAACAAAGGGTGCTTTTTCACAAACAGAGGGAAAAGCAGTTTTCAATGACAGCTGTCCAATGTCACCAGGACTACCTCAAAGAAAGAATAAACCTCACAGTTTTAATAAAATTTTAATCCTTGTGCTAACATATATAATAGATATGATGTAACTATTCTTTAAAACATTTTCCATCCTGATTTGCCTAACGTGTCCAAAATAAGCCTAATCACCGGTCCTGTAGTGTGTAGGCTCCTATAACATACTATAGCGATTCTTATTTTTCAGGGTCTCATAACTGATGTACAATGGAAGGCTCTTACCAAGCGTTAACAGAATTTCTAAAACTTTGTATTATACAAAGCCCCCTTAGTGCCAAAGTGGTCATAGCCTGTTGATGAAAATGCTGTTTTAAATTAAAGCCTGAACAAGATATTTGTTTTCTATTCAACATATAAAATGTTTAGTAAATAAAGAGAGACTAAATACAATTTATAACAAAAATGGAACACCGATGGACAGCTGAATAACCGAAGAAATCTAATTTAGCTTGAAGTGCCACAGAGTGTTTTGCAAATAACCCCCTACAACAATGGATCTCAAACTGTGGGGCTGGTCTCCTAGGGGGTGCAAAGTAACAAAAAGGGGGAAGTGAAGATAAGAAAAAAAGAAAACAAGAATCGAAAATATGAAAAATACATCTATTTAACGCAGAACACATTAACTTAAACTACATTCTGCTACTAGAAAAATAAATGTCGATAAAAGTTAAGTAGTTATAATAAAATATGCAAATAAAGTGTAATGAGAATAAAATCAGATTTTTTTATTTATTTATTTTTTCACGACTAGCATGCCAAAGATTTGGCCATTTCAGAAAAAATCATTGTACATTTGTGTTGTTGAGCTAAAGCTGCTGCTTTTAAAAACATGATTTTAGTTCAATGAACTTAGGATGTGCAGAAGAGCTCTTCTTACATCACTTGCCTCTAGTTAAACAAGCACACCTCACTATAACCTCCTGGCTCCAAGAGCTATGAATGAATTTTCAGAGACAAGAAATTTAAATGTAAGAAAGAAAAAGTTGTTTTGGAGACAGGATGCCCACTTCATACCTAGATTACCTTTATAAAATCAGTATAAAAGCTGATCAAAAAAGAATAAAAGAAACATCTTGACTTATGGCTCATACCTGGAAAAAACGAAACATCTAGCAATACCCGGTTGTGTGGTGTTCACACTTTATTTCGCTTTATGGCACTGTGTATTTGACCTATAATACTTTTCTCTTGCCTGTTATGGATCTCTGTCTAATTACGTAAAGTTACAGGAATTGGGAAGTAAGGAACTATTTTGTAAAAAATATGTGTTAAGGTTTACATAAGAAAGAGTATAAAGGGGAAAAGTGTCACCCTAGGAACCTCCCATGACAAAACAAAAATCGTAGTTGGGCTTTTCTGTTTTTAATTAAAAATAGTAAAATGTTTTCTAATCATCACCTGTGTTAATAGAAATAATTTTAGCTTTTAGAGTAGACAAAAAATTCAAAATTTGTGCTAGTGTAACAGTGAGTGTTTTTACATGCACGTACAAAACTGGGATAAGGTAGAAAACTGCTTTTTTATAAATCTCTGCTTAAATGCACAAGTGTATTTACAGAGTTTTCCTTTGTCAAAAGGCTCCTATGTTATAGAAATGAGTTAAGCAAAAAAAAATTAAAAATCACTGGCTGCAGGAAATCCTCAAACACACACTTGGAAATAGTCATATTAAGGATAAAATATAAAGAATCAGCCATCCATTTTTTAAAACATACTCGTTTGGCGTATATAATAATCACGAATAGGGTTTACCATGATCCCGGATCTTCCCAACGAGATTGTCCTCTTTTAGTATTAATGGCCCGGTCTGAACACTTATTTATATTCTGAAAAGAGCGGTATTTTGGAAGATTTTATGGTGATTTGTGATAGCAGATGTTTGACAATCATTTTAATCGGACATCCGTTGTATTGTCCGTTGTCCGTGACTTTGGCCGGACGCCGAAAAGTTCAATATTTTTAAAAGTCACCTTTGTAACCCTTTGATTTCTTTAAATAGCTGCATGCCTCTCCGTAAGGGCGCTTTCACACTGTCCACCGGATGATCCGACATGTGGTTTAAAGTCAGCAAAAGTAATGAGCTGTGAATCGCTCCCAATGGTTTTGCCAAAGCGTGTTTTATAGCGCATTTCTGTATCCCCAGAGGTCCGATCTGTTTAAGGCTTTGGCTTTAAGATCCAAGGGACAAATGCCAGTGTGCGTTCGAATCCCGCTTCTGGTAAATATTTGTGCTCCGTTCACTCTGGGATTATCTGAGTGCAATTCTAACTTTTAGAAAACTATTCCCCATGCTTTCACAATGTGTTTCCTTAGGGGCAGCAGATTATTTAAAATGGGAGGTAATAGATGGAACAGGGCTTTTTTAAGATATACAAAATATAAATCCGAGGCTAGAGTTTAAGACGTCTCAAACGTTCTTTAAAAGGGCCCTGTTGCCTATTATTTAACAGTGTGGGTGATTTTTAATCCCCCTAACTTTAAAAGTTACACACATAACTTGTTCTCCAAGACACAGGATCTGCACACTCACGTTCCTGGGGGAGTGTTTGACAAGCATGTGCTCGCAGAACACAGCAGGGAGGTAGGGTCTGGCCTTTGTCGGCCACTGTCAGCAGAGCAGGGCAATAGGGCGAGGGAGGGAGAGATTTGTCTGCTCCTCTGAGATTTCCGGTCAGCGTGTATTTCGAACTACAAACCCTTGCCGGCGAGTATGCTTAGAGCTTCAGCCGCTGGGACATCTCGCAGCCGCGTGGCTGCCAGCTTTTTTCAGCACAGAGGCTGTCTGCTCTCAGGTGTCAACTGTGTAGAGAGAGTGAGTGCAGGGGTTACTAACAGCAGGCCAGCTTTTTAGAGCCCATGTATTCTCCTGTTTAGAGAGAACCATGAGTGCACGGTTGCTAATAGCAGGTCAGGTTTTTAGAGCCCATGTATTCTGATGTATAGAGAAAACCGGCACATTGCTTTCTATGAGTTGGAAAATTCAACAACTAGACGTTTCTGTGAAAGGATTGTCAGGGATATGGAAAAAGGGTGTTTTGACTTAGATAAATCAAAGGTTAGATAGCTATTTTAAATATTAGATAGATACGTGTGGACTTACCCAAAGCGATATAGGCTGGAGCATGTGTGTCTTTGTATGTCCTCGGAAAAAGTGTGCCAGGAAGTGAAGGGTCAACCAACATGTGGTGTCCCCGCCCTCAGGGGCTGCCTGACGGAGGGGTCCTAGGCAGGGCCTTATGCCGTGGGACATGTAGCTTGGTCTGGCAGGATCTGGGCTGCCTGACCGGAGGCCGTGGCAGGGACGGCTGGGTCTGGATAGAAACTTGTCCGGACGTGCCTCAACTTGTCTTCGGAAGAGGGGGGCCGGGTCAAAGAGAGGGCACCCATCCTTCAAGTCTGCTCTTGACAGTTTCCTGGGCCTGGGGAAAACAGGTGTGTGGGGGCAGGTTCAAAGAAGGGACATCCTTCAAACGGATCTTAACCGTTTCCTGCGGAAAAAACAGGATCGGTGGGAGTGGGTTCAAGAAAGGACCAGACATCCTGCAATCGGATCTATGCCGTTTCCTGCGGAAAAAACAGGAAGGGGTGTGGGGGTAAGTTCAAAGAAAGTTCACATTAATGACGGCAGAGGAAGGGGCGGGGCTTCTGTTCATCCATCAAATTTGATTGACATTTTGACAGTTGCCGCATGCATATTACTACTGCCCACCATACATTAAAGATTTCAGTTTTTTATAAATATTAAGAAAAGCTTTAAAGCACAAAGAACCAACTTCATCTGCCAACAACCCTCCCCAGAATGAAATGGTGCATTGTCAAGCAAAGGTTCTTTGAGGAACCAGATAAACCTATAAAGAACCATAAAATGCCATTAAAGAACCAGTATTTTTATAGTTTACTGAGGCTAGATATCTAGTCTACATAGGTAGGACAAAAGCAGGTAAAATGTCAGTGCTGAAAAGTTAAGCCATTTGAGACTAGCCCCGATTGCAAACTGTAAGATAGGTTCAAGCTTTATTGTGTCTCATGGGATATTACTGTTTGTTTGTGCTGTGATTCTCTGAGAGGGCTATGCCTTTAAAGTTGTAAATGCGTCACAATCAAGCTCCCATTAAGGTGGTATGTATTACAGCTGAGGTGGCTTTAAATGACTTAAAGATAACTTTGGATTTAAAATCTAGGCTATTTTCCCCTAACATTCCCCTTTCCTTCTCCAGACCGACTCATTTGACTCCAGCCTATGCACTATATTGAGCCCAATTGCCAGAAATTACTAGCCTCAGACAAAAAGTACACTGCAAGCAGGCGGGAGATGATGGGTATCAAATGGGCTGTCATATAACTCTTCTCTCCTGAAGTGGTAGTAACATTCACACTGGTGATGGATCACATACCCCTGAAGTGGCTGGCAGTGCATAAAGAGTCCAATCAATGTGTTACTCTCTGGTTCTGGGACCTACATCCCTACAAATATGTGGTCTGTCATGAGAAAAGGGCAGTCCACACAAATGTGAATGCTCTCTCCTAGCTCCACAACTTCACATCTATAGTTGCCTCTCTCACTGAAGACACGCACAGGGAGGGTGTGTCACACACGTGTGAATAGGAACCATCAGGGAGGCTCAGGTAAGCACGTTGATACCATGTTGAGGTGGGTGGGGGCACTGTTGCTAGCAGTATCTCCTACTTTTTCTACAGCACCAAGCCGTCCCCACGAGAAGAGACATAGTCTCAACCCCAGTGAGTGATATAAGCGCTACCCCTTCTAGACTTGGGATGCATCAAAATGGACAATCTGGTAAGAATGGCATCAATAAGTCTGAGAAGGCAGAGGAAACAGAACTCTATGATGCCAGATCTGTTAATGACAGTGTTAAAGGCACTTGCTTTTATTTCTGTTCTTTTGCTTCTGAGCCAAACATTTCTCATTAAAATGGGTTTTAACTGACTTGGCATCCCAGAATTATGCAGCCATGTCCTAAAACCATAAATAACACCTTTGGGTGTGCCATTTTCTATTTTCATTTTTGTTAATATTGCCTAACTTTACTTTAAAGGTACTTTTAGATATAAAGTCTCTAATCCACCAACATATTCTCAATATATTTTTGTGGTTGAGGCAGTTTTCAACCAGGCCAAGACAAGGAGGAGAGATCAGAATTTCATTGGCCAACTGGCATCCATTGAAGATGTTGTGGTGGGACACAGACCTTGTAGGCCAAACAGTGCAGAGCTCCTTATCATATTCCTTGATGAGCTAACTTCGGTCTGTTGAGCTGTTGACATGACCTATGTTATTATGTGGGTTAATGTCGGGTCCCACAATACTCAACTGGTGTAGGCATGGTTTCATGCCCATCCACAACTGACCATTGTGTACTTGCCCCAATACTGTTCTTTCCTCAACTCAGTTCTGGAATTTTTCTCCACATGGCGGTGGAAAGTTTATGATAGGCACCCACATCAACAAGTGACCATGGATGAGGCATGCAACAACATCACAGCAGAAAAGTGTCAGGCCTGAATAAGTCATGCACAAAGATTCTTTCCAAGATGTTTAGTAAGAGAGAACATTCATTTGAATGTGCATGAAAACCAGTGGCCAAATCTGCATGACAGGGTTAATGGAAATGAGTGAGACCTGCAATCCTCTGTTTTGTTTTTTGTAGGGCAGGTGAGAAACATTGTTGTTTGAATTTTTGTTTTTTGTAGTACTCTTGTTTTTGTTTTTGTTGTAACTAAATGTTGCTTTCATTTATTGGGAACCTATGTTGTGATTTACAATGATGTACTTCATCAGTACATTTCATATTTGTTCAATCATCTTTAGTATTCTCTCTAATTGTCCTTTTACAGTGACATTACATGTAGCACCATGATGAAACATTTATCACATATTTTGTACTACAATATCTAATGATTATATGAATAGCTACACATTGGCAATATTGGTATCTTGTGTGTGGGTGATCGGATAAAAATGTCTCCATGATTTTGTAAGGCAAGGTTTCTTTAACAATATGAATGCAAAATGCACTATTTTGAATGTTGGACTGCCTGTGTTACAAGTCATGACCATTTGGAGCTTTGGGTCTAGGATTTTGAAAATGACATCAAGGTTCTGAAACTATCACCAAAGCAATTGTAAAAAAAAAATTAATATTTGGGCAGTTAAAGTCCCCCATTGTTGCCTTCCTGGCTAAGAAAAAGTCATCTCTGATGGAGGAGCACTGGAATTGTCAGGTAGAAGGGTCATTTCATCATATTAGCTGGTCCACCACTGACTCAGCTATAGAATGGCCAAAAGGGGAGATGTAGCTTGATGGTTTAGGTCTCCATATCTCAGAACAAATCTGATTATTGTATTATGTGATATCATCTACTCTTGGATTTTGCTCTGTACTTGTAATATCGTGTTGTATTGAGAATTACTTGTGTTCTGTTCTCTGTATTGTATTGCATTTACCTTTTTATTGACACCCACTGAATTCCCAACCTACCTGTAAAGGGGTCTCTATTCGAATTGCCTTTCCTGAGATTTCTTCCATTTTTTTCTGTATAGGGTTTTTTTGGGGAGTTTTTTCTTGTCTTCTTAGAAAGTCAAGGCTGGGGGGCTGTCAAAAGACAGGGCCAGTTAAAGTCCATCGTGGCATTCCTTGCATAATTTTGGGCTAAACAAAAATAAATTGTATTGTTTTGCATTACTGCGGTGGGCTGGCTCCCTGCCTGGGGTTTGTTTCCTGCCTTGTGCCCTGTGTTGGCTGGGATTGGCTCCAGCAGACCCCCGTGACCCTGTAGTTAGGATATAGCAGGTTGGATAATGGATGGATGGATGTATTGTATTATAATAAAGCCCCCGTAAGCCTGCCATTTTAATATTACCAATTTGATATGCGTTGAAATTATCATCTGCATTGGGTAGTCTATAATACACTCCTAAAAGAAGGTCTCTTTCCCTAATACTTACCTGACAAAGCCTCATGTCCTCAGTAAGATGCAGCTCATCGTCCAAAGAAGAGGACTTGTATTTAAATTCTGTTTGACATAAACAGCAGCCCCACGTCCTTTTCTGTTCTATCTATCCTTCCTAGAAAATGTGTATCCCTCTATGTTATACACTTCTTTGTTATTTAGCCATGTTTCTGTTAATGATATAATATAATAATTTTGCTCCAGTACATACAAATCCAACTCACTTGTTTTATTTTTGATGCTTCTAGCATTAAGACAAGCTATTTTTATTGTGTTATTCATTTTACTTTTGCATTTAAATGTTGGGTGAGGCCAGGTTTATACTTCACAAGACAGGATGCATGCTTCTGCAGGCTCTTCTGCTATGCAAGTGGTGTACTGTTTATAGTTGAGCACATATTTTACGTAAATCTGAAAGATTTAACCAGGAGGCAGTGTGAGATATCATCACGGTGAGAAAACACTCGGCTTCGATGTGTTGTTAATCACTCCAATCAAGTAATTCTCTTGTTGCATTATTTACATGTTCTGAAACATCATTCATTAGTACTGGTTGCATCTTTTCTTTGAACAAACTTTACATTTCTTTTTGCTATTTCATTATGCTTGGGATTCTTCTCTCTAACTTTTCTAACTGCTTCTGTATATATTTTTAATTCTGTTTTAATTCTTTGAACCTTTTTTGCTTCTTCATAATAATTACACCATTCATAAGCTTCATTACGGTTCCACCCACAATGACAACATTTAAAAATCAGTTCTTTACATTCTTCATAATTGTGATCACCACTACACTTCACACATCTTTTTTGTACTTTTACTAATCTCACTTTGTGTCAGTCTTTGACACTTGAAATATCTAATAGTTTCTAGAACCTATACTCTTATCTTTTTTTACAAAAAATTATCAAATGTCCATACAATACTTTTTAAAAATTCATTAACTTGCCCATTATACTCTTAACCCATAATGCCAAAATAAGCAGACTAACTTCTTCCAACTTCCTGCCTTCAGTCATTAATCCTTGCCTTATAAATAACTAAAATTATCTTTCTCATCTCCTGACTCTTCCAATCTAGAAGTGGCTGAATCTTCAAGTCTTCCTCTTTTTTATTCCTTACTGCTTGTCCCACCCTTGCACCTCCATTTCCTCCATTTTATTAGATTTATATTTTATTAGATTTTTATCCTAAGGACCTCACAATTATCTCTCATTGGAGTCAAATGCAACAAGCTTATATTTTTTTGCTCATTTCAGACTCAACCTATGTCATTTAGACCACTCTACCTGTCTTCCTCTCACATCCATATTTACATTTACAGTCTTTATTTGTGACAGAAAAAAAGCTGCCCAAACACCACACACACACTTCCACATACACACAAGCTGTTTTTTGGTCAGTCACCCCACATCTCTCTGGTTAACAATCTAATAGCTCTGAAGGGCATTGCACACTGACTTAACCCTCTCGCCTCCAAGAGCACTGTGTCAAGACAGTTAGGAAAATGCAAAGCTTTTTAAGCTGTTTAAACTATATTGCCTAAACTCCGGAGTGATCTGCCTGACAATATTAGAGATGCAACATCTGGCTAGCCTAATATACTTTGTTATGCTAATGTTGAAACATTCATATAGATGCTGATATCCAAGTAATTGATTTAACTGTACTCCTTTTGTGTGAAAATAAACATAAACTGATTTTTTTATTTTAAAAGGAGTCTTGAAACTGGACTATTGTTTAGTCTACAATATGGTTTTGTGATTGTGAAAAGAGCCTAACAAGGATCATTTATTCAGGAAGTGTGATTCTAATATCAGTAAGTAGTAAAGGAGCATCACTGTTATATATCTCAAAATTTTGACATATGTATGTCCTGATCCATACCCCAATCAGCATTAACGGTACTGAAATGATGCCGGCTGGTTAATGGGGGTGTTTTCCCGCACTCTGTGTCTCTTCCCAGGAAATGGTTGGCCAATCTTGGCCTTGGTCCTGAAACTGAGCTGGTCATCTTTGTAAGCTGTGACGGACCTTCGGGGACCTGTAAGGTGTCAAAAGGTAAGTCAGCAATGGGGCGGAGCAGGGCATCCTGCTCCTATCTGCGTACAGAGCTGGTGTGTGTATAGAGAGTACAGAGAGCATGAGTGACAGACCCAGAGAGAGGATGTACAAGAAGGCTTTAGAGAAAATCTATTACACACCCAAGGAGCCTGGCAGTTTTGGTTGTATTAACAGATTATTGAGAAATGTATTAAGTCGTCGGAAAAATTTTAAGCGAAAAAAGTGTTGGAATGGATGAGTGGCCAATATATTTACAGTGTGCACAAACCAGCACGGCTGAGGTTCAAGAGAAACAGAACAATTGTTTCAACGGTCGATGACCAGTGACAAGCAGATTTGGTAGAGATGTCTTATAACTCCAAATTCAATGATGGGCATAAATGTATCCTCATGTGTATCGATGTGCTCTCAAAATATGCTTCGGCTGTGCCATGTCACACACGTGCGCATGGGAGGCAGCTAAAGGGCTTGAATGAAGACAGTTCTGAGGCATGCCAGGATGTGGCAGAGTGCACTGACTCTTCTTCTCCCTTTCCTGTAGACCATTCCCGAGAGATTCCACCTGGCTCTCTTGATGTCACTTCCGGGGCCAAGCCAATGGAAGTAGACCTTACCAGCTCCGGTCCCTGTGATGTCATGTCTGGGCTCGATCCAATGATTGAAGAACAGGGGCCCAATCCTTATGACCTTACTTCCTGTCTTCCCCTTTAAAAGCCTGCCCTTTTTCCCTTTTCCTTCAGTTTTGTTTTGGACTTATTTGTATGCACATCAGTGCTGTGTATTGTGAGAAAAAAACGACTTTGCAGCCAGGATACCAGAATATACAGGTAGCTGCCCCGAACCTTTATCAGAGTATGTCTCATTATTGTGACATTGGCGTAGTCAGCAGGATCGAGAAGTCCTGGAAGAGAAGGGGAGAGGACCTGCAACACATCCAGGTGGGAGTGTACCGGGGCCGAGTTTCCAGGTGGGGAGGGTGTCACATGTTTCGGAGTGGCCCAGTACAGGCTCTGCTCCCGGCATGCTCCACTAGACAACCTAGGCAGGCCAGGGAGTGTTCGGGAGGGGCTCACAGACTTGGGCTGCTTCGGAAGGGGGAGGCAAAGAGGGCTGTTTATGCTCTCTCGGAGGAGAGTGCCCTCCTCCCTGTGAAGCCAGAGCCCCGATTTCCACCTAGGGGTGCCCCAGACTGGCAGGTGAGTAGCCTGAAAAACTGGAGGTTCGACCCAGAGCGGCCGACCCCTCAACAAGCCTGGTCCCTATGGGCAAAGGTAGGGCAGTGGCTACGGCCACAGGAACTCAAGCCCTTTCAAATAATAGAGCGGGTGGCTTGCTATCTGCTTCTGGACACACTACCCCGGGGCTTCACCCAGCCGGTATGGGGTAGACAGTTTAGAAACATGGCAGAACTCATAGAGCTCGTAGAAAGACAAAGGATGGTCTCACAATCTGGGGGAGCTGAACTGTCCCTTGGCCCAACTCAACCAGAGTATGTCCCAAAACCTAGCCCCTCCCATACAACCCAGAGCTTGTGCTGACGTCCCCGAGGCCGCGGACGCGCAAACCGCTTGGGAATGAGGTGGAATGCAGGTGGAGGGGGAAGAGGGGTTGGTGTGCTCTGACAAACCCGTTGGCCGTCCCACACATAGGCGTGGTGACCGTTAATGGATATAAAACTTCTGCTCTGTTCTATACCGGCAGCAAAATTTCCATTGTTGCCCGCTGATTTGTGCTACCGCAACAGTGGTTGAAATTTAAGACTGGTATAACCTGTGTCCATGGGGAAACTCGCTGGTACAGGACCGCCATTTGTGTCATCAGCTACGGAGGATCAGTTCATAAATTAACCGTGGTAATCCTCCCTGATCCTCCACACCCGGTGATTCTAGGGCGGGACTGGCCTAATATTAAAAGCAGTGACACACATACCACTCCTGGGGTTAACTTGGGCCTAGTTATGGATGGAGATGAGACGTCTCAAGCTGCCTCCACGCCGTGTAATCAGCTGGCAGAGAGAGACTAAGCGGCCGTCCTGAGTGATGTGGCAATTCCCGGGCCGTCACGTGCCGACACGTCATCCACCAGCGCCGCGGCAGAACGGGAGGAAACCACGCCCATTGAGGTCAGTGCAGACCCTGTTTCCCTTTTATGGTTTCAATTTAGACAGACGCCGGCCTCCTTTAAAAGGGAGCAATGGAGTGACGATTCCCTGAAATCTGCAAAAAATGCAATGGTCCTAGTCAACGGCCAGCGCACAAACCAGTCATTGCCACAGGGTCCTCACTTTGTGTTAAACAACGACCTTGTCTATCGCGTAGCAATGCATGACGGGCAGGAGAGAAGGCTGCTGCTAATACCGTGGACCTTCCGGCGGCAGGTCTGTGAGTTAGCACACGCCCACCTCCTAGGTGGCCACTTGGACACCGAAAAAACCCTGGAGCGGATCAAGCTCTGTTTCTACTGGCCAGGAATCAATGAGGAGGATCGTCACTTTTGTGCTTCCTGCCCGGAGTGTCAACTGCGACAAATTCCAAGAAAGGGCCGCGCTCCTCTCGTTCCTATTCCCCTGATTGACATTCCCTTCCATCGAATTGGCATTGATTTAGTCGGAACTCTAGAGCCCTCAGCCCGAGGACACAAGTACATTCTAGTCCTTGTGGATTATGATACCAAATACCCTGAAGCTGTTCCGTTGTGCTCAGCCGCTTCTAAAGCCATTGCACGGGAATTACTAGGGATCTTTGTGGGTATCCCCAAGGAAGTCTTGACGGACCCGGGGACACCTTTCACCTTGGAGACGTTCAAGGAGACTGCCAGATTACTGAAAATAAAGCATTTAAAGACCGTGTATCTTCCTCAGGTTTAGTGGAGAGGTTTAATCAGAGTCTCAAACAAATGCTGCGTAAGGTGGTCAGCGAGGATGGAAGGAACTGAGATCAGCTCCTTCCCCTCGTCCTTTTTGCCTATCGGGAAGTCCCACAAGCCTCCACTGGGTTTTCCCTTTTTGAATTACTGTATGGGCGACAACCCCGGGGCATATTAGATATTATAAAAGAAGGATGGGAAGAAGAGGCTCTTCCCTCTACAAACATATTAGAGTATATGGCGCAGTTACGCGATAGATTTGGAAAGATTCGGCCTCTCCTTAAAAGTCAAATGGAAGTCACATGGATTATTGAAGAGGCTCAAGCAGCACAGGTCCATTACTACAACCGTGGCATGTCTCTTCGGGAGTTCCACCCGGGAGATCAGGTCATGGTCCTAGTGCCTACCTCCCACTCTAGGTTGCTTGCCCATTGGCAAGGCCCCTACGAAGTTAAGGAGAGGAAGGGACTGGTCGACTATTTGGTGAGTCAACCCAATCGTCGGTCGAAGGAGCGGGTTTATCATGTGAACCTGCCTAAACCGTGGAAGGACAGGGACCCCGCGGACTCTGCGAAGGAAAAAAATGCGTTTAGTACCCCTAGCGGACACTGGCAGTATCGTGTCCTTCCATTTGGGTTACACGGGGCTCCAGCAACCTTCCAGCGTCTGGTGGACAAAGTACTCTGGCCTTATAACTCATACAGTGCTGCCTACCTGGATGACGTGGTCATCTATTCCAGCACATGAAGGGAACACCTACAGCATGTCCGAGCGGTATTGCGGACACTTAGCGAGGCCGGGCTCCGGATTAATCCCAAGAAATGCTTCTTTGGATTGAGCGAGGCCAAATATTTAGGCTACCTGGTGGGTATTGTGAGAAAAAAAACGACTTTGCAGCCAGGAGACCAGAATATACAGGTGGCTGCCCCAAACCTTTATCAGAGTATGTCTCATTATTGTGACAGCCATTAAAGGCCAAGACAGGGAAAGAAGTTTCTCAGGGTTTTAGTTTGATCTTTAGACAGGGTAGAGTTCCTAAGAAGCTACAGACAGACCAAGGCAAAGAATTTCATAACACATTGGTACAAAAACTTCTAAGACAGAACAATATTGTCCATTTTGTCATGAACAGCGATGTAAAGGCCAGCATAGTAGAATGGCTCCATAGGACCTTAAAGTCCAAAATGTGGAAATATTTTACATATGCAAATACTTTTTGGTATATAGATGTTCTGTCGGAGAGTTATAACCACAGTTTTCACACCACGATTAAAACAGACCTGTACACGTGACTCCAGAAAATGCTCTGAGCGGCTGGAAAACAGTCTGTCGCAGGGCCGTGCAAAGAAAATCTACTCTGTGCATTTTAAAAGCAGATGATCATGTCAGAGTTTCAAAATTAAAAGGTGTATTCAAAGAAGGCTATGAGCAGTCATACAGATGAAATATTTATTATCGTGGACTGTTTTAAACAGCTCAGACCTGTATATAAGCTAAAAGATTACGCAGGTTATGAAATCAAGGGACATTTTATGCAGAAGAGTTACAAAAAATAGACCCCAATGCTAACCAGATGTACCGTATCCAGAAAATTCTAGCCACTCACGGGCGTGGTAGAAACAAGCATGTGTTGGTAAAAAGGCTTGGTTGGGACAAGAAATTTAACAGTTGGGTCAAAGCTTAAGAAGTGAAAGACATAAGGAGATGAGAAAGCAAGAAAAAAAATGTCTAAAGTCAGAAATGGATTTTATGTGACATCGCCGAGTAATTCATCAGCCAGGACTTTTCCCAACAACACGATAGCATCATTCACCATTCAGCTAGCCAAGACAATAGAACTGTCCAGAGACTGGGAAGTGGCATTGGTGGAACTGACTTAGCCAAAAATTTTTAAATCCATCACTCAGGAAGCACATTTTACACTAATGAGTGAGGAAACAGGATCAACAAAATGAACATACACTTTAGAATTTTATACATCTGAATTTTTTCATCAATTCTGTATAGGGAGGTTGCCAAGCGGAATAACTATACAGGATATTTTGTGATTGGTGAGACATTTCACCCCCAATTCTAGTAATGTTTTCACAAAAAAAGATTTTCCACAGTTGCTCGGCCTGCTTAAGATACTGGAAAACGGGTGTTGTAAACAAACGTCCATTATTATTTATTTATTTATTTATTTTTCTCAGAATCAATAGCCAAAAGGTAACAACATAAAATGTTTGGTTAATGCACACTTGTCATGCACAACTTTTTGTGTTTTTTTATTTTTCTGGTTTCTGTTTGCCAGCTCCATTTTACCCTTTACAATACCAAGATCTTCAAGTTTAATATCTTTATGTTGTGAAGACACATTTATATTTTCTGCATAGTCAAAGACCAGTTCTTTTAAGCTTTCAAAATTCACCTTTTCACAGTTCTTAACATTTAATGTTATACCTTTAACTTTTAGACAGGTTTAACCGCTGGATAGCTTGTAGCCATAGCTTTTGGGCCCACTGCTTACAAATTCAGTGATGTATTCATTCGTTGATAACTCGCTTGTTAATTCTCCTAAATAACATCTGAGTTCTGGTTCCCATTCATTTGCTCTGGAAATATAAAGAATTGAATCCATGTCATAGTATAGTATTCATTCGTTCAGTTTATTCAAAAGATTATACAACTCTAATCTTGCATAAGCTGTAGTAAAACTCGAAATAAATATGTTTACATTGGACAATGTGCTGTAACGATCTTTGTCGTATATCCAAGTCACACAGGCACATTCATCATCAATAAAATCACAAGTAGATACCTCATAATTTGGGTCAGATAATAATTCAAACAGTTTTTCTGGGTCCATAACTAAATGTACATGGCAAATTAGGTCTTTGTGCAAACTTACCCCATAAGGAATTTAAAAAATGTTTTGCAATTTGTCTTCTGGCCAGGTTTTTTTTAATTAGGTGCTCGCTTAATTGTACGACTTCCTTTTCATAAAACATGGATACATACTGTTTACACTCTGAGAGGTGCGAAGCAATTTAAGGTGGGGCAGATCTACGAGTTTTTTTGTAGGCTCTAGGTAATTCAAGTGTAAAATGGGCATTAATATACTCTGAAAAAGGTTTGTTAGAGCTTTGTTCAAAATACCATATCTCATATATGCTTTCAATTTTGTACCCCTGCTGAATAGCTGCAAACAATTCCAGTGTTGTCCAGCAACCGGTAAGCGCTCTTTCTTTATGAGAGTGCATACACTGGGTCTGCTGCTATGTTACAGCACAAGTGGCAATAATGGATACAATGAGGCTATTAGAAATAAACTGGATACATTAGAATTAAAAGTCAAGACAGAGGTAAAAAGCTTAGGGGTAATTGTTGATTGTAATCATTTTATACAATGGGTACCTCTAGAATGTTCCAATAAGGCCCCCGGACCAAGTACACACGTCTTATCTCAACGAGCAGCAACAAATGTTAATTTTGTAAAGAATTCCATTTTACCATTTAATTTATGGGGGTTATAATAGAATGACATACTGTAATGCACAATCATAATAATGTACACATTTTAAAAGTGCATGTCTTACTTTTGCTCAGGCGCAAACCGAAATCACCCGACTTAGAAAATGACAGCTCTATGCGTGCAGCGCCACTGGCCAACACACGTATCAGATGCGCTGGTTCTTTTTTCTTATTCTTATTTTAAGGTACAAGTTAATCATGCCAGGGATAAAAAGACTAATTAAACGTGCACAAAGTCATGACCTATATATACATAAATATTGACGCATTATCAGATTTTTATTTATTTATTTATTTAAAAGACTGTCTGCCCTGGTGTGTCTTACCAACTTCTAGGTGTATCATAAATTAAATTCCGTGTATTAAAATGACAAGAGCATTTTATTTTTACGTTTTAGTTTATGGGTCTATAATAGAATAACACACCATGATGCACAATCATAGTAATATACAAATTTTAAAAGTACATGTGTTACATGTGTTGTCTTCTGCTCAGATGCGAAGTGAAATCTCCTTGCTTAGAAAAACAACAGCCCGAATACCCACGCCAGCATTGTATGTGTTACGATATTTTTGTCTGTCACTGTTTAATTCATATGCTAATACATTTTTTCATTGACACACCAGTTCATACATTTTTTACAGTCGCGCCATGTTCTCTTTCACCCATAGACTTTTCACATTACCGCCTCCTGGTCTGTATCCTGATTGGCTGTTATAAACTTGGGAAGTGCTTGATGCAGTCATCGCATGCCCGAACCAGCATGGTGTAATTCCATTGACTATCTTAACGTGGAGCATGTGTTTGTTGATTGGTTAAAAATATGTTGGCAGGTTATCTTAAATAATCTTATCTTAAAATGTTTTGATTGGCCCGAGCATTGTAAAAGCCTCACCCAAAATCATATTTAAGGAAGGGTATTTGGCCATCTCCTTATGACCGAGACCTAGCAGGCTGGCTGAGTCCGCCACTATCAGTCAGAAAGGAGACACCAACGCTTGTTTTACAGCTAACAATTCTTTTCGTGTCACTTGGCCAGTTGAGTGTTCTCACTGGTCCATCGTGGAGACAAGCTGAAAAGTTAGAGCCAAAGTGTGGAATCTGAGCTTGCTGCCCCAGCTTACCCGTGTCCGTGTGTTGCTTGGCCAGTCGAGCATTCTCGTCTTTATCTGTTTTCTTTTACTAGAAAGAAGCAAGACATGGATTCTGCAACAACAAAACCTACCACTAAAGCAGAGTGTCATCATTTTAGAAGATTACCAGTCTGTAGAACGTGAACCTGAACCAGAGAAATCTAAACAGGTAATTTTGAATGTATGCCTTTTTAAAAATGTTCTTGGCTTTCACAAATGTTTTGCTTTTCTTGACTTTCACACCTATTTACTTTTTCTTTAAAGGAAATGCCAAAAAGAGAAACTCGCCAGTCCGTGTAAAAGACTGAAGCACCTGCTGGAAGCAGCATGACCTTTTCACCAGCACTTGCATCAGATTTGTGTTTCAGAGACATTCTTGAAGGGTGAAGACATAAGGTTAAGATGAGCTCTTCTGCATAGCACTGTACACGCTATCACAGCAGGAAGGCACCCGTCCTCAGCACGTCTGATGTATAGGGTGGGCCAGATATAATTATGCAATTTTCATTACGCTATAACTTATTCAGTTTATTACATAGAAAATCACTCGAAAAATCCTGGACCATCGAGAAGTGTGCAAACTGAAGACATGAAGAATCGTCTTTGCCCCGAACTGGAATCGTCCCTGCATAAATCAAAGTCATCCAGACAATCTGGATCTGCATAATTAGATCTGGGCCACCCTGTACTGACAAGAGACAACTTCCTGCTATGTGCTTAACAATACAAGCAGGCTTGCTATTGAGAATGAATGGGGGCAGCGACAGGCGGTTCATCACCAGCCCACCTCACAGTCACCTCCACTACAGCATGCTGCCTGTGTCTGCAACACCAGGAGCTGGCAGAGGGACACTACACTGCGTGAGCAGCGAAATCCCCCCCTCCAGCCTCCGTCCAGCAACCACTTGCAGCGTCCCCAGACCAAAAATGATAGAGTGGCAGTTACTGAAGCGCATGCGTCGCAGCTGCGACCCCATTCGTATGTCGTAGGTCGGATGTACGTAACCCTGGGACTACCTGTATTATGCGAAAGAAGTACTTTCAGCAGCTTTGAAAGATCTTATCAATAAAAAGAAAGATGAATTAAAACCAGATGTTAAAGAATTCATTTGTGAGATTGAAAGTCTTGCTGAAAGAATGCCTGGCTTAGTGGAGTGTTTACTTTTTTAAGGACAGAAGGGCCGATGTAAAAACTATAACGGCTATTTCACGTGTGACTAGATGTGTCTATAGATCAATAGGGAATACTGCTCCTGTAATGACACGTGATACATTTTTGTGTCTTTTAAGATGCATGGCTTATATCTGTTCCAAAAGTAATGACGATTCTGTTGAGAAAGCTATCCTGTTGGCTTCTGAAATGTTATCCAGAATTCTTTTATGTTGTACTGATAGCCTGTTAGGAATATGTATTTTTCGTGTGGGAATATAACTTTTCTTTTTTCCCATATGAACATGACTTTAAGATGGCCGGTGAGGTATTTAAGCACATTGTAAAAGATTGTTCAACTTCAAGACTGAAGTCTCAAGACTAATTTCTCAAACACTTCTCAGCCATCGCAGTCACAGAGCCGGATTGATTTTAATGAACCATTGCATAAAGTCTGTTGTAGCTTACGTGGTCAGTACCTGTGTAAGGGATATATTAACTGGGTCTTGTTTAGCATGCCGTTTGGGTGACAAATCTCAGGCCCACATGTCTTTTACTAGAATTTGATCCTGAGGAAATGAACCCTTGTGTTTCCAGCATCTGTCAACAGATCAGTATTAAAAGATTAATACACATGGTGTTTTATATGGTTAAACCCTTGTGTGGATTAAGAATTGTTAAACCAACTAAAATTCATATTCTTAATAGTCTGAAGCAGTTTGTTGCTGAAGTAAGCCCTTTTCAGCTTATACAAAGATGCACCGTGCAACAAAGCCCAAGATTTGGGCAGCAGCTTTTGAAGTTGTCTCTAATCATCATTACAGTTATTCTTTAAAACCAACATCGATTTACAGAAACCTAAGCAAGATGCATTATCCATGCTAAACAAGACCAGTTTGAGTTATATTTTCTGTTGCCTAACTGTTGTATTTTTTTTTGTTTTTGTTGTCAGAGGAACCAAGACTCGGCAGCTAGAACAAGGAAAACCAGGTCCCAGCCCAATGTGACACGTAATACAACCTATAGAAGGATTTCTCTTTATATTATGTCTGCTAGAAAAAGAATCATTATGACAATAATTGGTCGTTCAGTCATCTGGGCTTACTGTATGTGTTTAGCTCTGTTGAACATTTAGGGGAAAATGTGCTGAATGTCAAGAGAACAAATGCATACCAGATGGACACATTTGTAATATTTGGTTCACTAAACCATTTATTGCATATAAACATAGCTTATTTATGCTCCAAAGGACTAGAAAGGATAGACTTGTGTCCTGTGTGCGTGCTTTGCTAAAAATGTATAATCTTTCTTGTTTTCATAAAGCTATCAAGAGTGATGTGGATGATATTATCGCTGAATTTGAACAGGGAGAGTTATCTATTGATGCTTACACACAACTGATTTAGCCTGTGAAGACCAGCTTTATGTGGTTGGCTCTGTTCCAAAAGGAGAAAATAGGCTTGCATAATTTAGTGAAATACAGGCATATAAAACATGTGCTGGCTTAAACATTTTATTTTAGGTGTATTACTGGTTCACTGATGGGATTGGACCTGGTCTGCAATTTGATTTGTGCTCTCATACATGTATACAATGCTTGTGTTTTGTTTCTTTTCAAATAAGTTGCTAATCTGCATACAAACAAGCTTGTGTGTATATTTTACTGCTGTTTCTCCTGCTTTTATTCATACTTTTAAACAATTTTAATGTGTAGCACACAGTGTGTAACTCTGAAAGTGAAGACCACGTCTTATTTTGTTATGCTTGGAATTTTGCTTCAATAAAACTTGTTGTTTTAAGACACTTTGGTATCTACTACATTATGATTTACTTTATAAAGGGCATGGTTTTGCAAGGTGGGTGAGGTAACAGGATGCCCATGGTGTGTTTGGGCTGTACTGCCAGGTTTCCTTGGCTGTGTAATAGATTCTCTCTAAAACCTTCTTGTACATCCTCTCTGAAAGCTATTGTTTTAAGATGCCTTGGTATCTTCTACTTTATGCTTTGCTTTATAAAGGGTATGGTTTTGGAAAGTGGGTGAGGTAACGGGATGCCCATGGTGTGTTTGGGCTGTACTGCCAGGTTTTCCTTGGCTGTGTAATAGCTTCTCTCTAAAACATTCTTCAACATCCTCTCGCTGGGTCTGTCACACATGCTCTCTGTACTCTCTGTACACACACCGGCTCTGTATGCAGATAGCAGCAAGATGCCCTGCTCCACCCCATTGCTGACTTACCTTTTGACACCTTACAGGTCCCCGAAGGTCTGTCACGGCTTACAAAGTTGACAACCCCGTTTTTACCCCATGTGAATTTCCCCTTGGGATTAGTAAAGTATCTATCTATCTATCTATCTTTAGAACCAAGGCCAAGATTGGCTGACCAATTCCTTACGGACGACTGACAAAAGATCTGATGCCTGTCAAACATCACCCCGAAAATGGGCAGAGACACAGAGTGTGGGGAAATGCCCCCATTAACCAGCTGGCATCAGTTGGGTACTGGAAATGCCAGGGGGGCGGGACATACACCTGTCAAAACTTTGAGATGTATAACAGTGATGCTCCTTTACTACTTCCGTATAAGACAGACAGTTGTATTATTAGCCAGTGACAGAAAAGTTAACTTGAGAAGCAAAAAATAGATTGCTTCAGCAGCCAAACTGGCATAAATACTATTTATAGACAGGCCCAAAAGTGAAATGGTAGTTAGTTAATTTGCTTCAAAGCCCTAGCATCCTTGATATATTCCTTGCCCTAGGCTATCCCTTTATGAAACATACATGTTTTCAATTTGTCTGAATGGTTTTCTTCCTATTTCACAAAGATGTATGTGTTAGATTATTTGGGAAACTTTACATTGTGCATGCGTGTATATCAAAATTAACCTACATACATTTACATTAAATATTCATATTTCACATTATTCACATTATGAAGGGAATGGGTAAAAACCCTCGGGAGTCAAAACTGTCAGAGAGACAACAGGGTCAGGCCTGTTTAGGATCAGAACTGGTGTGGTGCTGAGGCATCGCCTGCTGCACGGTAGCACTCGGGTCCCAATTTGAGAGAGCCCATCTGGGTAAGTACGTGGAACATCTTGTCTCTCTGACATGATGATCATTTTCCTCTAATGTCGGGGAAGCATCATATACTCTGCATTTCAGTGGCAGCACTCTCTGAGGTGTGCGCACCTGGCACTGGCCAGATCTCTGTAGGTGGGTACTCCTTTTATTGGTCTGGTTGCTCTGAATGCTGTAATACACAGGGAGTAGGTGTTGCTAAGGCAGATCAGCTTCTTCCGATGGTGTCCGATGTTGCTCCTTCAATTGAACGTATTATGGGGAGAGACATTTTATTTGCATCTTCGCTTCATAGTTGATGGGTGCCTGCAAGGTGACACTCCTCTCGTTGTGGGTGACTTCAGTGCAACCATTGACACTGACAGGGCTGGCTATGAGGATTGTGTCGATCCACATGGATCTGCTGACTATGGTAAATGTAGCTCCATGTTATGGCTGCCGATCGTCAGATCCTAGTTCCAGCGCCCTGAGGCGCATTGTTGGACTTGCTTCTCAAATACAGGTGGTGCAGTGAAGAGATTAATTACATCCTCATGGGCAGACACCTGAGGTTCCTACATAACTGTGAATTTCCCCTTGGGATTAATAAAGTATCTATCTATCTATCTATCTATCTATCTATCTATCTATCTATCTATCTATCTATCTATCTATCTATCTATCTATCTATCTATCAGATAGTCTGATAGTCTGAGTCGGATGGTTCCCCTGGTCACCAATTCGTGTGTTTCACTATGCCCACTATGCCTTTCTGTCTTCAGCTACTCATGTGCACTTGTACGGAGGAGACCTTACGGAACAATGCCGAAACGAAACGTAACTAAACCTGCTGCTGCGAGAGAGGACACATTACAGCATGATCACGAAGCAAAGAGGCAAAGGCGTGACAGTCGCTCGCAAGAAACGGACACTCAGCATTAACACAGATTAGCTCAATGACGCATCTCTGCCACACAATGAAAGGCAACTGAAACCCCTACAGAGAGAGAAGACAGATTACGCCTTGATCGCGAAAGAAAGAGGCAAAAGTGTGCTGAGACACCCGACGAAAGGTCCTTACGATTCCAAAACAACCGTAATATACAGAAATGTATGGTCTCGCAAGAAACTCCGAGTGAACGCTCTCAAACTGACACTCATCACTCACAGACATAAATATGGTGCGATGAAGGACCCAGTTCACGACTGGCAATACAATAAAAACATACATTTGATTTGTCTGTAACAGCCGGTGTAAATTTTTAGTAGTAATTAGCGTTTTTTCAGTTGTTATTCTCTCAGTCATGTTCACGCTCCCACAACCCCCCCAACTAAACCCCCGATTTAATGCTGTTTTCAGATAAAGACGTAGTATATACCACCTCTTTATTTGAAAACAGTGTCATATCTTGTGCATGAATGAGATTGGGACTGGGAAAACTGTGGACATGGGTGTGAGTGGTGTGGGTGAATGAGAATGAGTGTGGATGTGATTTTTTTTTTATTCCGTTTTATTCTTGAGTGTTCCTGCTCACGCTGAATTAGTGTGCACCTTCTGGTCCATGATATCAAATCCCCACTGACAAAATAGAGAGACATGGGAATATATGACATTTGGAATAATTCAATTTATGAACAGTATAGTACATTTTGGAAAATATTTTTGCACTAATGCAGCAATATATTTATTTGCTTACCATCATGCAGTTGTAGTCAGTGACAGTGTTTTTTTTTTTTTTCCCGATCTTGCCCAGTCTCCAGGTGTTGGTGCATGGTGGTGTTTCTTACTTCAGTAATTCTAGTGTTAATGATGTCTTGGGTACAGCCATCATGCATTATCTGCATTATGACAGAGCATCAGTTACAGAACAAGGGCCATGTGTAATGATTCAATGAGGGTTATCTGGCTAACAGGATCCTCATTGTTGAGGCCCAAGTGGCTGGACCAGGCCATGGGGAAGCCCCCATAACACCTAGCTGCAGCAGGTAGATGGTCATTTCTGGGGGATGGGACTTGACCACTTGACTGCCTGGGGGGTTGCCAACCAGGATCCCAAGCTGTTTCTTTATGTAGTGGTTCTGGCAACGCGCTGTACCACAGCATGTTCCCTAACCTGACCTCACCTGATTCATATAATATTGAATGGGGAAACAAATTCATGAATCATAAAAAATAAGCAGCTTGACTAAAAACCTCTAAAGAACCATAACATGTACTGATATACTTATAGAACACAACCACATCCATCCTATAATAACATGTAATAAATATAATAATGTGTAATATTTTTCCAAATAAAATTCTCTAACATCAGTTTCATTAAAGACCACTTAAAATGGTTAAGCAACAAACTGGAGTTTAATTTTGTTATATCATCACTCCATTTTAATAATTATGTTTGGTGAATCACCTCAGAATAAATTTTGTATAGAGGTGAAATACTTTGCCTTGGGGTATTTCCAAGTTGAGGACATGCAACTTGACAAATTGCCTAATTCACAGTAAATATATAAACAAGAAAAACTGGAAAATGTTTAAGTGAAAATATGCAAGTGAAAGACTTAGAGCTACAGATTCTTAGTTCTATAAATTTCCAACTATTATTGAAATAAAATAAGCTGGGAGAAAACTTGCTTGGGATTTCAACACAAAGGCGTGTAGGAAAACTGACTGCTAATTGCTGCACCACCATGCCTCAAGCAACAAAATTTGGAGATGGAATGATAACCACATACAAAATACAACAAATTGCCAAAAACTAGCAATATGTAAAAAAGAAAAAAATAATAATAAATAAGCTCCCAGATCTTTGGGGCACACATTGGCTGTGCCACCGCTTTGCACTTTTTCATCCATCAAGAAGACAGAAACTGCCTTGTAAATGGTAATAAATCTTTAATTATTTTTATTATTTCACAAGGTCTCATGTGTTTTCTGACTCATGGATGGGGAGTGACAGTGCTCATTTAATGCTTCTTTTGCTTCATAGCTGTGCTGCTTGGCTAATAACATATGCCGTACAAAATTAGCCATGGTGGTGTAGTGGCAAGTGAGTAAGCACACATGGATCAGTGTTGTATATTCAGAGCCAGTACTCACAATATTCTCATTATGTTCAGATAGCGTACCCCACAAATGGAAAATATTGCAATTATTTTTACTTTCTTGTATACGAAGTACAGGGAAAGTATTGTAATCGAGATTTTGATAAAACTCAACATTTTAGACCTCCCTGACTTTCTTGTATACGAAATAGGTTTCTATTTATTGGAAACCTCCAAAAATTCAATTTCGGGATTTTGAGGAACCTTGATGTTTTAGACCTCCCTGGGTCTGAAAATACACTTTTTGGAATTATGTCTGTCATGCAACTGCAGAGTCCAGTTTATTCAGCTTTACTATTATAGTAATTGTTCAATATATTATTAATCTGATTTGATTTGTTGTTGATGGTTCTTTAATGTACATGATATAAAAATATAATCATTCTCTTGTGGTTTACTCTTCAAATATCCATTTCTGTATCTGAGTATACGAGAAAGTCTAGGGGAAACCATTCCTAATTTTTTTTTTAAACACATGTGGGGTGCTAATCCGCCTGGAGTACAGATTGAGTTGAGTACGCACACATGGAAATTCTGTGCCTGGGTGCATTAGCTCTGTGACGTCACACTGACGTTGCAAAGAATCATTGGGGCTTTGAGAAAAAGAAAAATATCTAAACCGGCTGCTCGGCTTATTTTTGGTGAACACAACTGCAAAAGTGAATTAAAGTATATCAGTCAATACTAGTACTCTTCCAGTCAGTGCCTAAAATGGAACATATAAATCTTTTCTGTAGTGTAGTCTAAGACTTTCTACTGTCATATGTTTGCTTTTTGTGCTTAACTGATGATGTTTAGAGTAATATGATTAACAACAAATCACATATGCATTATTTTGCTGCTGTTTCAATTGATTTTTAATAAAAGTAATTGTAACAAAGATTACTTTAAAAGCTGCTATTTAAAATAAATGCTAAGTGACAATGAGACAATGAACCTTCAGAAGCCTGCAGTAGGCTTAAAGAAATCTGAAGACATTAAATATACTGTAAGCTGTATCTGAAAGTAATGGACTGGACAGTTGTAGCATGGTGGTGCGGTGGTAGCTCTTCTGCCTCGCAGGAACAAAACCAGAGTTCTGTGTGGAGTTTGCATATTCTCCCCAGGTCTGTGTAGGTTTCCTCTGGGTACTCTGGTTTCCTCCCACTGACCAAAGATATGCAAGTTAGGTGAATTGGCCCTGCTACATTGGCCCTAGTGTATGAAGGGGTGTGTGTTTGGCCTGCGATGGACTGGTGCCCTGTCAAGTTTTTGTTTCTTACTTGTTCCCTATTATAGCAGAGATAGGCTCCAGCTCCTCATGCAACCCTTGTCTGGATTAAGTGGGTTAGAAAATTAAATGAACATGATGATATCAACTCATTTATTGTCATTGCTTGTTTACACTTTATTTTTTTCTTCCAGTTGTCTTATTGCTTATGCATTTGGTTTTTAATGTGATCTTTTACCTTAGATTTCAGATTTGGCCGCTTTACAAAATCCAACTAGCACTCAAAGCCTTCACAATCAGAGAACAAGTCTTTACAGCTTTTTCATTTTATCAAGTGATGAAACTTTGGCAGAATATCATGGGAAACAGCTTCAGGCAGCCACAAACTTCAGAATGGAAATCAATTCAAAACCACAACTTCCCTT
The DNA here is from genome assembly GCF_016835505.1 of Polypterus senegalus. Lineage (NCBI taxonomy): Eukaryota > Metazoa > Chordata > Cladistia > Polypteriformes > Polypteridae > Polypterus > Polypterus senegalus. The sequence continues at coordinate 105,744,562 of NC_053160.1, forward strand.
TTAAACACTGGCTCATTAAAAATTTTTAAAAAAAATCATGCCTAAGCACATTTTTATAAGAATTTTCTTTGGCATCTTCTGTTAATTGTGTACGCAGTATTCAAAATAGATACCTAAAAAAGACTGAACTAAAATTCATTGCAATTATGCAATTTCATGAGAATGACATAACAAAATGCTAAAAATTATAAGTCCAGGAAGAATTTGGAAGTATGTGGTATAGTAGTTACACCTTCCATATTTCAGGTTAAATATATATACTTTCCAATGTCTGCATGCACAGTTTATACACTGTATAGTCTCAGGGTCCATGTTGGCTCAACCTTACATCCTAAAGTTAAGTGAGTTAGTTTTAAAAATCCATCCATTATCCAACCCGCTATATCCTAACTACAGGGTCACGGGGGTCTGCTGGAGCCAATCCCAGCAAACACAGGGTGCAAGGCAGGAAACAAACCCCAGGCAGGGCACACACTAGGGACAATTTATGTCACTGGATGTATGAGCTTGTATATTCATGGAAGTGTGTCTCATCCAGGAATGCTTTTACTTTTCTTCCAGTGTTGGCTGTGATTGGATCGTATCAATGGTGGATCTGAAATAGATACACTTTAATGAATCTAGAAAAATAGATCAATTCGTGGATATTATTTAATTTGTTAAAAACATACAGTAACATTTCAATAACACTTATTATTTAAGAATAGTATTAAGCATTTGTATAGTGTAAATTAGATTGAAAGTTACACTTCATTTATTGTTAATAAACTATGTCAAAATGTTCTGGATACCTTCCATTAAGGATTGCTGCTATTGTAGCTTGGTCCAAGTTATGTTTAGAATGAGATACCCCTTAATTAAAACAGAATGCTTATGAGATTTGAATTTCTAAAGTTTTATAAATCAACTTTTTTTTGTGAATTTTGAAAATACTTTCCTAATGTGTTGAACATAACTTTCCAAATGGATATGAAGAGTAATATTTAACACATTAGGAAAATATCAATATATTGTCTATACACACTAGAATATAGAAGGGGACAATTAATATCATTTACAAATGACTGGAAAACATCTGGAACCTTGAATAATCTATTTAGTATTACGAAGAAAGGGGAAATGAGAGAAATAAAATCTTAAATGGGCTGAGGTCAAAACTAGAAAAACAAAGAAATTAAATGTGAAAACCCAAATCAGTAAGCTGAGACATTTTCAATAAAACCGAAGTTCTATGCCAAAATACATCTCAAAAAATTCATTAAACAATGCAAAACTGTTTATCCTGAAACTTTGACAATTAGGAGAGCATACATCAACAAATGCTTTTTCCATTATCTTCGCTTTAGTAGCTGGCAGTCATTGACAGCTAAGATACACTAAAATCATAATAGAAACAACCAGGAGCAGCGCTAAGTGTTAGGACTTTTAAAAAGTTAAAAATCAGGAGTGATCTCCCCTAGACTTTCTTGTATACTCAGATACAACAACAACAACAACAACAACAATATTTATTTATATAGCACATTTTCATATAAATAATGTAAGTGTTTTACATGATGAAGAAAGAAAAAAGACAAAGTAGAAATTAAAGAAAAGAAGAAAGAGAAAAAAGACAAAGTAAGAATTAAAATCAGTGAACGTTAATTAACATAGAATAAAAGTAAGGTCCGATGGCCAGGGAGGTCAGAAAAAACAAAAAAAAAACCCAGACGGCTGGAGAAAAAATAAAATTCGCAGGGGTTCCAGGCCCCCTCTAGGCATTCTACCTAGGGTTCTCATGGAAGGACTTGATGATGACAGTCAAGTGGACTTCTGGCCTTTAATCCATCAATGTAGGGACATCATGGTGCTTTGATTAGGTGGTGGTGGTGCAGGTCGCCACCACAGAAAACCGGAAAAAGAACAGAAGAGAGAGTAGGGGATATATATCTGAGGAGTAAACCACAACAGAATGATTATATTTTTATTTTAGGTACATTAAAAAACCATCAACAACAAACCAAATCAAATGAATATATTAAACAATTATTATAAAAGTAAAGTTGAATAAATCGGACTCTGCAGCTGCATGAATAAAAGGCCACTTATGGTTAACACACAGACAGACACATGGGCATAATTCCAAAAATGGTATTTCTAAAACAACAAATCAATTCAGATTAATAATATATTGATTCAGGATCTGTGAAAATTTTTAGTGCTAGTGTCCTTTGGCAGCTGCAAGTGTGAAAGGAGCTTTTAGAGATAAAGTTATGAATTAGAGCTGTAACAGAGGTCTGATTGGTTCTGGTGCACTAGTATTCATGTCACCAACATTTTCTATGCAAAGAAGACTCTTGGATATAAAGGAATGAAGTCTTTCTTAGATACACATTATCTCACCAGCATACACTTAATTTTGACTGGATACTCTTGAAACAAGTACTTAGATAAAATTCTGCTTTGAAACAGGCTTAAAATGTCACTTTCTCTATTTATGTAATTCAGCTGAAGTACTTTCTACAGTGTACACTGATATTGCTGGTGTGTTTAGCATTAGGAAACTTCAGGGATTACCTCCATGTCATCCCTATGAGCATGCCATAGATCTTCTACTGGGTGCACTATTAGATAATTTAGTGTCCCGATAAAATCACTATTAAAAATAAAAATAAAATTTACTTCTATGACACATTTTCATACACAAGATGTAGCTCAAAGTGATTTAAAACATGTCAAAAGAAATAGTTATAAGAAAAGAAAAACTGATTAAATTAGGTAAGAATAACAATGAATAAGTACTAAACAATACATCAATACAAGCTTACGTAACATAGATACATTATTTTATTAGCCAAAAAGCAGCGTCCTTATATATATTATTGCATTTTAAGCTAAAGAAGAGCCATATGGCCAGGAGGACAGAATCTGCAGGGGTTCCAAAGTCAAAAGATCACCCAGACAACTGGCCATTCCAACTAACATAAATATATGAAGTCATTCCTCATTGTTTTCATGCTTTAATAATCTTCCCTTTTTATTTTACCTCTGCGCTACTAAATTAGACTCAAAGCATTTTACCAAATTACATCTATATATAGTACCTATAATTTGAGATGGTGATGAATGAAAGACATCTTGTTTTCAACACAATAAACAAACATTACAAAACCAAATAATTCCATATGATTTGGCCCAGGGCTGTCTTAACGGCATCATAGGTCCTCAGGCCTAGTGCAATGGGGTTCCTGTCTTGATAACAAAACTGAAACATACACAGGCATCAGAAACATTGTGGGCCCCTATGATCCTAGGGACCCCAGCAAGTGCCTATTGTGCCTATAAGTTAAGAAGGCCCTGATTTTTCTGACATTGATCCAAAATATGGTCTTTGGCATGCTAAAATGGTCCCATCATAGTCATGTGCTAATAATTTATTTGTAAAACTCAAGAAAGGCAAGCTTTACAGATCATCTGTCTTATATTTTTATTAGTAGCATAGGACTGAGTTTGGACCCTAGTAAATTGAAGGTGATGTTCAAATGGAAAGAACCCAATTCTGTTAAACAGGTCCAACTACAGTACTTGAAATCTTTGCAAATCATTATAGTCATTTAATTAAATATTTCAGCAAACTATTTGCCTCAAGCATATGTTTATCAAAATTAATTTTCATTGATTTCTATTGAAAGCTGAGGCACAAAGAACCTTTGAGAAATTAAATAGACATTTTTTTATTTCTTTAGTTTATTTTCAAAAACAAAAAAAAATTACAACAGCATACTCCACGAAAAAATAATAACATTACAATTTACTTCAAAATCAATCCAGAGAAAACTAAATAAAAAACACAGAAATACAACAGGAAAACCAGACCATCCAAGTTCACTTATGCCTGTCTCATATCACTTAGATATCTCACATCCATTTGAAATTGAAGTAGATGTCTTGAGTATCCATCTGGATGTAATTTTGTATGATACATACAAGCTCCATCTCCACACATTTTACTTAATAAAATGAATCTCAACACAGCAGAAATATGATACAAGAAACAGACAACTGCTGAAAATAAAATTGATATTAGATGAGTAAAGACACTGATTTAAATAAATCATATTGTATGTTGCAATCTCAAGATTGTAAATAAATCTACTATGGAAGGCTAAACCTTTTGCTTCAGCACCCCAAATGTAGTAAATGATCTTCCGGCTTGTGTTCCATTAGTCTCATCATTTAAATACAGGTTGAAGACTCACTATTTCAATCCAGCATAACCTGTCTACAGCTGCTGATCAGGTATTTATATTTCAGCTATTCTAGTTAGGATCTGCACACAAATTTCAGTGTGGCATTTATTATAATTAGTTGTTGATACTACTCTATTCTACTCCTTTTCTTATTGACCTACAGTGACACTTGGGGCTAAGCTGCTATGTTAGCCCATGAAATTTAACAGGATTTCATTTTTTATATGGTCCAGCATGAACTTATATGATATCAGTAGAATGTTTAAAAAGGGATGCAAGGCCAGTTGTTTAGCTGTAACTTTGTCTGATTTTGATTGGAACTTTTCTTCTCATAATTGACTATAGATATCCTAGATTTTTTTTTGTTTGTTTTTTTTTTTTTGAAGGAATGCTTAATGCTTTAGGTTTTGTTTTCAGCTGAAGGCACAAAGAATTTCATCCATCCATCCATCCTCTTCCGCTTATCCGAGGTCGGGTCGCGGGGGCAGCAGCTTAAGCAGAGAGGCCCAGACTTCCCTCTCCCCGGCCACTTCTTCCAGCTCTTCCGGGAGAATCCCAAGGTGTTCCCAGGCCAGCCGGGAGACATAGTCCCTCCAGCGTGTCCTGGGTCTTCCCCGGGGCCTCCTCCCGGTTGGACGTGCCTGGAACACCTCACCAGGGAGGCGTCCAGGAGGCATCCTGATCAGATGCCGAGCCACCTCATCTGACTCCTCTCGATGCGGAGGAGCAGCGGCTCTACTCTGAGCCCCTCCCGGATGACTGAGCTTCTCACCCTATCTTTAAGGGAAAGCCCAGACACCCTGCGGAGGAAACTCATTTCAGCCGCTTGTATTCACGATCTCGTTCTTTCGGTCACTACCCATAGCTCATGACCATAGGTGAGGGTAGGAGCGTAGATCGACTGGTAAATTGAGAGCTTTGCCTTACGGCTCAGCTCCTTTTTCACCACGACAGACCAATGCAGAGCCCGCATCACTGCGGATGCCGCACCGATCCGCCTGTCGATCTCACGCTCCATTCTTCCCTCACTCGTGAACAAGACCCCGAGATACTTGAACTCCTCCACTTGGGGCAGGATCTCTCCCCCAACCCTGAGAGGGCACTCCACCCTTTTCCAGCTGAGGACCATGCTCTCGGATTTGGAGGTACTGATTCTCATCCCAGCCGCTTCACACTCAGCTGCGAACCGATCCAGAGAGAGCTGAAGATCACGGCCTGATGAAGCAAACAGGACAACATCATCTGCAAAAAGCAGTGACCCAATCCTGAGTCCACCAAACCGGACCCCTTCAACACCCTGGCTGTGCCTAGAAATTCTGTCCATAAAAGTTATGAACAGAATCGGTGACAAAGGGCAGCCCTGGCGGAGTCCAACTCTCACTGGAAACGGGCTCGACTTACTGCCGGCAATGCGGACCAAGCTCTGACACGGTTGTACAGAGACCGAACAGCTCTTATCAGGGGTCCGGTACCCCATACTCCCGAGCACCCCCACAGGATTCCCGAGGGACACGGTCGAATGCCTTTTCCAAGTCCACAAAACACATGTAGACCGGTCGGGCAAACTCCCATGCACCCTCCAGGACTCTGCTAAGGGTGAAGAGATGGTCCACTGTTCGCGACCAGGGCGAAAACCACACTGTTCCTCCTGAATCCGAGGTTCGACTATCCGACGGACCCTCCTCTCCAGAACCCCCGAATAGACTTTTCCAGGGAGGCTGAGGAGTGTGATCCCTCTATAGTTGGAACACACCCTCCGGTCCCCATTTTTAAAGAGGGGGACCACCACCCCGGTCCGCCAATCAAGAGGCACTGTCCCGATGTCCATGCGATGTTGCAGAGGCGTGTCAACCAAGACAGTCCTACAACATCCAGAGCCTTAAGGAACTCGGCGTATCTCATCCACCCCGGGGCCCTGCCACCAAGGAGTTTTTTGACCACCTCGGTGACTTCAGTCCCAGAGATGGGAGAGCCCACCTCAGAGTCCCCAGGCTCTGCTTCCTCATTGGAAGGCATGTTAGTGGGATTGAGGAGGTCTTCAAGTACTCCCCCACCGACCCTAGCGTCGAAGTGAGGTCAGCAGCGCACCATCCCCACCATATACGGTGTTGACACTGCACTGCTTCCCCTCCTGAGACGCGGACGGTGGACCAGAATCTCCTGAAGCCGTCCAAAGTCGTTCTCCATGGCCTCTCCAAACTCCTCCCATGCCCGAGTTTTGCCTCAGCAACAACCAAGCGCGTTCGCTTGGCCTGCCGGTACCTATCAGCTGCCTCCAGAGACCCACAGGACAAAAAGGTCCTATAGGACTCCTTCTTCAGCTTGACGGCATCCCTCACCGCGGTGTCCACCAACGGGTTCGGGATTGCCGCCACGACAGGCACCGACCACCTTGCGGCCACAGCTCTGGTCAGCCGCCTCAACAATAGAGGCACGGAACATGGCCCATTAGGACTCAATGTCCCCACCTCCCTCGGGGCGTGGTTGAAGTTCTGCGGAGGTGGGAGTTGAAGCTACTTCTGACAGGGGACTCTGCCAGCCGTTCCCAGCAGACCCTCACAACACGTTTGGGCCTACCAGGTCTGACCGGCATCTTCCCCACCATGAAGCCAACTCACCACCAGGTGGTGATCAGTTGACAGCTCCGCCCCTCTCTTCACCCGAGTGTCCAAGACATATGGCGCAAGTCCACGACACGACCACAAAGTCGATCATCGACCTGAGGCCTAGGGTGTCCTGGTGCCAAGTGCACATATGAACACCCTTATGCTTGAACATGGTGTTCGTTATGGACAATCCGTGGCGAGCACAGAAGTCCAATAACAAAACACGCTCGGGTTCAGATCGGGGCCATTCCTCCCAATCACGCCCTTCCAGGTCTCACTGTCATTGCCCACGTGAGCATTGAAGTCTCCCAGCAAAACGAGGGAATCCCAGAAGGTATGCCCTCTAGCAACCCCTCCAGAGACTCCAAAAAGGGTGGATACTCCAAACTGCTGTTCGGTGCATACGCACAAACAACAGTCAGGACCCTTCCCCACCCGGCGGAGGGAGGCCACCCTCGTCCACGGGGTAAACCCCAATGCACAGGCTCCAGTGGGGGCAATAAGTATGCCCACACCTGCTCGGCGCCTCTCACCGGGGGCAACTCCAGAGTGGTAGAGAGTCCAGCCCCTCTCAAGGAGATTGGTTCCAGAGTCCAAGCTGTGCGTCGAGGTGAGTCCGACTATATCTAGCCGGAACCTCTCACCTGCGCACTAGCTCAGGCTCCTTCCCCTTCAGAGAGGTGACATTCCACGTCCCAAGAGCCAGTTTCTGTAGCCGAGGATCAGACCGCCAAGGTCCCCGCCTTCGGCCACCACCCAACTCACACTGCACCCGACCTCCTTGGCCCCTCCCATAGGTGGTGAGCCCATGGGGAGGAGGACCCACGTTACTTCTTCGGGCTGTGCCTGGCCGAGCCCCATGGGTGCAGTCCCGGCCACCAGGCGCTCGCCATCGAGCCCCACCTCCAGAGGGGGGCCCCGGTGACCCGCATCCGGGCAAGGGAAGACGTCGTCCAAGGTTTTTATTCTTCATCAGAGGTTTGTTGAACCGTACTTCGTCTCATCCCTCACCTAGGACCAGTTTGCCTTGGGTGGCCCTACCAGGGGCATAAAGCCCCGGACAACATAGCTCCTAGGATCATTGGGACACGCAAACCCCTCCACCACGATAAGGTGACGGTTCAAGGAGGGCACACAAAGAATTTTTTATCACTAAATCAGTGTTTCTCAAAATGCTTGATGGTGTTATATCTTGTGATACAGTTTATAATGAATTTAAGATACTTCTGAAACAATTTCATTTTAAAGGCAGACTTAATTGCTAAATTTTACTTTATGTTATGTGGGAAATAAACAGTAAAAATAAAAAAAATAAATAAATACATTCATGAAGACGATTGGCTTTCAGTAATTAAAGGATCACAACAATAATAATGTTTAAGAGTTTATAAATACGTTTTATTATAAAAGTACAAAAATGTTATTAATATAACACAAGAATTTAAAAAATTCACATACATTCATATGCATTCTACAATAGTCTTTAATGCTGTCAGACAGGGTACGAAGTGACAGGATGGCATGACAAACATTGAGTTTTATTCTTTATAAATTACAGGTTTAACATGGAACTTGTGTACAGTGGGGAACAACTGAAAATGAGGAATCCAAATTTAAAGAAAAAAAAGATGACTAACATTACATTTAATTTAAAATTAAATGTCTGTATGTGATGTTTAATTCATCAATATAAATTTAAAAATACATAAAATGGGAAAATTAACCTTTTTTATCAGTTGACATCTTTTCCTTAATTCAAATAATTTGACTAATTTAGAAAGGGATTAAACTTGTCAATTTAACAAATTAATAGATTTTTTTTTTTTTTGCAAAGACCAAAATCATGAAGGGAAAACAGCTGAAAATGTATATGCCAAAATCAGCCTCACTTTTGAAAACAATAAAATCACATTTGCAGATTGAGCGGAAATATACACTTTTATAAGCTTGTTTATGAAAATGAACGTAAAAGCCTAAATGAAAACATTAAATGCAGGCTGGGATTTTCAGATACATGTAGAACATCAAAGAGCCCAGCAAATCTCATTATCTTTTCCAGACATCAACTGTGCTAACCTGCTTCCATTTTCACATTTGCAAAAAATCCACAAAAACTCCACCTGGAAAGAGTTGAGATATACCTGCCTTAGTTCCTAAAGGATTCTGAAAAACACACAAACAAGCAACAATATGTTGAAAATGTGAAAGGTTTTGTATTTTGACACAAATTATATTTTCAGGGTCAGTAAGTAGCTAGGAAGGTGTTTTTGTATCAATGAGAGAAAACTCTCCTTAATGAGATAATACCAAAATACAAAGAATACAAAGTAGTAAAAGTACAACATAAAACATGACATTGAGAAGAGAAATTTAGTTAGCTGCCCTCAGGTATAAAATTTACAGTGTTTTAGAACAGCACACAGGCTCTTTACGATATAGATTTCCAAGCAGGAAACATTTTAAATTAAGGAAATACATCTGTAGAAGACTGTGTGCTTTTTTAAAATTTTAATCTAATGGAGGATCTTAAAGGACTACTGGTCATGTAAGGGCTCAGCATCTTTTATACACTATTTCTGTTGTCTACCTCTTTGTAGATACACCAGTAACCCTAGCATCCAGGTTGGCCATGAGATCTTTTAAAATTAGCACATTTCAGTATCCTCAGGTATACTTTGGTGTGCAGAGAAACACAAACAATATGTTTCTTTTCAAAAATCGTTTAGTAAAGCACAATAATTCACTGAACATGTCTTATTACAGGCATCATGAAATATATCTGACCAAGAGAGGAATCCCGACAGAACAATACTTTTTAGGCCAGGCTGAGGTCCACTGTAACCCGGTCCCAAGAACATACACACACACACACTTATCACAGAATTTAACAGACACACTGCCTCAGTCACTTGTAAACACTCAATCACACAAATGTTTAGTCAATTCAAACCTTTCAATTTGGAATCTATGCAAAATTGGGAAGCGTCAAGTACTGAATTCATTCTGGTGTTATTATCAGTACAATTGAGCAAGTATGTAATGAATAATTTTGCCTCCTTGCCTGAATAGGTTTCTGTTTATAATGATGAAGGGACTGGACAAAATTTGACAAGTGTGATAAAAGACCTGTTCAATATGTCATTAAGCACAAAGGCTGTAACTTGGATGATGGCTGTTGTCTGTATTAATTAATGAAGAATATCAAAGAATTTAGCCTCACCTCTCGGATCTCGATGTCAGAAGAATAGATCCATTACTATTTACAAATCTCTTTGACTACTTTGGGATATTATGGCTCAGTGTAGATTTCTGGGTATTATACTAATCCAGGCCAAAATATATTTTGATATGTGGTCTTGGTGAAGGCATTTTACCAACCTCAACATCTTTGACTGAGAGAGCTTTAGTTTGCCAAAATAACTGGGGCAAGTTATTTGTAGAGAGAAATAAGAGATGTACCTGTTATATTGATAATAGGCCAGAATGGTTTCATAAAGCAACAAGAGTTTGAAGAGGGTGTGATTTTAAGGATTCAAAGAGAGAAAATTTATTTTTGTTGCAGATGATGTGATGCTGTTCAGGCCATTTGATAAAAATATCAGTAATTTACTCTAAGTTATCATATGAATACGATTAAAACCAGAACCTCCTTATGTGAGATCATATCTTTCTTCTAGTAACTGGGAAATACTTATTCTTCGTGGAAAAGTTCAACTACTTTAGATTCCTGTACATAGTTGAAAGTTGACCAACAGACTGGTGCAAGATCATGAGCCTTTAAGCCCGTGGGCTCAATCTGCTATAGTGAAGTGGGAAGTCATTTGCTAAATGACTTGCCTTCCTATTCTTATCATAAAACCAATTTAAACATGTGTAACTAAATCTAAATAAATGGTCAATAGACATCAAAATGGCATAGAAAAGTATGTGTTTATATATATTCACACAGTTCAAGGAGATATTCAGCTAGCTTACCATTTCTTCCTGGAACTGTTTTATATGACTGTAATTTCTTGTCAATCTTCTTCTGCAGAACTGTAACCCAAAGAGAATTAACAGGTGCACACAGACTCCTGTTCTTTATGGTAATGAACCTGGGATGTTGAAATGATAATAGTCAAATTATTAAAAGACACATTAGGAGGGGTTGTTCATAATTTAAGATTTTACCACCTGGCAAAAATATTCACTAAGTATGTCTACTTTATGAGAGGTCAGAATACTAAATATCCAAACATCATAGACAATGTTTTTAGAACCAGAGCATCATCAGCCACACAACAAGCTGACACAGTCTCCCAAAAGTGTAATATCTGTATTCAGATCATCAAGTGAAACATCTGATGTCATTGGTGTCATGTTTACAGTGACACATCAACAGACACCTTCTAAGTCATTAATAAAGATTGATTTTTGAGAACTTTACTGGCATGCCTACTATAAGCTTAACCCATCACAACAATCTGAATATTTGCATACTACGGTATGTTTGTCAAAAAACATATTATTATTAAACAATGTAGATATGAGATACAACCACTTCAACTACACCCAAAAAACTAATATAGTAGGCCAAGCACCACCAATCTGTCCAAATGAATTCAGTGTCTGAACATCAATTTGAACTTCATGAGCTCAGCACCACTCATCTAAGAAACAAATCCACTGTTATATAGTAAATCAGTCCCTTTTCCCTTTGTTACATAAAATGATGGTGCAGAGTTGCGGAACATGTAGCTTAGGCCAAATTAGCCTTATGTTTCCAGTTAGATGAGAAAGATAAACCAGATCCACCACACTGTGTACTGAAGAGTTATTTGGTTAAGACAACAAGATGCTGTTTATAAAAAACTAAACCATGATGGAGAAAATTGTAAAGAGCAGAACTGTTACAGAGGTGTTTGTATATTTATTTTACAAACATGAGCCTGTGCATAATACATTGTGCTCTCATACTGATTTACTCTTTGTTAAGGTAAATGCAGAAATACTACATAATTAAATAATTTGCTAGATTTTGTTGGAATTTCAAATGTTTGCTTTCCAGTTTTGCTGAACTGAAGACCACAGGCCCATAATTCAACTAAAATATTCTACTATAGGCATTAATAAAAAATTTTGATTAAAACAGCAAAATCTGTTAAATCTGCAAAGAATCTAGAAAAATTGTAATATGGTGCTCATTTAAGTTATCAAATAAACTTTTCAAATTGAATCCATGGCTGCACTCAAAGAAATATTTAGCTAAGACTTTTGCAATGAATTACAACAACCTAATACATACTTATGAGCAATCTAAACAACTCTTTTGAATCCCCATATTACAAATGAAGAATTTTTCTCCATCTGTATAAGCTCACAGAAATGACCACCCACCAGGCTCAGATATGTGTTCTGGAGTTCAATCAGGATATTATACAAGTTGATAGATAATATACTATTAATATTATTAATTAATATGATGTTAATTTTTTGCAAGGTCCCCTCGTAAGGCTCCAGTTATATTTCAGCATGAATGGAGTTTTAAAAACCTGTGTAATATAGAGCATATATTAGGATTTACTAAGCATTTACATGCTTAATTTTTTATATCAGTTCTACCTACTCTGGCACTATCTTACCTGGATTTAAATTAATTGTTTTCAAACTTTTTTTATATCACAACTCAATTTTATGGAGGAGGAAATTTGATGACCCACATATACTATGTACAATTGTAGCATCTGTTGAAGGCTTAAACAGCCTGTTTCTGATTATAAAATGCTAATTGCTCAAAATATTAGTTTTTAAATTCAAAGTATTTTAAATTAAATATGTAAAAACTATAAAAACATATTGTCCTACATTTTTTTAATCTGCAATCCCAATGTGACCTTCTGGTGATCCCAACTGAGATTGTAACCCATAATCTGAGAATCCCTAATTTAAATAGTGTTGAACTTATTAATGTTGTAAATATTTTAGTTAAATATCGTTATTAATTATTGCCTTATGGGCGGCACGGTGGCGCAGTGGTGCAGTGGTAGCGCTGCTGACCTGGGTTCGCTTCCCGAGTCCTCCCTGCGTGGAGTTTGCATGTTCTCCCTGTGTCTGTGTGGGTTTCCTCTGGGTGCTCCAGTTTCCTCCCACAGTCCAAAGACATGCCAGTTAGGTAGCTTGTCGATTCTAAATTGGCCCTAGTGTGTGTCCTACGGTGGGTTGGCACCCTGCCCAGGATTGGTTCCTGCCGTGTTGGCTGGGATTGGCTCCAGCAGACCCTTGTGACCCTGTGTTTGGATTCAGCAGGTTAGAAAATGGATGAATTATTGCCTTTCACTAACTAAACACATCATCAGAAGGAATATATACTCTTCAGTAACCTGTCATTATTAAAGAATAAAATCTTTCATTTAGATGCAGCGTCCTGAAGAACACTCCAATAAAAAACTATTAATACTAAATTGACTTAATAAAACTCAAATGATTTATATTCTGGTATGGAATTCAGTAAGCAGTAAAATCAGCTTTTTTAGACAGACATAACCAGCCAAGATTCTGAGAGGAAAAAAAATGTAGTAATTATTCTTCTAGTCATGCACATGTTTCTGAGTATTAGATATTTCAAGTCAAGTGTATTCTGGGTGTCTTTTACTTGTGTATGCAAGTAATAGACATCATTCAGCTAGGTTTACTGTATATGCTGTCTACTACTATATAACTGAATATCCACTTAATTTTTATTACAGTTAGTTCCTAAATTGTTTTATAGAACTGTACATTATTTTGCAAAATAGAAACTCCATAACCAACTTACACAATGGCCTCAATGAGACAGCCATTACTCAGCTCCTGCTTTTTGTAGCTTCTAACCAGTTTGAAGGGAATAGGATGGTTGCTGACATGTAAACAGCAGTCTTGTACCGTATTACTGTCTCCGAAGGTCTCTGCAAGAAAAAAAAAATCCTTACAAGATTACATGGCTTACAACGCTGAATAAACTAACTATAAAACTGTCAGCGAAGAATGACAAAGATTTACAGGATTTGAAAGTACAGATAAAGAAACACATGCAGTGGAGCAGCAAGTGAAAACCTTGTGATATTAAATGATTTACGAGAATTTCACTCGTATTACCTAGGGACTGTACACGCTTAAGCACATAATGATACACTGTCCACGCGGATTATCACCTTGCACAGCATAGCAATTTATCCCTTTTGTTGTGAGGGAAGATGCGGTAGACACTGCACTATTATCAAATTGGTTACATTAATATCACAAAAGTGTACAAAACAATAATTTAGAAAAATCTGTGAATTACGCCAATAAAGACGTAATTCGAAGCACATAGCATTCGCTGTAAGCAAAAGCAAAAAATTAGGGAATGCGTTGTCTTTTACTCAATAACGTAAAGTCAGTTTTGACAGGTCAGTCAAGGACCAAAGATATAAGGTTTAACATTTATGATATCGGATCTGTGGAGCCGTTAACAAATTCCATGGAGGTAAACAACATCCTTCAGTTTATTCATTTCCAAACGTTGTTAGTGCAATTTTTTTATTCATAGACAAAAGTAATTTCAGTATGTTTTATCAATATAGCAGTAATAATTTTCATTGAAAATTAGCTAAGATACTAAACGATATCAATGATATTAAACGTGTATAAACTTAACCATCGCCTTAATATCTATTTATAACTCCTTCCAGTGTTTGGCAACTGCCGGTAGATGTCGCTAGAAGGAAGATGTCCGTACTCATGTTTTAGGATAAAAAAAACCGTTTCTATGACGTTTAATACTGCATCCCAAAGCTTGTGTTAGGATTTTGTTTTGTGGTACTGTTGCTTATTTTTTAGGCACAATATTTAATAACACATTTCTTGACATACTAAAGTTGTAATTTACAAAAAGGTATGACGATCCATGTAAAACAGTTTATCCATTCGATTCGTTTATCTAGTTTTAGGTGGTGTAAAGCCAAAATGGAAACTAAAAGCGGACACAACACCAGTCTATCGCAAGTTACACTTGCCCATAATTACACGGGCATAATTTAAGTTTACTTGCGCGGGATGAAAATTCACAAACAAAGAGAAGGTGCAAATTCCACACAGTCAGTGAGTCGGCTGAGATTCAAATCCACGCCTGTGACGCCCCTAGGTTTAATTTAGGGAGCTGTAGTAAATGCAAGAAGTAAATGCATTGCCTAGTACTAATGAATTCGAGCATACCCATATTTACAGTACCTATTAATTTAAATTATCATCTTGGTGATTTATTTTCTTTTACATTCCTATATATTATTGATACAATGTGTGTATCACCTCTTCGGGATATCTTTGCTTCTGCACAAACAGCACTCACTTTAGAAAAGCATTATGGAGATTCTGCATAGATGAAAATCCTTCATTAAAAAAGACACTGCAATGAATGCAGAATGAAGCATTCCATTTAAGATTACAACTCATACTTTTATATAAACACTGTAAAAGTGTTCGAATCTTTCGGGTTAAGATTACTCAGCAAATAAAAGAAATAGACTTGAGTCAGTTCCATGTGACGTCAGTGTGATGATGCGCTTGAGGAGGCAGACAGGGATTTTTTTTTTTATCCCGGATGTGTTTCATTCGAATAATTCAGTACTCAGTGAAACGCGCAGCAATTAACATTGTTAACATGTAGCGGGCAAAATATAAAATACGGTATATACACGGAAATTCTAAATCTCATAAGAAATCGTTTAAGTAAATTATATATATATATAATATATATATATATATATATATATATATATATATATATATATATATATATATATACATATATATATATATATATATATATATATACAGTTTAAAACTCACCCCATGTGCAACACCAGAGGACCAACAAAACAAGGAAGAGCCCAGGTATGCGAGAGGCCATTGTTGCTTTTCCAGTATCTTTTCTTGGCAGAAGTCGTAAGTCTGTAGTCGAAGTGTGATTACTGGAGGAAACGTGCCGGCTTTATAGAGGATGGTAACTTTCATTTTGAGATGAAAAGCGAAGGGCCCGTTTGGGCAGTGAGGACCCAACAAGGGGAAAGGGTTGTTGTTTTGGGAAAAGGCATGTGCTTCTGCATTTTGTCGTTCATTCCCTTTTTCCAAGGGGCACTAACAAGCTATTGAATTAATTAATCAAACGACATGTTCTTGGACATAATGATAGATTCTGTCGGGAAACAATGATAACTTTTCCAGTGCACAGATCAGTTTTTTAATTTAATAGTGAGCGCGTCAAAGTATCTTACTGACTGTAGTGAAATCTTTATTATTATTATTATTATTATTATTATTATTATTATTATTATTAAAGTGTTATTTATATAATGCATTTTAAACTTGTAATGAAGTCGAGTAACTTTGTGCACATTATTACCTTATTTGTTAGCATTTTAGTTCCCTTTCTTACTGAAGCACATAAAAGCCTCTGGCACTTTTTAGCCATCTTTTTCACACCTCCTTAATCAGTGCCGATTTAAAACCTTTTGAGGCCCTAAGCACTTAAAAGATTTTGGTGTCCCCATATATATGAGCTGTATTCACTCACAGTGGACGACTGAACGGGACAGACGACATGACATAAACAAGAACGACCACGTGAGCCTCGATGGACCATGTGACAGTTACCAGATTTGATCTGGGTTGAGACCCCCCAGGACACTATCAGTCGTCTCATTAGGACATACAAGCACGTGGGGTTGTACAAACTGCCCAGTACAATTTTGAGTTGCTGCAATGAAATTATGGCAAAATGGACTAGCCTGCCACATCATTTTTTCACTTTGATTTTCTGGGTGTCTTTGAATTCAGTCCACTGTAGGTTGACAGTTTTCATTTCCATAAAATGGTGTGGCATCCTTTAGTTCCTAACACATTACCCAGTCCATACCAGTGTAGATATCCAGCATGATTTTTATCCCATTGAGATCTGATGTGTTTTCAAAGTGTTCCTTTAATATTTTGAGCAGTTTATATATTGAAGCAACATTTCTTGAGCATGTCACTTTCTTGCACTTTCATTGTTTGACAGAAAATGCTATAATTGTTGTTATTTTAATAATCCTTTTAGTAATGATCTTGAGATGGCAGTGTAATAAATTACACATTTATTCACATGGTCCACACACATATTCTGAACTGACTTTGACTTTTATGCCCATATACTGGGACAATTTATAGTCACCTATTAGTCTAATGTTTATGGTTTTAGGAAAAAAATGAGTACACATAGTCTGGTAAAATTCTTACTTGCATTTTTCTGCAAAATAGTGGCAGTTGTATAACAGCAATAAAAAGACATATACAATCACTTAAATGAATACATAAACAAGTAGCATAAACAATAAATATATAATTAAAAATTGCAAATAATATGAACATACAAATGTATATGTATACATACATCAACACATACAGTATTTTTTGCTTGACATTCAGTAACCTTGCAACTTTAGGTAGAAACTCTGACTCTGCTGGTGTTAATGACAGTGGTTCAGTACTATTTGCCAAATTGTTTTTTGCAATAAGTGAGAAAAGTGACTGTGCAGGATGGCTGAGATGTTTAATAAGGAAATTTTATTTTCTAAGCATAGGCTTTTACATGCACCGAACAGAAGGTGGCTGAGTGCTGGAACATAATCTGTGCCACCTTCACCACTAACTGCAGTTTTTTACATTCCTAAGCCCAATTGGCCCTGTAACAGGATGTTATGTAGTCTGTGAGGATGGATTGTGGATCTCTAAAAGTATGTGAGAAAACTTAGGGGAATCCAAGCTTTCCTTAGATGCAAGTACAAGAAATAAAGGTTTGGTGAACATTATTTGGCAATAGTTAAACTGTGATTCCCACTTATGATCATAAATGATGGACACTGCAGAAATTTAAAGCTGCTCTCCATCTCAACAGCATCCCAGCTGATGTGGATGGTAGTGTGGTGTGCTTTAGCTTCCTAAAGTACTTAACCAGCTATTTTATTTTACAACATTTAAGGGGGTTTAATGATAGACTGAAAGTCATGTTTAGCCACACAGACAATAGTGAATTTGGAGTGCAACAGTGGTCGTAGCTATTAATACTCTACTGTAGTAGAGTGCCTGAGTTGAGAGTTAGTGTGGAAGATGCCATGAGGGAAATCTGTACCTGATGAATTTTGCCAGTCAAGAAGTCAAAAATTTAGTTGCAGAGTGTTAAATGCTGTGCTATAACCTATACACAGATATTCCAATATGAAGCTCAAGGTATAATGTATTTTCTATGGAGCATTTTAGACAATATGTAAACTAGAAGTGTTCTAGTCTATATGGAATACTCAGTTTAATACATTTCAACACCAGACATTCAAAGCAGTGAGTGCCATTGGTCTATTGCCCTTTAGACATTCCACTTTTGCTTTCTTAGGCACAAGGATAACTAGTTATTAGTGAAACAGACAGGTTTTGATTTACATATGGCTTCACAAAATTGACACAAAGTTTTTTGTGCATTTTCTCAATTAAAAACCTGAAACTCACTAAAATGTGTTTTTTTTTTCTTTAAGGCTTGTAAAGTTTTTTACAATGGGAAACAATGAATAGTGATCCCAAAAGCCACACTTCCACATATACCTGCATTGTATTCCAGTGCTGCATGCAAAATAATATAATCTGGAGCACCCCCGCCAGATCATCTCTTTTTATGCTCTTTGTTCAGATCCCCATAGAGAAGTGCAGTAGGAATTTTTAAAATATGAACTGCTGCATATTTTTCAGATAAACATATAAAAAAGCACCCCATTGCACACATTCCTGTGTTTTCCCCATATTAAAGTTTGATTTCACAAGAAGCCCAAACACACACACCGTTACTTACCAACAACCCTTTCCTGTTTCTTGACCCCAGCAGAAGAAGACAAGGATATGCCATGGCAGTGGTGGTTCTACACTGTTTCATTAGAGGGATCAGATGCATTTGTCTTTACGTTCTGTATTAATCACAACAGATTACAGGCATTAGGAAGCAAAAGACAATTGTGGAAACCAGTAAATATTTAGTTAATAAAATGTTTATTTCATAAACTTGATATTTTTTACATTTATACTATTAAGGTTTTATTCTAGCATTAACGTATCAACATATGTACATCAAATGATTTTGCCCTCTACTTAAAAGAGCATACATAATCTGCATGTGTTCAGTTTTATTTATTACATTTTTATTTTGTTTGTTTTACCAGTTGTGACATGCAATTTATTTATGGTTTCTTGCAAACAGATCAACAAGCTCATCTAGATTCAATGCTCTTGCCTTCCTTGACTCAATACTCAGTATACCTAAATTGCTCAATCGCTCATAGGACTTCAACTGTTTTAGTTTCTAAAAACTCCATTCACAAGAAGCAGTACTAACTGGGATTGACACTGCTGTTTTGCAGAACGGAAAGTGCTAATAAAACCCTTTATAAGGTTCAATAAATGACATCAGCTCGACAATACTAGAGGGTCTCTGCATGCCATTCTGAGGTTTCCTTTGGAAAATTTCTCTGGAAACAATGTAGTTCATGCCCCATGTCCCCAATGTTCATGTTTTCTAACATACGAAACAGAGCCAGAGAAATGCATCACTTTCAAGGTTTAACCTTTGGATGCTATTCATTATGTCACATGTTTTGATAAACTCAGCAAGCATCTGATCTAAGACATGACTACACGAAAGCTATCTTTGTCTAGCAGATAATATGACCATTTCTGACCCTTCAGTAGTGAGTACAGTATAGTTTTCCAGTAATTTGAGAGCTTATCTTTTTTGTGTTTTTATTAAAAATAAAAATATTTACTTCTATAGCACACTTTCATACACAAGATATAGCTCAAAGTGATTTAAAACATATCAAAAGAAATAGTTATAAGAAAAGAAAAACTGATTAAATTAGGTAAGAATAATAATGAATAAGTACTAAACAATACATCAATACAAGCTTATGTAACATAGATACATTATTTTATTAGCAAAAAAGCAGCGTCCTTATATATAGTATTGCATTTTAAGCTAAAGAAGGGCCATATGGCCAGGAGTACAGAATCTGCAGGGGTTCCAAAGTCAAAAGATCACCCAGACAACTGGCCATTTAAAATAACATAAATATATAAAGTCATTCCTCATTGTTTTCAGGCTTTAATAATCTTCCGTTTTTATTTTGCCTCTGCTACTAAATTAGACTCAATGGATTTTACCAAATTACATCTATATATAGTACCTATGATTTGAGATGGTGATGAATGAAATACATCTTGTTTTCAACACAATAAACGGACATTACAAAACCAAGTAATTCCATATGATTTGGCCCAGGGCTGTCTTACCGGCATCATAGGTCCTCAGGCCTAGTGCAATGGGGTTCCTGTCTTGATAACAAAACTGAAACATACACAGGCATCAGAAACATTGTGGACCCCTATGATCCTGGGGCCCCCAGCAAGTGCCCATTGTGCCTATAAGTTAAGAAGGCCCTGATTGATCCAAAATATGTTCTTTGGCATGTTTAAAACCATCCCGTCATAGTCATGTGCTAATAATTTATTTGTAAAACTCAAGAAAGGCAAGCTTTACAGATCATCTGTCTTATATTTTTATTAGTAGCATAGGACTGAGTTTGGACCCTAGTAAATTGAAGGTGGTGTTCAAATGGAAAGAGCCCAGTTCTGTTAAACAGGTCCAACTACTTGAAATCTTTGCAAATCATTATAGTCATTTCATTAAATATTTCAGCAAACTATTTGCCTCAAGCATATGTTTATCAAAATGAATTTTCATTGATTTCTATTGAAAGCTGAGGCACAAAGAACCTTAGTGAAATTAAATAGACATTTTTTTATTTCTTTAGTTTATTTTCAAAAACAAAAAAACATTACAACAACATACTCCACCAACAAATAATAACATTGCAAACAATTTAATTCAAAATCAATCCAGAGAAAACTAAATAAAAACACAGAAATACAACAGGAAAAACAGACCATCCAAGTTCACTTATGCCTGTCTCATATCACTTAGATATCTCAATTCCATTTGAAATTGAAGTAGATGTCTTGAGTATCAGTTTGGATGTAATTTTCTATGATACATACAAGCTCCATCTGCACACATTTTACTTAATAAAATGAATCTCAACACAGCAGAAATATGATACAAGAAACAGACAACTGCTGAAAATAAAATTGATATTAGATGAGTAAAGACACTGATTTAGGGAACAGAACCCTCTTATCACAAAAATCATATGCATTTAAAAATTGCTAAAAGCTGGATATGACTGGCAGTTTTTTTGGTGGACTGAATGGCCTATTCTGGTAAAAAGTCTTTCTAATATTCCAATGTTCTGTAAGATTAAATGTACAACAGGCCAAGGGAGTTTCTAGTTATCTCATATTAGGCTGGGCATCCCAATCAAAAGACTGATTCATTATTTATACTTTTGATGATGGTGATCAGTAACTTATGTGAAAAAATCAAACTTATTTATTAGAATTAATCAGATAGGCCTTTAGGATTGATCCTGGGTCCCTGCTTAGAATTTTCATTACACAGCATTTGTTTAGGCAACTTCGTTCATAAATTCTAGGCAAGCTTAATAGGTATGCCCCGAAAGGCTCTATTTTGATCAGAGGTTTTAGAACTCTTTTTGTCTCATTTGTTTCCAATTTTATGTACATTTCAGTTGTTTTTCATAATGTTAATATATTCACATTGTTCAATATATTTGAAAGTACTGCCGTTTTTTGTGTTCTCTCAAAAGTTTACAACAATGTTGTTGACGGCTTCTAAATGCATTTATAACCATGGGATCTGGCTTCTTCCTTATGCCTTAGTATTATGTTATTTAAAGATGATGTCATGCTATTTCAGGTGTTCACATATTAGGTTGAGCACTCAACCTTTTCCTCCACATTTTTTTTCATTATGAATTAGTAATTTGCAGTGGGCTGGCACCTTGCCCAGGGTTTTTTTCCTGCCTTGCACCCTGTGTTGGCTGGGATTGGCTCCAGCAGACCCCCATGACCCTATAGTTAGGATATAGTGGGTTGGATAATGGATGGATGGATGGAATTAGGGCAGGATAATAGGAGAGGGACTGGACATGTTTTGAACTTCGATATTTGGATAGCATTTTGTAGCTTTTGTGATTGCTTTTTATAATCCCTTTTCTGTTTTTCTACCTCTACCTGTTAAATGACTATGTCTCTTTTCCTTTAAAAGAGCAACAATTTCTTTGTCTTTCTTTCTTCCACTGCTTACAGATTCAACTACTCCAATTCATAACAGCACCATAAAAAATGTACAAAGCTCCAAAATGATTATGATAAAAAATTGAATAAATTATCACTTTTTTTTTTTGATTTTAGAAAAAATAAATGTATTTTTATTTATTAATGAAGGTAACTGATCAGTGCATGCAAACCATATTGTATGTTGCAATCTCAAGATAGTAATGTAGATGTAATGTTTCTAAGAGTAAATAAATCTACTATGGAAGGCTGAACCTTTTGCTTCAGCACCCCAAATGTAGTAAATGATCTTCAGGCTTGTGTTCCATTAGTCTCATCATTTAAATACAGGTTGAAGACTCACTATTTCAATCCAGCATAACCTGTCTACAGCTGCTGATCAGGTATTTATATTTCAGCTATTCTAGTTAGTGATCTGAACACAAATTTCAGTGTGGCATTTATTATAATTAGTTACTGACACTACTCTGTTCTATTTCTCTTCTTACTGACCTACAGTGACACTTGGGGCTGAGCTGCTATGTTAGCCCATGAAATTTAACAGGATTTCATTTTTTATATGGTCCAGCATGAACTTATATGATATCAGTAGAATGTTTAAAAAGGGATGCACGGCCAGTTGTTTAGCTGTAACTTTGTCTGATTTTAATTGGAACTTTTCTTCTCATAACTGACTATAGATATCCTAGATTTTTTTTTTTTTTTTTTGAAGGAATGCTTAATGGTTTAGGTTTTGTTTACCTGCTCTCTGTTTTCAGCTGAAGGCACAAAGAATTTTTTATCACTAAATCAGTGTTTCTCAAAATGCTTGATGGTGTTATATCTTGTGATACAGTTTATAATAAATTCAAGATACTTCTGAAACACTTTCATTTTAAAGGCAGACTTAATTGCTAAATTTTACTTTATGTTATGTGTGAAAAAAACACATTGCAAAAATAAAAAAATAAATACTGTAAATACATTCATGAAGACGATTGGCTTTCAGTAATTAAAGGATCAGGACAATAATAAGGTTTAAGAGTTTATGAATACTTTTTATTATAAAAGTACAAAAATGTTATTAATATAATACATGAATTTAAAAAATAACATACATTCATATGCATTCTACAATAGTCTTTAATGCTGTCAGACAGGGTACGAAGTGACAGGATAGCATGACAAACATTGAGTTTTATTCTTTATAAATTACAGGTTTAACATGGAACTTGTGTACAGTGGGGAACAACTGAAAATGAGGAATCCAAATTTTGAGAAATACAAAGATGACTAACATTACATTTAATTTAACATTGAATGTCTGTATGTGATGTTTAATTCATCAATATAAATTCAAAAATACATAAAATGGGAAAATTAACTTTTTTTATCAGTTGACACCTTTTCCTTAATTCAAATAATTTGCCTAATTTAGAAAGGGATGAAACTTGTTCAGTTTAACAAATTAATAGAATATTTTTTTTTGCAAAGACCAAAATCATGAAGGGAAAAATGGCTAAAAATGCATACGCCAAAATCAGCCTGGCTTCTGAAAACAATAAAATCACATTTGCAGATTGAGCGGAAATATACACTTTTATAAGCTTGTTTATGAAAATGAACGTAAAAGCCTAAATGAAAACATTAAATGCAGGCTGGGATTTTCAGATACATGTAGAACATCAAAGAGCCCAGCAAATCTCATTATCTTTTCCAGACAGCAACTGTGCTAACCTGCTTCAATGTTCACATTTGCAAAAAAATCCACAAAAACTCCACCTGGAAAGAGTTGAGATATACTTTCCTTAGTTCCTAAAGGATTCTGAAAAACACACAAGCAAGCAACAATATGTTGAAAATGTGAAAGGTTTTGTATTTTGACACAAATTATATTTTCAGGGTCAGTAAGTAGCTAGGAAGGTGTTTTTGTATCAATGAGAGAAAACTCTCCTTAATGAGAAAATACCAAAATACAAAGAATGCTTCCAAAGTAGTAAAAGCACAACATGAAACATGACATTGAGAAGAGAAATTTAGTTAGCTGCCCTCAGGTATAAAATTTACAGTGTTTTAGAACAGCACACAGGCTCTTTACGATATAGACTTCCAAAGCCTGAAACATTTTAAATTAAGGAAATACATCTGTAGACGACTGTGTGCATTTTTAATCTTAATCTAATGGAGGATCTTAAAGGACTACTGGTCATGTAAGGGCTCAGCATCTTTCATACACTGTTTCTGTTGTCTACCTCTTTGTAGATATACTAGTAACCCTAGCATAAAGGTTGGCCATGAGATCTTTTATAATTAACACATTTCAGTATCCTCAGGTGTACTTTGGTGTGCAGAGAAACACAAACAATGTGTTTCTTTTTACAAATAGTTTAGTAAAGCACAATAATTCACTGAACATGTCTTATTACAAGCATCATGAAATATATCTGACTAAGAGAGGAATCCCGACAGAACAATACTTTTTAGGTCTGGCTGAGGTCCACTGTAACCCGGTCCCAAGAACATACACACATACACACACACATCACAAAATTTAACAGACACACTGCCTCAGTAACTTGTAAACATTCAATCACACAAATGTTTAGTCAATTCAAACCTTTCAATTTGGAATCTATGCAAAATTGCGAAGCGTCAAGTACTGAATTCATTCTAATGTTATTATCAGTACAATTGAGCAAGTATGTAATGAATAATTTTGCCTCCTTGCCTGAATAGGTTTCTGTTTAAAATGATGAAGGGACTGGACTAAATTTGACAAGTGTGATAAAAGAGCTGTTCAATATGGCATTAAGCACAAAGGCTGTAACTTGGATAATGGCTGTTTTCTGTATTAATTTATGAAGAATATCAAAGAATTTAGCCTCACCTCTCGGATCTCGATATCAGAACAATCGATCCATTACTCTTTACAAATCCCTTTGAGTGCTTTGGGATATTATGGCTCAGAGTAGATTTCTGGGTATTATACTAATCCAGGCCAAAATATATTTTGATATGTGGTCTTGGTGAAGGCATTTTACCAACCTCAAATCTTTGACTGAGAAGGCTTCAGTTTGCCAAAATAACTGGAGCAAGTTATTTGTAGAGAGAAATAAGAGATGTACCTGTTATATTGATAATAGGCCAGAGTGCTTTCATAAAGCAACAAGAGTTTGAAGAGCATGTGATTTTAAGGATTCAAAGAGAGAAAAAGTATTTTTGTTGCAGATGATGTGATTGTGTTCAGGCCATTTGATAAAAATTTCAGTAATTTACTCTAAGTTGTCATATGAATATGATTAAAACCAGAACCTCCCGTGGGCTCAATCTGCTATAGTGAAGTGGGAAGTCATTTGCTAAATGAATTGCCTTCCTATTCTTACCATAAAACAAATTTAAACATGTGTAACTAAGTCTAAATAAATGGTCAATAGACACCAAAAGGACATAGAAAAGTACAGTATGTGTTTATATATATTCACACAGTTCAAGGAGATATTCAGCTAGCTTACCATTTCTTCCTGGAACTGTTTTATATGACTGTAATTTCTTGTCAATCTTCTTCTGCAGAACTGTAACCCAACGAGAATTAACAGGTGCACACAGACTCCTGTTCTTTATGGTAATGAACCTGGGAAGTTGAAATTATAATAGTCAAATTATTAAAAGACACATTAGGAGGGGTTGTTCATAATTTAAGATTTTACCACCTGGCAAAAATATTCACTAAGTATGTCTACTTTATGAGAGGTTGGAATACTAAATATGCAAACATCATAGACAATGCTTTTAAAACCAGAGCATCATTAGCCACACAACAAGCTGACACAGTCTCCCAAAAGTGTAATATCTGTATTCAGATCATCAAGTGAAACATCTGATGTCATTGGTGTCATGTTTACAGTGACACATCAACAGACACCTTCTAAGTAATTAATAAAGATTGATTTTTGTGAACTTTACTGGCATGCCTACTATAAGCTTAACCCATCACAACAATCAGGACATTTGAATACTACGGTATGTTTGTCAAAAAACATATTTTTTAATAGAATTTTAAACAATGTAGATATGAGATACAACCACTTCAACTACACCCAAAAAACGAACATAGTAGGCCAAGCACCACCAATCTATCCAAATGAATTTAGTGTCTGAACATCAATTTGAACTTCATGAGCTCAGCACCACTCATCTAAGAAACAAATCCACTGTTATATAGTAAATCAGTCCCTTTGCTAGATGCTGCCCCTTTTCCCTTTGTTACATAAAATGATGGTGCAGAGTTGTGGAACATGTAGCTTAGGCCAAATTAGCCTTATGTTTCCAGTTAGATGAGAAAGATAAACCAGCTCTACCACACTGTGTACTGAAGAGTTATTTGGTTAACACAACAAGATGCTGTTTATAAAAAACTAAACCATGATGGAGAAAATTGTAAAGAGCAGAACTGTTAAAGAGGTGTTTGTATATTTATTTTACAAACATGAGCCTGTGCATAATACATTGTGCTCTTATACTGATTTACTCTTTGTTAAGGTAAATGCAGAAATACTACATAATTAAATAATTTGCTATATTTTATTAGAATTTCAAATGTTTTGCTGAACTGAAGACCACAGGCCCACAATTCAAATAAAATATTCTAACTATAGGCATTAATAAAAAATTTTGATTAAAACATAGCATAGATCAGATTTGGTTAATCTATCTTCCTTGGTTACACGATCAATACAGAATCTTCCCTAAAACAGACTAGATTTCAATATAGCAAAGAATCTAGAAAAAATGTAATATGGTGCCCATTTATGTTATCAAATAAACTTCAAATTGAATCCATGGCTGCACTCAAAGAAATATTTAGATTATTAAGACCTTTGTAATGAATGACAACAACCTAATACATACTTATGAGCAATCTAAACAACTCTTTTGAATCCCCATATTACAAATGAAGAATTTTTCTCCATCTGTATAAGCTCACAGAAATGACCACCCACCAGGCTCAGATATGTGTTCTGGAGTTCAAGCAGGATATTATACAAGTTGATAATATACTATTGATATTATTAATTAATATGATGTTCATTTTTTGCAAGGTCCCCTCATAAGGCTCCAGTTATATTTCAGCATGAATGGAGTTTTTAAAACCTGTGTAATATAGAGCATATATTAGGATTTACTAAGCATTTACATGCTTAATTTTTTATATCAGTTCTATCTACTCTGGCACTATCTTACTAAAATTTAAAGATTTAAAATTTTAAGATTTAAATTAATTGTTTTCAAACTTTTTTTATATCACAACTCAATTTTATGGATGACAAAATTTGATGACCCACATATACTATGTACAATTGTGGCATCTGTTGAAGTGCTTAAACAGCCTGTTTCTGGTTATAAAATGCAAATTGCTCAAAATATTAATTTTTAAATTCAAAGTATTTTAAATTAAATATGTAAAAAAATATAAAAACATATTGTCCTACATTTTTTTAATCTGCAATCCCAATGTGACCTTCTGGTGACCCCAAATGAGATTGTAACCCATAATCTGAGAATCCCTAATTTAAATAGTGTTGAACTTATTAATGTTGTAAATATTTTAGTTAAATATCACTATTAATTAGTGCCTTATGAGGGGCACAGTGGTGCAGTGGTAGCGCTGCTGTCTCGCAGTTTGGAGACCTGGGTTCGCTTCCCAGGTCCTCCCTGCGTGGAGTTTGCATGTTCTCCCTGTGTCTGTGTGGGTTTCCTATAGGCGCTCCGGCTTCCTCCCACAGTCCAAAGACATGCCAATTAGGTGGATTGGCGATTCTAAATTGGCCCTTGTGTGTCCTGCAGTGGGTTGGTTCCTGCCTTGTGCCCTTGGATTGGCTTCAGTAGACCCCTGTGTTTGGATTCAGCGGGTTAGAAGATGGATGGATTGTTGCCTTTCACTAACTAAACACATCCTCAGAAAGAATGTATACTCTTCAGTAACCTGTCATTATTAAAGAATAAAATCTTTCATTTAGATGCAGTGTCCTGAAGAACACTCCAATAAAACACTATCATTACTAAATTGACTTAATAAAACTGAAATGATTTTATATTCTGGGGTGGAATTCAGTAAGCAGTAAAATCAGCTTTTTTAGGCAGACATAACCAGCCAAGATTCTGAGAGGGAAAAAAAAAGTAATTATTCTTCTAGTCATGCAAATGTTTCCGAGTATTAGATATTTCAAGTCAATTGTATTCTGGTGTCTTTTACTTGGGGCGTATGCAAGTAATAGACAACATTCAGCTAGGTTTACTGTATATGCTGTCTACTACTATATAACTGAATATCCACTTAATTTTTATTTCAGTTAATTCCTAAATTGTTTTATAGAACTGTATATTATTTTGCAAAATAGAAACTCCATAAACAACTTACACGATGGCCTCAATGAGACAGCCATTACTCAGCTCCTGCTTTTTGTAGCTCCTCACCAGTTTGAATGGAATAGGATGGTTGCTGACATGCAAGCAGCAGTCTTGAACCGTATTACTGTCTCCGAAAGTCTCTGCAAGAAAAAAAAATCCTTAGAAGATTAAATGGCTTACAACGCTGAATAAACTTAACTATAAAACTGTCAGCGAAGAATGACAAAGATATACAGGATTTGAAGGTACAGATAAAGAAACACATATAGTGGAGCAACAAGTAAAAACCTTGTGATATTAAATGATTTACGAGAATTTCACTCGTATTACCTAGGGACTGTACACGCTTAAGCACATAATGATACACTGTCCACGCGGATATCACCTTGCACAGAATAGCAATTTATCCCTTTTGTTGTGAGGGAAGATGCGGTAGACACTACACTATTATGAAATTGGTTACATTAATATCACAAAAGTGTACAAAACAATAATTTAGAAAAATCTGTGAATTACGCCAATAAAGACGTAATTCGAAGCACATAGCATTCGCTGTAAGTAAAAGCAAAAAATTAGGGAATGCGTTGACTTTTACTCAATAACGTAAAGTCAGTTTGACAGGTCAGTCAAGGACCAAAGATATAAGGTTTAACATTTATGATATCGGATCTGTGGAGACGTTAACAAAATCAATGGATTTAAACAACATCCTTCAGTTTATTCATTTCCAAACGTTGTTAGTGCAATTTTTTTATTCATAGACAAAAGTAATTTCAGTATGTTTTATCAATAAAGCAGTAATAATTTTCATTGAAAATTAGCTAAGATACTAAACGATATCAATGATATTAAACGTGTATAAACTTAACCATCGCCTTAATATCTATTTATAACTCCTTCCAGTGTTTGGCAGCTGCCGGTAGATGTCGCTAGAAGGAAGATGTCCGTACTCATGTTTTAGGATAAAAAAAACCGTTTCTATGACGTTTAATACTGCCTCCCAAAGCTTGTGTTAGGATTTTGTTTTGTGGTACTGTTGCTTATTTTTTAGGCACAATATTTAATAATATATTTCTTGACATACTAAAGTTGTAATTTACAAAAAGGTATGACGATCCATGTAAAACAGTTTATCCATTCGATTCGCTTATCTAGTTTTAGGTGGTGTAAAGTCAAAACGGAAACTAAAAGCGGACACAACACCAGTCTATCGCAAGTTACACTTGCCCATAATTACACGGGCATAATTTAAGTTTACTTGCGCGGGATGAAAATTCACAAACAAAGAGAAGGTGCAAATTCCACACAGTCAGTGAGTCGGCTGAGATTCCAATCCAAGCCTGTGACGTTCAATTTAGGGAGCTGTAGTAAATGCAAGAAGTAAATGCATTGCCTAGTACTAGTGAATTCGAGCATACCCATATTTACAATTCATATTCATTTAATTATCATCTTGGAGATTTATTTTCTTTTACATTACAATATATTATTGATACAATGTGTGTGTCACCTCTTCGGAATATCTTTGCTTCTGCACAAACAGCACTCACTTTACAAAAGCATTATGGAGATTCTGCATAGATGACAATCCGTCATTAAAAAAAGACGCTGCAATGAATGCAGAATGAAGCATACCATTTAAGATTACAACTCATACACTGTAAACGTGTTCGAATCCTTCGGGTTAAGATTACTCAGCAAATAAAAGAAATAGACTGAGTCAGTTCCATGTGACGTCAGTTTGATGATGCAGTTGAGAAGGCAGACAGGGATTTTTTTTTATCTCGGATGTGTTTCATTCGAATAATTCAGTACTCAGTGAAACGCGCAGCAATTAACATTGTTAACATGTAGCGGGCAAAATATAAAATACGGTATATACACGGAAATTCTAAATCTCATAAGAAATCGTTTAGTAAATAATATATATATTTAAAAACTCACCCCATGTGCAACACCAGAGGACCAATAAAGCAAGGAAGAGCCCAGGTATGCGAGAGGCCATTGTTGCTTTTCCAGTATCTTTTCTTGGCAGAAGTCGTAAGTCTGTATAAGTGTGGTTACTGGAGGAAACGTGCCGGCTTTATTGAGGACGATAACTTTCATTTTGAGATGAAAAGGGAAGGGCCCGTTTGGGTAGTGAGGACCCAACACGGGGAAAGGGTTGTTGTTTTGGGAAAAGGCATGTGCTTCTGCATTTTGCCGTTTATTCCCTTTTTCCAAGGGGCACCAAAAAGCTATTGAATTAATTAATCAAACGACATGTTCTTGGACATAATACTAGATTCTGTCGGGAAACAATGATAACTTTTGCAGTGTACAGATCAGTTTTTTAATTTAATAGTGAGCGTGTCAAAGTATCTTACTAACTGTAGTGAAATCTTTATTATTATTATTATTATTATTATTATTATTATTATTATTATTATTATTATTGTTGTTGTTATTATTATTGTTAATAATAATAATACGTGTTGTTTATATAATGCATTTTATCCTTGTAATGAAGTCGAGTAACTTTGTGCACATTATTACATTATTTGTTAGCATTTTAGTTCCCTTTCTTACTCAAGCACATAAAAGCCTCTGGCACTTTTTAGCCATCTTTTTCACACCTCCTTAATCAGGGCCGATTTAAAACCTTTTGAGGCCCTAAGCACTTAAAAGATTTTGGTGTCCCCATATATATGAGCTGTATTCACTCACAGTGGACGACTGAACGGGACAGACGACATGACATAAACAATAGCGACCACGTGAGCCTCGATGGACCATGTGACAGTTACCAGATTTGATCTGGGTTGAGACCCCCCAGGACACTATCAGTCGTCTCATTAGGACATACAAGCACGTGGGGTTGTACAAACAGCCCAGTACGATTTTGAGTTGCTGCAATGAAATTATGGCAAAATGGACTAGCCTGCCACATCATTTTTTCACTTTGATTTTCTGGGTGTCTTTGAATTCAGTCCACTGTAGGTTGACAGTTTTCATTTCCATAAAATGGTGTGACATCCTTTAGTTCCTAACACATTACCCAGTCCATAACAGTGTAGATATCCAGCATGATTTTTTTCCCATTGAGATCTGATGTGTTTTCAAAGTGTTCCTTTACTATTTTGAGCAGTTTATATATTGAAGCAAAATTTCTTGAGCATGTCACTTTCTTGCATTTTCATTGTTTAAACAGAAAATGCTATATTTTTTTTTTATTTTAATAATCCTTTTAGTAATGGTCTTGAGATGGCAGTGTAATAAATTACACATTTATTCACATGGTCCACACACATATTCTGAACTGACTTTGACTTTTATGCCCATATACTGGGACAATTTACAGTCACCTATTAGTCTAATGTTTATGGTTTTAGGAAAAAAATGAGTACACATAGTGTGATAAAATTCTTACTTGCATTTTTCTGCAGAACAGTGGCAGTTGTATAACAGCAATAAAAAGAAATATACAATCACTTAAATGAATACATAAACAAGTAGCATAAACAATAAATATACAATTAAAAACTGCAAAAAATATGAACATACAAATGTATATGTATAAATACATCAACACATACAGTATTTTTTGCTTGACATTCAGTAACCTTGCAACTTTAGGTAGAAACTCTGACTCTGCTGGTGTTAATGACAGTGGTTCAGTACTATTTGCCAAATTGTTTTTTACAATAAGTGAGAAAAGTGACTGTGCAGGATGGCTGAGATGTTTAATAAGGAAATTTTATTTTCTAAGCATAGGCTTTTACATGCACCGAACAGAAGGTGGCTGAGTGCTGGAACATAATCTGTGCCACCTTCACCACTAACTGCAGTTTTTTACATTCCTAAGCCCAATTGGCCCTGTAACAGGATGTTATGTAGTCTGTGAGGATGGATTGTGGATCTCTAAAAGTAAGTGAGAAAAGTTAGGGGAATCCAAGTTTTCCTTAGATGAAAGTACAAGAAATAAAGCTTTGGTGATCGTTTTATGGCAATAGTTAAACTGTGATTCCCATGATTATAAGTGATGAACACTGCAGAAATTTAAAGCTGCTCTCCATCTCAACAGCATCCCAGCCGATGTGGATGGTAGTGTGGTGTGCTTTAGCTTCCTAAAGTACTTAACCAGCTATTTTATTTTACAACATTAAAGGGGGTTTGATGATAGACTGAAAGTCATGTTTAGCCACACAGACAATAGTGAATTTGGAGTACAACAGTGGTCGTAGCTATTTATACTCTACTGTAGTAGAGTACCTGAGTTGAGAGTTAGTGTGGAATATGCCATGAGGGAAATCTGTACCTGATGAATTTTGCCAGTCAAGAAGTCAAAAATTTAGTTGCAGAGTGTTAAATGCTGTGCTATAACCTATACACAGATATTCCAATATGAAGCTCAAGGTATAATGTATTTTCTATGGAGCATTTTAGACAATATGTAAACTAGAAGTGTTCTAGTCTATATGGAATACTCAGTTTAATACATTTCAACACCAGACATTCAAAGCAGTGAGTGCCATTGGTCTATTGCCCTTTAGACATTCCACTTTTGCTTTCTTAGGCACAAGGATAACTAGTTATTAGTGAAACAGACAGGTTTTGATTTACATATGGCTTCACAAAATTGACACAAAGTTTTTTGTGCATTTTCTCAATTAAAAACCTGAAACTCACTAAAATGTGTTTTTTTTTTCTTTAAGGCTTGTAAAGTTTTTTACAATGGGAAACAATGAATAGTGATCCCAAAAGCCACACTTCCACATATACCTGCATTGTATTCCAGTGCTGCATGCAAAATAATATAATCTGGAGCACCCCCGCCAGATCATCTCTTTTTATGCTCTTTGTTCAGATCCCCATAGAGAAGTGCAGTAGGAATTTTTAAAATATGAACTGCTGCATATTTTTCAGATAAACATATAAAAAAGCACCCCATTGCACACATTCCTGTGTTTTCCCCATATTAAAGTTTGATTTCACAAGAAGCCCAAGCACACACACCGTTACTTACCAACCACCCTTTCTTGTTTCTTGACAAGGATATGCCATGACAGTGGCGGTTCTACACTGTTTCATTAGAGGGACCAGATGCATTTGTCTTGACGTTCTGTATTAATCACAACAGATTACAGGCATTAAGAAGCAAAAGATAATTGTGGAAACCAGTGAATATTTAGTTAATAAAATGTTTATTTCAAAAACCTGATATTTTTACATTTATACTATTATGGTTTTATTCTAGCATTAATGTATCAATATATTTACATCAAATGATTTTGCCCTCTACTTAAAAGAGCATACATAATCTGCATGTATTCAGTTTTATTTATTACATTTTTATTTTGTTTGTTATACCAGTTGTGACATGCAATTTTTTTATGGTTTCTTGGAAACAGATCAACAAGCTCATCTAGATTCAATGCTCTTGCCTTCCTTGACTCAATACTCAGTATACCTAAATTGCTCAATCGCTCATCGGACTTCAACTGTTTTAGTGCCTAAAAACTCCATTTAAAAGAAGCAGTACTAACTGGGATTGACACTGCTGTTTTGCAGAACGGAAAGTGCTAAAAAAACCCTTTATAAGGTTCAAGAAATTATATCAGCTCGACAATACTAGAGGGTCTCTGCATGCCATTCTAAGGTTTCCTTTGTAAAATTTGCTTGGAAAAAATGTAGTTCATGCCCCATGTCCCCAATGTTTGATTCATGTTTTCTAACATATGAAACAGAGCCAGAGAATTGCATCACTTTTCAGGTTTAACTTTTGGATGCTATTCATTATGTCACATGTTTTGATAAAGAACCGTCTACTAAACTCAGCAAGCATCTGATCTAAGACATGAGTACACGAAAGCTATCTTTGTCTAGCAGATAATCTGACCATTTCTGACCCTTCAGTAGTGTAGCTGCGTTTTCCCAAAATTACCAAAGTTCCGCAGCTTCGACTCAAAAATGGGATTCAACAAAAGAAAACAGAAATGATTCCACAGACAAAATATCTTCATTTTTAAAAGTTTAGTTAAGTTTCAAAGTAAAACAGTTCACACAAAAAAGAAAATTTAAATAGCAAAAAAAAAGAAAAAAATGTTAAGAAAAGTTCAGTTCTAAGCTTAATCTTGTTACATCTCAAATCATTACTATTTACTTAACATTTTTGAACAATTTCAAAACGGTCAGAAAACTGTATGCTTATGCCATTTCTAACGTGAAAATGGGTCTTTCAAGTCCCTCTTTATTGGGACTTGTTCTTACTACAACTAAGCTTATTATCACACTGTTTCTCAGTTATAGTAAGAAGGTTCTATCTCTTGCTAACTTATAGGGGGAAAAGACTATACCATAAGCTATGACTATGAAAGACATTTATATTCTATTCAAATTAAGCAAACATCAATATGAGTTTAACTCAAAACTTTAACTTTCT
The DNA here is from genome assembly GCF_016835505.1 of Polypterus senegalus. Taxonomy (NCBI): domain Eukaryota; kingdom Metazoa; phylum Chordata; class Cladistia; order Polypteriformes; family Polypteridae; genus Polypterus; species Polypterus senegalus. The sequence continues at coordinate 105,779,487 of NC_053160.1, forward strand.
AAGATTGGCTCTTACAAGTAGTGAGTACAGTATAGTTTCTACTAATTTGAGAGCTTAGCTTTCCTGTCTTTATGCATCTTGATTTATTATGATATTAACATTGCTCAGCCATTTTCAACACTTCAGTCCACAAGGTATCAAAAAATGACTCCTCCCTGTAATCACTCAACTCTCGAGTTAAGGCTTCAATTAAAGCAACAGCATTTGAAAGGAAAAGTGATGGAGATTGCAGCATTACAGATAAAAGCCTTGTAGCTCCAAAAATTTTACAGAATATAACAAAACAAACAATAAACTGCATATACAATCGTGCAAGCAGACCTAACACCACAGTAGATCTCTCCCCATGGTTTTCTTTGTATATCTCTTCCAAAACTCATTTAATGGCAGGCAGTCTATTCATAATATTATGCAGAACCATATACTGACAAGCAGAGCAAGTGTTGTTTAGTCTCTGTAGCTCTCCTGGTGTACCTTCATACATCTCTCTCTGTACACTTATTCATTTGTGCCGCACATAAGACCCAGATGTGGATACAAACAGAGTTTCTACCAAGGACAAGAACTGTTTTGCCTCAGGGAGTTTTTACTCTATCCATTAAAACTAAATTTACAAAATGTGCATTGCATTGGATGCAAAATGCATGTTTTTCCTTTTCTTTAATGTGATATGCTTGGGCAACTAAGTTGTCTCTGTATTCAAGACTATAACATTCTAGTATGTATACAGTTTTGTCAGTAAGTTCTGCTGCATCTAGTTGCTGAGCTGATTCAAAGTGGAGAAAACTCTCATGGGCAGCACCACTGAAATAGTACCTGAGTACCAGATTTCTGTTCTTTTTTAACATCTTTTGTTTTATCAGCCATTATACTAAAGACCTCACTGTCTTTCACTTGTTCTGTTATTTGTGTTCTGACCATGTCTGCCAAACAACTCAACACCTCATTCCGTGCCTTTGCTCAACACCTTTGCTTGTGTATTTTGCATTATGAATAGAAGTCAACCTCTATTTCACAGACTTGTCATGTTTGACAATTGTGCCCAAAATGGCCATGAGTTATCCAATATTATCTGATTCTGCTGACTTATCATGTCCTCTTTGTGCAATGTGTTGTGTGGTTGTAAGTAACAGTACTTCACTCTTTGTTTTAATATAGCCCACACCAGATTTTCTTTAACCTGTTAATTGTGTTCTTTGTTTAAATCATTTACCAATGTCGCATTATGTTTCACTGCTACTTGATACTCCCTCCATGTAATCACATCATATGCCATTCAGATTTTTGTATTCACTGCAAACCCTTCCTGTTTGTAAGTTGCTTTTTTCCTGCTGTTAAATCCTGATGATGAGTTAAATATAGTCTCAGAGTTTGTGGGAGGTCTAAAGTGTCTGCAGAGTTCAACATTTTTGGAATATTGAATCCAGGGGTGAATACTATACCAGACTGCCTTGAAACCTCTTCTCCTTTCATCTATCAGAGTTTTGGGCATTGTATCAAAACTAGCTGTATCAGTGGATCATCTCTAAATTTGGTGATATCTGCAGGACAAATATTAAAAAATACATCAACAAAGTATGGCAGTGTCAGAGAACATTTCATCGAAAATCCGATGGAGCAGTGCTGGTGGAAGCATATGGCTCTTTTGTCTGTGTCTCATACTCAGCTTCTATGTCACCTTAGCTTCACTTTCAAGACATTCACTGGTCTCTCTCTGTTCTGTGCCACTACACAGTAAACCAGCCATATCTCCCATTGACCAGTCTTCTTGCTCTCTCTCTCGTTTGTCATTGGCTGTCTTTGAACATGAATAATCTGGCACTGAATTGCTTTCCTCATCTTCCTTTTTTGCAAAGAAGTTCTGTTTTCTCTTCATTTTTCAAAATTAACAATACAAAGCAAAAACAACTAAGTCAAAAATAACAAGAAATTATTAGTTAACATTACTGCAGCATTTCAATTAAAAACTGATGAAGTACATTTTCAATGTGTATCTGATCTGCTTATAATTACATTAATTAAGTACAGGTAATTATCTTGGTGTAAAATACTTTTTTTAGTTGATACTGTGAAAAATAAATGGTCAAAGACATTTTACTCATCTTTAGCAGCTCAATGTAACTGTCTTCAAGTTCCTTTTCTGTCTCTGATGTATGTTTAGAATACATTCACCAATATTGTTATTATAATTAGCAAATTAGGAATTGTACAGCCAGAACATATTTGTCAGCTCTGTAAACTGGCAGAAAATAAATGAATGATTTTATTTCTCTAGAGATTTTATTTAAATACTAGTCATGTGAGGTAATCAATAATTTTAAGAATATTTGATATCTCCTGCTCTAAGTGTACTTTCAGTGCCTTTCCTTGGTATCTGCATGTGTATGAACCTCTCTTGCCTGACCATTTCTCAGTTTAGAGTGTTCCAGTAAAGCTTGCTTCTCAGACTGTCATTTTGAGGGGTGTTGCACACCTTCTGTCCTTTTTTCATTGTGCTTCCTATACCCTTACACCTCATTGTATGTCTCTCACTTGTTCATTCTCTTTTGATCACAAGACTCATCCCAAACTGACCAATTGTACCTATGCCAAATTGACCAATCAGATTTCTCTGAGGGACTGGTCATACACACAGGCATTGCATTTTATAGGACAGTCAAATGAATGTGGAAGTACAGCGTGTAATTGTTTCCAGACAATACTAAACATCTTTATTTTTGTGTTTTTAGTACATACACTGTATTTTTCTGAAAGCGAAATGCAACTTGTTTCATGATTTATTTTTGAAACACCACACTGGATTTTGATATAAATTCAATTAGGTATGAATGATTTTGTTCATCACTACGGATAACCGTTGCCCTTCTAAAACACTCAGAGACAGTAGAATATCTCAGCGAAGTATTTAGAATGCCAGTGAAGACATTGTTTAAAGTCCTTCTTATGTCATTAACATAAAGAGACAAGGAAGAATCATGTGACACTGCAGGCAACCAAATGAGAAAACCACTTATTATTTCAATTAAAGCTGTCATAGAAAGAATCAGGTTAATTGGGGAGAGAACATGTGGATAAGCTTAGAACTGGTTTTACTTTGTAATTCATAAACATCTCTAAACCCTTCTAAAGTCATCATTAGTATTGATACGATACTGGGTCTTCATCTTTAAGTGCTATTCTGAACTTATACTTGCATACCTTTATACAATACTATACAATTTATTTTTGCATAGGCCAAAAATCACACAAGGAGTGCCGCAATGGGCTTTAACAGGCCCTGCCTCTTGACAGCCCCCCAGCCTTGACTCTCAAAGAAGACAAAGAAAAACTCCCAAAAAAAACCCAGTAGGGAAAAAATGGAAGAAACCTTGGGAAAGGAAGTTCAAAGAGAGACCCTTTTCCAGGTAGGTTGGGCGTGCAGTGGGTGTCAAAAAGAAGGGGGTCAATACAATACAATACAATGCACAGAACAAATTCTCAATACAGTATACAAATAAAAATTTTAGAAGTATGCAGCAGAATTTAACAGTAGATGATATAAGATAATATTATTTAGATTTGTTTAGAGTCCTGGAGACCTCATCCATCAAGCTGCCTCCCCTATTTGGCCATTCCACGGCTAAAACAGTGCTGGGCCAGCCAAACCGATGAAAAGACCCCTCTGCCCCACGAATCTTGCAATCCTCTATCAGGGATGACTTTACCTTAGGCAGGCAAAACAACTTGGCAGGTGGGTCGTGGCACCAAGTGCCACATTTGAGTACTGAGAAGAGAAACAGAATAGGTGAGGGTTAGTATCCAATTATAACTATCATGTTACTTATGTTTTAGTGCTAATGACTAACAACAGAGATGCAGTCTGTACAGTTAATCAGCAGCTCTAGTCAGGATATGCTAAACTGAAGTAGTGAGTCTTCAGCTGAGACCAAAGGGGCATCTCTTATAGTAGCAGGCAGATCATTCCACAGTTTAGGGGCCCTGTAACTAAAAGGTCGACCTCCCACTGTTATTTTATTAATCCTTGGAATCATAAGCAAACTGGCATCTTGAAATCTTAATGTGCGGTTCAGTTTGTAAGTCATGATAAGTTCAGACAAGCAAGCCAGACCTTGGCCATTTAATGCTTTATATGTTAAAAGGAGGATTTTGAAATCTGCCCTAAACTTAACCAGGAGCCAGTGTAAGGATTTAACTGTAGTCAGCATGAGGTTATGGGAAAGAGTAGTGGAAGCCAGGTTGAGAAAGGAGGTGGGGATTTGCGAGCAGCAGTATTGTTTCATGCCAGGAAAGAGCACCACAGATGCGATGTATGCTCTGAGGGTATTGATGGAGAAGTATAGGGAAGGCCAGAACGAGTTGCATTGTGTCTTTGTGGACCTGGAGAAAGCATATGACAGGGTGTCTCAAGAGGAGTTGTGGAGAGGAATGAAGGTCAGTAGGAACAAGACAGAATACATTTGTGTAAATGAGAGGGAGGTCAGTAGAATGGTGAGGATGCAATGAGTAGAGTTGGTGAAGGTTGATGAGTTTAAATACTTGGGATCAACAACACAGAGTAACAGGGTGTGCGGAAAAGAGGTGAAAAAGAGAGCACTGGCAGGGTGGAATGGGTGGAGAAGAGTGTCAGGAGTAATTTGTGACAGATGGGTATCAGGAAGAGTGAAAGGGAAGGGCTGCTGGGCAGTAGTGTGACCAGCAATGTTATATGGGTTGGAGATGGTGTCACTGACCAAAAAGCAGGAGACAGAGCTGAAAGTGGCAGAGTTAAAGATGTTAAGAAATGCATTGGGTGTGATGAGGAAGGATGGGATTAGGAACCAGTACATTAGAGGGTCAGCTCAGGTTGGATAGTTTGGAGACAAATTCAGAGAGGCAAGATTGCGTTGGTTTAGACATATGCAGAAAAGAAATGCTGGGTATATTGGGAAAACGATGCTAAGGATAGAGCTGTAAGGCAAGAGGTAAAGAGGAAGGCCTAAGAGATATGTTGAGAGAGGACATGCAGGTGATGGGTGTAACAGAGCAAGATGCAGATGACAGAAAGATATGGAAAAAGATGATTCTCTGTGGCAACCCCTAACGGGAGCAGCCGAAAGAGAAAGAAGAAAAAAATAAATAGGCATATGAAGACATTGGAACACAAATCAAGCATTTAAGCAGTGTTTCTCTATCAGAATGTCTAACAGGGATGTCTGTCTTGCTGCAGGATTGGGTCATAAGTGAGAAACCTCCTACCAGGGATAGCTGCTTTTGATTGGAAAGGGTGAAACTTTTGAGAGTGATGAGGATGTGGTCAGTCAGTCTCTTGCTGTGTCTTCCCTGAATTGCGGAAGGAAGATACAGGACAGTTAGGAAAAGCACCCCACCTCACCTTGGGGTGGTACCTCATACCTGATCCTTTGACACACTGTTGTGATGTGTGATTTTGCATGTAATTTGATAAATATTTTGTATATCTTTATTTGTAATTTAGGCAAAGCAATGTAATATTAGTTGTACATTAGTGAGAAGCATTCATGTTTTCCCCTGCCTTTTAGGAATGGGTCTCTGTGAATTTTACAACAGAGTTGGGGAGAAGTTCCTTAAACAAGTTTGGCTAATGTTTCTCTGAAGTCTCTCAGTCAACCCCCATAGGAAAGTCAGGGTGCCTAACTGGCAATCTTTAGCTCAACAAATGGTTTTGGGTGGTGGCAGGTGTGAAGATGTTCTATCCCCCCATTAGTCTGAAGTATTGCTGTTTGGAACTGGCTTGTATCCGAAGCGTACCATGACATACTATTGGTTCTAGGAGTTGGACAGAAAACCTATAAATTTGCTCACTCTCTCACCCTGTCTCTCTTACCAAACTGATGCATAAACTGAAAAGGACAACACAATGAAGAGCACAACTCAGCACCCATATTGAGACAGGCATCCGACCTGTTGTGAAGAAAGCTGACCACAAAATGATGCCTTAACTAGAGACATTTTAAGTAACTAACAAGTCTGTGTGCCGCCTGAAACTACACATCAACATTTTTCAGGTTCTTTGGTTGCCAATATTCAATGTACTTTGCTAATTGCTATTATTCATGAATATTACCAATAATACATTGTTTAAATTATAACTTAACTCCTGTTTGTCTTTTACTACACCTAATTGCCTGAGGTTATAGATGTAGAAGGGAAGGTGGGGAGAAGTTATATACTATGATCTATACTAATAAAAGGCAAAGCCCTCACTCACTCACTCACTCATCACTAATTCTCCAATTTACCGTGTAAGTAGAAGGCTAAAATTTGACAGGCTTATTCATTACAGCTTACTTACAAAAGTTAAGCAGGTTTCATTTGAAAATTCTACACGTAACGGTCATAACGGTCGATAACGGTCGACAGCGTCCGCCATGTTGAACTTTCTTATTTATGGCCCCATCTTCATGAAATCTGGTAGGCGGCATCCCTGCGCTAACCAAAACCGATGTACGTACTTATTTCGGTGGTATGACGCCACTGTCGGCCACCATATTGAACTTTCCAATGTCACTAATTCTCAAACTCCCGTGTAGGTAGAAGGCTGAAATTTGGCAGGCTCATTCCTTACAGCTTACTTACAAAAGTTAAGCATGTTTCATTTCGAAATTCTATAAATAACGGTCATAACGGTCAACAACGTCCGCCATGTTGAACTTTCTTATTTATGGCCCCATCTTCACGAAATTTGGTAGGCGGCTTCCCTGTGCTAACCACAATCAATGTACGTACTTATTTCGTTGGTATGATGCCACTGTCAGCCGCCATATTGAACTTTCCAACGTCATTAATTCTCCAACTTCCCGTGTAGGTAGAAGGCTGAAATTTGGCAGGCTCATTCCTTACAGCTTACTTACAAAAGTTAAGCAAGTTTCATTTCGAAATTCTATGCGTAACGGTCATAACAGTTGACAACGTTCACCATGTTGAACTTTCTTATTTATGGCCCCATCTTCACGAAATTTGGTAGGTGGCTTCTCTGCGCTAACTGAAACCAATGTACATACTTATTTTGGTGGTATGATGCCACTGTTGGCTGCCATATTAAACTTTTTACCGGTCTTTGTTACTTATGGGCCCATCTTCAAGAAATTTGGTACTCGGGTTCCCAACGCTAACTGAATCCTACTTACGTACATATATACGTCCATAGCCTGCAGCTCACCGTGTGAGGCGGCGTTAGGTACCCCATCCCAACGCCTCAACACATTGTTGGCTGCCTGCCTATATAAGGCCGTCCGTCGCTCCGATCTCTACATTCCCTTCCTTGCTTCGCCATGGGATTCACATCTCCCTGCTGATAACTACAGCCTTTTTTATTTAATCCACGGTTTCTCTGCTGTTTTATTGTTCGTTTATTATGATTATAGTTATTGCGTAGGTATTTTAGACTTACTTTACATTGTTCAGGTACCCATTTCCTTTATCATTCCAATCGTACCCCCATTAACATGTCTATCGAGGTGATCACCATCGATCAAAGAACTGTCACTTACCAAGTGGTTTCCATGCCCGGAGATGGCACCTACTTTTTCCATTCTCTTTATTACATATTGCATGACCATATCAGGCTCACTCTTGACATCTGGCGGAACATTGTGTCTTATGTATTGAATGACTGGGACATGTTCAAGGTGTGGACTGATGATGGTACACGAGATAATTATACTACACAGGAGCACTATAAGAATGAAATGCTTAAGCCCTTCACCTATGGTTCTGCATGTGAGTTGATGGCTGACGCTGAATTGTTCGGTTGTCGCTTTCAAGTGAATGGCCAAATATTTTACACCTTTCGACAACCGCCAATGCCTCTTAAACATCTTAGATTCACAGGTGATGATTTCAGTAGTGGACACTTTGATGTTTATGACTGTTTAAACTCTCAAAAGCTGGATGTGAAGTTATCGATGATACCGGTTGTATGTTTACAACGCTTGACAGATGCCAAATGTCACTTCAACACAAGTCCTGCAAATATTGACGTAATTGAAACAAACCATGAAACTTAAACCGATTATGACAGCAGTAATCCAAGCTGTGAGATTTGAAACAAGATTACTGTTTACATGGCCAACTGTACGTTGAATGCTCAAGAGTAAGCTCAGCGCACAGCTTGGTCATATTACAACTGGAGGGCCAAACTCACAATGTGGTATACAAAGAGATTCTTAACAAATAATTATTGGTATATTTTCCCTCAGTTTAAAAAGGTTTAATTTTCCTCTTAATAAAAATTTTAAGGCAGTACTTCGCTGCTGCGAATCGCGGGTATTTTGCTAGTACTTTATAAACAGTGGTGAGTCTGGGAAATTTGAGGCATTCAAAGGCTACATATTAATAATACAAAAGGAGACAGTAGAGCAATATATTACTCTACCAAGACAAAAAACGCACATCCATGAGAACATAATTTAAAATATCAAAACAACTAGTCTATGCTATTTTTTAAATTTTCACTTGAATAGAACTATATTAATTATTGTAGCATTTATTAATTTCCACATGACATTTTCAGTGTCTTGCAGTGGGCTGGCACCCTGCCCAGGGTTTGTTTCCTGCCTTGCGCCCTGTGTTGACTGGGATTGGCTCCAGCAGACCCCTGTGACCCTGTAGTTAGGATATAGCGGGTTGGATAAAGGATGGATGGATTTTCAGTGTCAAGTATGAATATAACTAACAGTTTTACTATTAAACATTGCATGTGCCAGCATACAGAAAATATAACATAATTAATAACTTTTCAGTAAATTTATGTAAGTGTTCCTCAGTGTTAACTGGAAGGTTCCTACTATGCATTAAAAGGCAAACTGACAGCTCGTCTTTTAATTGAATAAATTCTTATTTACTTTATAGAAAGTATTCAATAAATAAGCAGACTTTCATTTTCGAACACCTCTCTCCTGAGAAACAGTTTTTTTCTATTTAAAGTTATTTGTTGCTAGACTTTTATTATTCTGTATTTATTTTGAAATTCAGGATCATGTTCAATTTTTTTGTCATATTCACAAAGTACAATTAAATAGTTACTTGCATGTCTTCTAGTAATGACAGTATTAGAATTCACAATGCAGATAATGAACAAAAGAGCCATACATTAAATTCAGAATCACACCATATATACAAATAGCACTCATGTAATAAGAGAGGCTATTGAATACACTTATAAATTGGGGATAAAAACATATTACTGGTTGATCATTTTTTTTTAAAGATACTTTTGCATATAATTAGAAAAGAACCTACTGCAGTTACAATGTCTGTCTGTCTCTCCATCTGACTGCCTCTCTGACTGAATAAAATTTGATTCCCAGTAAGCTGATTTTTGTTTTTAATTTAATTTAATTTGAATGTAATTAAACTTATTCTTCAAGGGCATTTGCCAGGGAAGTTAAATTTCCACTGGGGTCATGAATAGAGCATGCTATAGAAAGTTTCAAATTTTAAAATCTCCATTCAGAAACCTTGTCTATCTTAAAATGAAGAAACATACTGTGAAGTCAATTCAGTTTGCATATTTTGTATATTTTCCTATTTTACTCATCCGACAACAAAAATTAGTCAAATACCAGGAGAGCAATGTGTGCACAAGCTAGTAGCTCACTTCTCCTACTCCCTGCTCCTGGGGTAAGTTAACTGGAAAACTAAAAAAAATGGTACTTTACTTACCTAGAAATTAATGTAAATGAAACACAATTATATAAGAATCACTCTATAAATACGGGTATTTACATTACACTAAAATTAACCTCACAGTTACAAAGTTGACTTCAACAGATATTTAACTCCCCATTGGACACATCTTCCAAAAATGTTATGCTTAAGAAATTTTACCTACAATTAGTCACAGACCCTCCACAACGTACAAGTAACAACAGAACATCATTTAATGGGATTTTACATCATGAATTTTAATCTGCTGTCAATGAAAGCTATTGAACTACCACAAGCTTTTTGGGCCATACTTTAAGTAAATTACATTTAAATGTACTGTTAAAGTATGTATTTTTGGTTACTTTTGAATGTGTATCATTGTTACAATAATATTTAATAAACAAAAAATGTGATAAGTATTTTTTGATGAAGTAACTAAAACAATTTGAACTGCTCTAACTTTGAAATCAGTTAACGTGAATGCACCTGAAGGTTCCACCATGAGTACATTTTCTAACTGTTTATTTATGGCACCATGGTGAAAGACATGTGTGAATATGACATTTCTATTGGGCGTTGGCCCTAGCACGAAGATGACTTTGCTATTCCTTTACTGGGGGAACATGGAAATTGGTGTATTTAAAACCACAGTAACTCCATATTTTTTGAAAAGAGTAAAGTATGTTGAGCACAGGAAAGGAGCTATATAAATAATATGTATTATTATTATTAGTATTGTTCACTCCAATGCTACTACTACTAGTAGTAGTACTACTACTAATAATAATATATTATTTAGCAAAATTATTTTCATTTTTTAGGTTTTTCATTTTGCGGTTTGTTTAGGTAGTTTTTGCTTCTCAACTGCAGTCATGAGAGCTTGCTGACTTCAAGTTGCTATTCTTATCTTACAAACACTGGAACTTTAAATTCTTATATCTTGTGCCTTGCCACTTCTGGTGCGTTGAGCATTAGGAAGATAATAAAATATATTGGCAGGTTCAATGGATTTCTCTATATCCTGTTTTTTTTTTTAAATTAGATCCAGGCTGTTTCTACAATTTACTCAGCTTTCTCAGTCATTTGTTCAGAAAAGGTAATATTTTTCTTGTTTTTTTTTTTTTTTTTTTCTTTTATTTTGGAAATGTATCATGAAGGAGGTATAGTTTCCAAGTCAGAGTGTAGAACAGACATTTGATTTGAAAATGGATAATTGAATGAAGAAGTTTAAAATGCAGTCCTATCTTTTTTTATAAATAAATTACAGTATGGCCCTCATTACTATTACTCATGTTCCTCTCATCCTCTGACAGCTGATTGCAAAGAGGAGTCTAATAAAAGCATACATTTTAAGTGTCTTCATTCATACTCTTAGTAAAAGGCATATTTGTGAATGGACAAAGGGTGTCCAATTTACTCTAGAATATAAAATGGGAGTAAAAACCAAAAGATAACTAATCTGTGAGCACTGACACAATCATTTTGGATTACATTAGAAATTCCTCTGTAATAGTTTATCATTATGTTTTGATAAGCCATGGTGAACTGATAAGGTCTTGCTTGTGGTACAGCTGGCATCGACGCGAATAGCAGTCTAACCAGTAACTCCGTCTATGTTACAATGTTTTTCTTTCTTTTCTTTACTTATAGCATATAGTTTCTTCTTGACTGTTTGTCTACTACGTTGGCAATGCTTTTGTTTAAGTTTACTCAGAATATAGATCTTTTTGCAATACAAGTGAGCAGCAGGAACTTTGTTTACACGAAGGAAAAGCTACTCACACTCTGAACTATGCAACACCTTGGTGGATTACAGATCATTCCGGAAGAACTGAATGGCGGGTAAGGTAAAGGTGAAGCTTGCTATCAAACACCGAAAATATAAACCATCTATTCCATTGGTTTTAATGGGGAATGTAACTCACTGGTTAACAAGACAAGCGAGCTAGCAGCACTAGTTAAAAACTATCGGGTCTATCAGGTGTGCAGTTTGTTGTGTCTGATGGAAATGTGGTTAACCAACAACATTCCAGATACTAGCATGGACATTCTGGGGTTCACAATCATAAGAGTTGACAGGAATACTAAATGCTGCGGCAAATGCAAAGGTGGTCAATGGTCTCCTGAAGTTGAAAATGCTCTTAAGGACTATTTTGAGTCAACTCACTGGAGTGTTCTGCCAAAACCACGTGGCAGAACGTGGACAGGATATTGAGGGAATTACAAACTGTGTAACAGACTATCTGAACTTCTGTATGGACACTGTTGTTCCTGTTACAACTGCGTGCTTCTTTGCTAATAATAAGCCCTGGATTACCAGTGATGTTAAAGACCTTCTTAACAAGAAGGAGAGAATTTTCAAAAACGAGGACCAGGAACAGCTGATGAGTGTACAGAAGGAATCTTAAGGTTCTTCTAAGAAAGGCTAAAAAGTCCTACAGGAAGAAGGTATAGTACAAGTTGCAGCAAAATAACATCAGGGAGGTGTGGAATGGTATGCAGACCATCACAGGCTATAAGCAAATGGACAGCTGTACAGCAGAGGGCCAGGTAAAGAGCGCAAATGAGTTTAAGCTCTTCTACAATGATTTCAACTGCCCTGCTCATGCCTTTAAATGCCACTAACTCACCGGCCCCCACCCCCTTCTTCACAGCTGTTCATCCACCCCATCCCCAAGCTGCTAGCATAAATCATACATCCTTTTCCCCACACCAGCATAGCAGCATGTCAAAAGCTGCTAACAACCCTCCTGTCTCTTCATACCCTTTTTTTTACACCATCACTGCTAACCAGGTTAGAGGAGAAATGAGGAGGTCAGCTGGCAAAGATAAGGAGTACCCAAGACTTCTAAGGACCTGTGCTGCTAAACTAGCAGAACCCCTTTGGCACATCTTCAACTTGAGCCTGTGACTGGGGGGGGGTCCCTACACTGTGGAAGACTTTATGTCTCTTCCTGGTTCCCAAGAAAGTGAGATCCTATGAACTCAGTGACTTCAGGACTGTGGTCTTAACATCCCGTATTATGGTACCTTCTTCATTTCCTCAGACCACAGGTGAACCACGCACTAGACCCTCTGCATGATGCCTATTGAGAGAAGGTGGGTGTGGATGATGCCATTCTCTGCTTTCTCCACCAGACACATTTGCATCTAGACAAAGGATGTATTGCTGTGATGATCATGTTCTCTGACTTTCTCAGCACCTTCAACACCACCCAGCCAATCCTAATGAGGGACAAATTGTTCAGGATTGGAGTGAACTTGCAACTGGAGAACTGGATTACAGATTACCTCACTGGTAGACCTCAGTTTGTCAGACTAGGGAACTGCACATCACAGACTGTGATCAGTAGCACAGGAGCTGCACAGGGGTCTGTTCTTTCCCTTTTCCCCTTTAACCTATACACATTGGAATTTAGTTACAACCCAGGGACTTGCCACATGCAGAAGTCCTCAGATGACACTGTTATTGTGGGGTGTGTTAGCGGAGGACAGAAGGAGAAGTACAGGAGTCTGGTGAATGACTTTGTGGGATGATATCAGTTAAACCAACTGCTGTTGAACATTTAAAAAAAAAATTAGATGGCCGTGAACTACTGTAGGTCCAGACCTCCACTGAGATCTGTCTTCATTGTAGGGGTTGCTGTGTTGTGTATCAAGAACTTGTGAAATGAGTAGCCTTGACACACGAAAAAAGGTATGTGGCAGCCACCCAAATACTTTAATCCTGGCTGCAAAAAGGCAAAAATGTTGCACAGATGTGTACAGTGTGTTGAGTCCAAAAGATAACTGAATAGCTTGCAATTACTTTATTTGCCTATTATTTGTTATTTACAAAGTGTGTAAATAAATATTTGTGTTTAACTTGGTATAATTCTTGGCTACTGGTACTTAAATTTCCCTCGGGACCAATAAAATTTCTATCTATCTATCTATCTATCTATCTATCTATCTATCTATCTATCTATCTATCTATCTATCTATCTATCTATCTATCTATCTATCTATCTATCTACAGTATCTGTCAGTCTGTCTGTCTAACAGCTTTTCAGTACATTGCTGTTGGGCCCACACTGAAAAGGAAACATTTGTAAATTTTCCTTGAAAAGCTATCTTCCCCCTTTTATTTATCAGAAAGCAAGTTTATAGAGACAAATTACTGCAGATGGTCTTGGCAGGGACTTTTGGCGTTTACGAGAACCAGGACCCCTTGGTTTTTATTAGGGCATATTGTAGTGGGAGTTCTCACACTGACTGTAATTCATGCAAGCATTTGTAACTTCATGAGTGTTTCCTGAATTTGCTAGTTTAAAAATGCACACATTACAATAATTAATTACCAGAAGTCCCACTGAGGGACCCTTTCCATTATAGCACAGCCAGATACAGACATGTATGTGGAAGCAGCAAAGTCTAGAAGCAGTTATAAAAGAATAAAAACTGGATAACTATATTACCTGTGTTTGAATGGACCCTGTCCAGGACTGTTTACTGTCTTGAAACCAATGCTGCCAGGAGAGACTCCACCATGTGAACCTGGATTGGATTAAGTTGGTTTTAGAATGTTGTGTTACATTAACCTATATTATAATTCATCTAAATAATCTCTATGATGAAGTACGAGCAAGATGCAGGCAATTAAAAAACTTCTCCCACATGGGAATGAGAATTTTGCACATAAATACTGTTCAGATATGCCACACAACTGCGTGGTCAGTTATTCTACTTGAAGCAGAATCCATATCAAGTACAAAATTGACTTCTAGTTTATATCTAGTGTCACACACGTGCGAGTAGGAGGCAGCTAAAGGGCTCAAGTAATTGTAATAAAACATCCGACCTGGGGACGGCGGAGTGCGCTGACTGTCTTTCTCAGTTCCCTACAGACCTTTCCCGGGAAATCCTACAAGGTTCCGGCGCCTCTGAAGACGTCACTTCCAAAGCTGGCCCCTTTGATGACATGATTTCCAAAGTCGGCCCCTTTGATGATGTCACTTCCGAAGCCAGCCCCTTTGATGACATCACTTATGGTTCCGGTCCCTTTGATGACGTCAGTTCCTTTCAAGACCTTTAAAGCCTCCATCTTGGGCTACTATAGTCAGTTCTGTTTTGGACTCTGTGATATGCACATCGTTTCTTTGATAAGAAAACCCTTTTGCAGCTGGGAAAAACAATATACGGGTGGCTGCCCCAAACCTTTATAATGTCTTGGACTTGTTTATATGACAGTGGCATAGTCGGCAGAATGAAGTCCCAAAAGAAACCGGGACTCGGACATGTAATGAACCAGGTAGGAAAGTACCGGGGCCGGGTTTCTGGGGGGGGGAATGCGTTTGGGGGTCAGGAAGGACTCAGTACAGGCTCCGCTCCTCAAATACAACCCGGCCTTATAACTTACCAAATGGAGAATGTGAAGAGGACATATAGGCGTAGGCTGGTTTCTGGGGATGAAACAAAAAGGGCTTATTATGTTCTCTCGGAGGAGAGAGCTGAGCCGCCCATTGAGACTGAGGTCCCAGATAAATATGGGCTATCCCCAGTCCAGCAGGTAAAATAATAAAAAACTGGACACTTGATCCAGAGAGATCAGTCCAGGAGCAGGCTATGGCCCTCTGGGAGCAGGTGGCTGTCTGGCTAAGGCCATTTGAATTAACCACCTGCCAAATAGTACAACAGGTAGCCTGTCTCCTCTTTTTAAAAGGCCTACCTAAAAACTTTGCCCAGCCAGACTGGGGTGAATTTCATTCAATGGAAGAGCTTATAAAGCTCTTGAAAACACCCAAGCCAGTCGTAAACTCAGGGAGAGCAGAACGGCCCTCTAGTGGATTTCCTAGAGATCATGTCCTACTGAATGAGTCACTTACACATACATCGGAGCCTGTTTCTGAGTTCCCGGGCCCCCAGGCGTGCAACCTACCCGGGAGCAAGGCGGGATGTAGGTGGAAGGGGGGGAGATAGTTTGTGTGCTCTTGCCAACCCCCTGACGTGTTCAAATACAGGATTTGTAGTCATTAATGGTTATAAACACCATGCCCTGTTTGATTCCGGCAGAAACATTTCCATTGTTGATTGCCGATATGCTTTACCACGACAGAAAATTTAAAAAAAAGACCAGTATTAAATGTATTCACAGAGACCTCCGGATGTACGACACTGCCCTGTGTTTCGTGAGTCAGGGAGGAACGCTAAAAAAACATCCCATGGCGATTCACCCTAATCCTCCCTTCTCAGCGATTCTTGGACTTGACTGGTCAGAAAATAAATGCGGTAAACTATTGACTACTCCTGATAAAAACTTAGGCCTCGTTGTAGATGGGGATAACTCGTCTCAAGCTGTCTCCACGCCGTATACACAGCCGGCAGAGAGAGATACGGAAGCCCACGACGAGGACGGGGAGATTCCTGGTCCGTCGCAGGCAAATACGTCATCCACCCGTACCTCGACGAGTCGGGAAGAATCCCCTCCCCTTGAGGTCAGACCGGACCCTCTCTCCGACATTTACTTTCAGTTTAAACAAACACCAGCTTCTTTTAAAAGGGAGCAGTGGAACGATGACTCCCTAAAATTTGCAAAAAATGCAGTAGTCCTGGTCAATGGCCAACGCACACATCAGCCCATGCCACAAGAACCTCACTTTGTAATAGAAAATGATCTATTATATCGGGTCGCGGAACATGGGGCGGAGGTTCGTAAACTGTTGTTAATTCCACAAACTTACCGGCGGCAGGTTTGTGAATTAGCTCACTCCCATCTCCTTGGAGGCCATTTAAGCTCTGAAAAAACTTTAGAGCGGATTAAACTCAGATTTTATTGGCCGGGAATTAACGAGGAGGTTCACCATTTTTGTATTTCTTGTCCAGAATGTTAATTGCGGCAAATTCCTAAGAAGGACCGTGCTTCTCTCGTTCTCCTTCCCTTAACTGATATCGGGGTCGATATTGTAGGACCCTTCGAGTCCTCAGCCCAAGGACATAAATATATATTAGTCCTCGTGGATTATGCGACCCGATATCCAGAAGCTGTTCCCTTGTGCTCAGCTACATCTAAAGCAATCGCACGGGAACTAGTAGGAGTATTTGCGCATGTTGGTATTCCTAAAGAAGTCCTAACGGACCAAGGAAATGGCCAAGTTACTGAAAATAAAGCACTTAAAGACTGCGGTGTATCATCCTCAAACCGACGGTCTAGTGTAGAGGTTTAATCAGACTCTCAAGCAGATGCTTCGCAAGGTGGTCAGCGGGGATGGGAGGAATTGGGATCAACTCTTCTCCCTCATTCTCTTTGCCTATCGGGAAGTCCCACCAGCCTCTGCAGGGTTCTCTCCATTTGAATTATTAAATGGACGACAACCCCGAGGTATATTGGATATTTTGAAAGAAGGGTGGGAAGGAGAGGCTCTTCCCTGTACAAATATTTTGGAATATATCGCACAGTTACGCGATAGATTTGAGAAAATTCGACCTATTTTAAAAAGTCATATGGAAGAGGCACAAGCAGCACAGGCCCGTTATTACGATCGTGGCACGACACTCCGAGAGGGGGGATTGTGTCATGGTATTAATTCCCACCTCTCATTCTAAATTACTCGTCCATTGGCAAGGTCCTTATGCAATTAAGGAGAGAAAAGGGTTGGTCGACTGTTTGGTGAAACAACCCAATCCAAACCAACTGAGCAGGTTTATCATGTGAACTTGCTGAAGCCGTGGAAGGAGAGGGAGCCAGATCCCTCCTCCGCTCAGCCCTGCTCATTCTTTGCTCACATAGACAACCTTAATTTCAGCGAGGAATTAACCTATAGACAAAGACGGGAGCTGGAATCAGCCATCCTGTCCGTCTCAGAGGTGGTGAGTGAAAAACCCGGGTGGACCTCTCTTATTGCGCACGACATAGTGACTGAACCAGGGGTTATAGTCCGAGAGCGCCCCTATAGACTTCCTGAGGCAAAGAAAGCAGAAGTGGAGCTGGAAATCAAGCGGATGCTGGAAGCAGGAGTGATTGAGGAAAGTTTTAGTCCCTGGTCCAGCCCAATTGTCTTGGTTAGTAAGCCTGACGGAAGTTGGAGGTTTTGCAATGACTTCCGTCGGCTTAACCAGGTCTCCCTTTTTGATGCTTATCACATGCCTCATGTCGATGACCTCCTCGAGAGACTTAGACAAGCTGAATTTTTTACCACACTTGACATTACAAAAGGGTACTGGCAGATTCCCTTAACAGACTCCGTGAAGGTCAAGACCGCGTTCAGCACTCCTAGCGGACACTGGCAGTATCGTGTTCTTCCATTCGGGTAACACGGGGCTCCTGTGACTTTCCAGCGTCTGGTGTACAAAGTGCTCCAACCCCATAATGCGTATAGTGCTGCCTATCTGGATGACGTAGTCATCTATTCCAGCCCATGGAAGGAACACGTACAGCAGGTCACTGCGGTATTGCAGACACTAGGAGCAGCCAGGCTTCGTATTAATCCCAAGAAATGTTTCTTTGGATTGAAAGAAGCTAAATATTTGGGCTACGTGGTGGGTTGGGGTACTGTGAAACCACAGTGTTCAAAAATAGATGCCATTGTTAAATGGTCCCGTCCGAAAACCAAGAGGCAGGTCCAAGCCTTTCTCAGGTTGGCCGGGTACTACCGTCGGTTTGTACCTCGGTTTTCAGAGAGAGCGGCGCCCTTGACTGATCTTACAAAGAAGAGGGCTCCTAATCATGTGGTATGGACTGACAAGGCGGACGCTGCATTTAGTGACTTAAAACAGGCTCTTACGTCAGCACCAATATTAAAAGCTCCTAATTTTTCACTCCCTTTTATTCTCCAGATGGACGCTTCGGACACAGGCCTGGGTGCAGTGCTGAGCCAAAGCGTCGATGGTGTTGAACACCCGACCATGTACCTGAGCTGGAAACTGTTGGATTGAGAGACCAGGTATGCAGCGGTGGAGATAGAAGCCCTTGCGATCAAATGGGCGATTACGCAGTTGAGGTACTAACTCTTGGGCCAGGAGTTCACTCTAGTGACGGATCATGCTCCTTTACAGTGGATGGCCCTTCACAAGGAGTCAAATCCACGGGTCACTAGGTGGTTTCTTGACCTTCAACCTTACAAGTTTTCACTTATTCATCGTAACTGTTCTCTCCATGCCAACGCTGATGCTCTCTCTCGTGCCCATGACCTCTCGGTGCAGGACGCCCGAACTGATGGGTCTGGGCTCAGGGAGGGGGCCTTGTCACACACGTGCGAGTAGGAGGCAGCTAAAGGGCTCAAGTAATTGTAATAAAACATCCGACCAGGGGGAGGCAGAGTGCGCTGACTGTCTTTCTCAGTTCCCTACAGACCTTTCCCGGGAAATCCTGCAAGGTTCCGGCACTTCCGAAGCCGGCCCTTTGATGACATCACTTCTGGTTCCGGTCCCTTTGATGACGTCAGTTTCTCTCAAGACCTTTAAAGCCTCCATCTTGGGCTACTATAGTCAGTTCTGTTTTGGACTGTGTGATATGCACATCGTTTCTTTGATAAAAAAAAAACCCTTTTGCAGCTGGGAAAAACAATATATGGGTGGCTGCCCCAAACCTTTATAATGTCATGGACTCATTTATATGACACTAGCCATGAGATCTTTTTGTGTTTATCTTTTCCAGGACCGAGTTTGGTAATCACTGGTCTAAAGCATTAAAAATAAAGGGTAGTGCTATAATTTGTGTATGATTTGTCTGTGGTTCTCCAAGACTTATATTAGTAGAGGTTACTAAACCTTTGCAAACAGTTTCATTTTTCCATTTTATATTTTTTTTTTTTTCAAGCTTAGGGTTGACAAAAGAGGCATATTGGAGTACAGAAATTGCCATGGCTTGTCACAGATTAGGGTATGACATCTAATGACTAACCAATTTCCACTCATGTCAGAAAAAATAATAGTTATTGTTTCATTGCAATAATGCACTAATGAACATAAGCACTAGATTAGTATATAATAGAAAAGCATTGCCTAGTCTAGTAAGTCATAGTACCTGCTGAAGGAATCATGCGGATATGATGAAATCCCTATCCCACATGTTCATGGGTGCATCATGGCTAATGTCAACAATAAAAGTTAGTAGTGTATTTCAGGATATATGGGATGTTATCAAGTGAAGCACAAGAGCTGAATTTTATTGCTGGAATTTCAGCAGGATAACAGGAAATAACTCTACCCTAAGAATGTCCTGGGGCCTAATGTATAACGCCGTGCGTAGAACTCGCACTATAACATGGCGTAAGCACAAAAGCCGAAATGTGCTTACACACAGAAAAATCCAGATGCAGGAATCTGTGCGTACTCCAACTTTCACATTCTTCTGCTACATAAATTCCGATCAGCGTGAAAAGTAACGCTCGTGCACGCGCTTTATGTAACGCCCCAACTCCTCCCAGAATTACACCTCTTTGAATATGCAAATCTATATAAATCGCCCTTAAGCTCAGCCTTCTGGGAAAAGACAATGGGAAAAGCATGGGGGAAAATATAAGAATTTCAGCGAATATCAAGTGGAGGCAAAGGAAAAACATACTATTTGTTCAAATAAACCGTGGTATAATCAACAAAAGCAAGTTGATAGAGTGACATAGCATGTTGGAGAAACTTGAAAGCTCATGTTCACAAAATCGCACAGTGCCGGAAATAAAAAAGAAGTCACATATCAAATTCGCCATGAAAAGGTGAGTTGTAGCCCACTGTCTGAGTGTCATATAAAAGCTTATTAGGGTACAGAGAAAAAAAAGGCACACAGTGGGGGAAAAGCACGAAATGTCAACTTCAATCTCGACATTTCCACTTTAATCACGTAGTTTATTTTGTCATTAAAGTAGAACATCATAAACTTCATCTTAAAATCGTTTAATTAACCAGTTTCTCAAATCACATCGTAATTAAAATAGCACGTTAAATGCTTTGTTTTGTATTTGATCTACTATGTGTTCTATGTGTGTGAATCACTACTTGCTCCTTAAACAGGCTCTCTTCCTTCAACTGGACACAGAATTCATTACATTAGTATATCGGATATTATAGCTCTCTGAATAACTAAAATACTGAGATGTATACGTGATATCATTTTTATGATGATAGGAGTTAAAGCACGTTATTAAACATGAGTTTCATGGCGCAGTGATTGTGTGCGACCTTCGATGAAATTATTGCAGCAGTACTCAAGGGCGGCTCTATGTCCAATAGAAAAAGTACAATGTCAATATGTTATCTTATGCACGGTGGATCGCCACACAATCAACTCTGTAATAGACGTTAAGCCATCTGTAAGCTTAGAGCGCTGATTCTTCAAAACATTAAAGGAACATTGAAATATCTTCGTAGTACACGTTTAATTATTCTATCCTTCACGCCACTCCCAGTGAAGAGTTTAAATTATTTAAATGAAGTCAAAGTTTTATCTGTAAAATATAATAAACATATTTTGCTGCATTTCATCTTAAAAATTATATCATATGTAAATACACGCTTTATAAAGTGGCGCAGGTTGTGTAATATTATAACTGTAGTGCAAGTTTACAGAGAGGTAATTGTACTTATAAGTACAGACAGTTCTACAAGGAGCGCTTGATTGAGTGCGTTTATAGTTCTTGGGATGAAACTGTTTCTGAACTGCGAGATCCGTACAGGTAAGGCTTTGAAACGTTTTGCTGTGGCCGAGACAGCGTGTGCTTAATGCCATATACCAATAATTCTCTTTCTGATCAGCTGCTGCTGTGATTCACACTCAGATACAGTGATATAAATACACCGAGTGGTGCAGTGACAGTAATATGGAAAAAGATGATCTGCTGTGGCAACCCCTAATGGGAGCAGCGGAAAGAAGAAGAAGGTGCAGTTAGAGTAACAACGCTAAAGCAGTTATGGTATTTGGTATACTATGGCTATTCCCTGGACCATAATATTGTTACAAGTTAATTACAATCAGATGCATTACACTAATAAACAATTTGCGGTTAGTTTCAGTGCTCAACAGAGTGCAATTAGTTAAAAATTCAAAATGGTTGAAAACATTAAAAAAATACAGAAATTTATAACACCACTAAAAGCATGCGGCTATAACATCACCTTTGTAAAATTGCTGAACATTAATCTAAATCACCCCTCTATAACATAGTTGCCCTACCCCGACATAATCCATTGGGTAATCCCCCATCACAATCCACACAACTCACTGGTTTATCCCTCATTGCTTCCACCAGAACTTAACTTAATACTCTTTTCAATGCAAATTTGCACTCTAATGACAGTTGTAAATCTGCCTAATGGTGATGTAGTACAGCCCAATGAATGACGCATTTTCCCTTTAGACCACCATCTCTATATATATATATATATATAAAACAACAAAATCTTCAGCTTTTGTTGTGGTCATGCATAAAGTCAACTGGCATTCATTAGAGAAACAAGACAACAAGAAGCACAAAGAAAGTGGGGTGTAAGGGCTGGAATGCTCAATGAAAGTGCAGTATATAGCGAGAAGCTCAAAGAAAGAGAGATGAAAGGCCTAGCATATCTGGTGAACACAGGTTCTTAAAGGCACAACATGATCAAAACAGACAGACTTACCTTTGTACCTAACTGGCATGTCACTTTTGTAGTGTGCAGTGCAAATTTGAAAAGATTTGGGGGCTGGGGCCTTTGGAGTTTTTGAAAGTGATGAAGTGGGAGTTTGAAGTTTTGTAAGTGGGGTTCAAGTAACTTCGGTGTTGAGAGTGTAATGAATAATAGCATAATAATAACCGTTGATGCAAGATTTGGAGAGCAAGAGGTGATGGAGCGGATGTTACACTTTAAAAATAGCCCAAAAATCTGCACATTGCCAAATTAACATTTTTACCTGGACAATGCTTTCAGAAATGGCCCGGTTTGGCAGAAAAACCAAACATCTGTCAATGCTGTTTAGAGAATTGAATTCCAAATTCACCAAACCCAGGCTTACTATCATATTTGTGGAGCTATACACTACTTTGCACTATTTCCATCTGTCAGGTTCTCACAGGCTTTAGTATTGTTTTTGTTTTAGGCCGAGGCTATAGTTGTTTTAAGTTTGTTTATGATTTGTGACTGGTGAACAAACTATGAAATGGCCAGCAAGAAAAGTTTGGAGACCAGCAGAGCAACCATATTTCATTGTGGGTCTTGAGCCAAAGAAAATGAGCAAAAGACATGCTCAGGGCTTTTGTGGTCCCAGGAATCTATACTAATAAAAGGCAAAGCCCTCACTCACTCACTCACTCACTCACTCACTCACTGACTCATCACTAATTCTCCAACTTCAGGAGCAGGTTCATTCCTTACAGCTTCCTTACAAAAGTTGGGCAGGTTTTATATCGAAATTCTAGGCGTAATGGTCATAACTGGAAGCAGTTTTTCTCCATTTACTGTAATGGAGATGAGCTTCAACGCCGTGGGGGCGGAGTTTCGTGTGACATCATCATGCCTCCCACGTAATCACGCAGTACATAGAAAACCAGGAAGACCTCAAAAAAGCGCTGAAGAAAACATGCATTATATAATTGAGAAGGCAGCGAAACAATAAGAAGCGAGCGAGTGACATATACAACCATATTCATGAGTTCTGCTACTTCGGAAACAAAGCACGATGTAAACCTACACTTTAAATTAAGTTCATAGACAGGCTGCCGCTGGCGTTTGTAATTTAGTGCCTGCCCATATAAGGCCGTCCGTCAGCGGCAATCCAATAGCAAACTGCCACGGGTAAATATTCACGGGTGAAGGACTGTGCTTATGGAGAGGAAGATGAGATGGTCAGGGTGGTGCTTGACACAAACTCAGTGAAACTGCGAGAGAAAGTTTTAAGTGCCAGGACTAAGGTAACATTAAATACAGCAATGGACATAGCACGAGATGGCACCAGCACAGCTGGGAACCTTCGATGCATGTACACCGAGTGGCTCACGTGAACTGACGCAGTGCACAGATAAAAAACAACAGTTCCAAAGAGCGCTGAACAAAAACCGAATTACACAATTGAAAAGGCAGCAAAAAATATGAAGCGTCTGATACATATAAGCATATTCATAAATCCAACTACTGCGGAAACAAAGCACACGTTGGAAAAAGTCAATGTCCCGCTAAAGGAAGACAGTGTAAAAAAAACCCGTGCATGCAGTGTGTCAGGTCTCAGATAAAGAAGAAGACGAGCTGTTTATTGATGCAGTAAGAAACGAATCGATGAAAGAAACCTGTCATCTTTACAACGATTGACAAACACGGAATGTAACTTGAACACAACACATCCTACAAATACGAACCTGATTGAAAGAAATAATGATAATCAAATCCTTGATGACAGCAACACTCAGTAACACTCACAAAACAAATACTGTATATTGACAGTCAGTCAGCTGCCTTGCCAAACACTTACCGCGTTAATCAAGTCTACCTTATGATGCTGCAAGTTATTGCGAAGCTAGCTCACACGATGCTAAAGAGAAAAGTTGATTCTGAAAATAGAGCCTTTAAAAACCGATGGGAGGCTGAGTATATGTTTACTGAACCCGTGTGTCTCATTTGTGGAGCTAATGTGGCTGTAATTACAGAATTTAATCTAAGACGGCACTACAAGACAAAACATCAGGGTAACCTGAATGCAATTCAGAAGATACAGAAAACAGCATAATTAAATAAGAATCTGACACTTCAGCGGACGTTTTAACCCGTGCACAATCACTAAGTGATTTCAAGTGAAGCTGCTTTTATGGGAGACACAAATGCACCAGTTCACCTTGCCCCACTTTCCCTGTTGCCAAGTAATGTTAAACCAAGTCGTCACTACGGTGTTCCCAAATACGCACTTTGCTGATAAACTGAGCGCACTGCACTGAGTTTGCACGGCGCTTTGGTGACTTTGAAGAACAAAAAGTCCGTCTACATCGCCTCGAACCTTGTGCATGTTTGGTAGCACATATCTGTGTGAGAAGCTCTTCTCAGTGATAAAGACTAACAAAACAGCACACAGGAGTCGCCTCACTGATGAGCACCTTCAATCCATCCTGAGAATCTCCACAACACAGAACCTCACACCAAACAGAAACGAACCTGTGGCCATAAAAAGATGCCAGGCGTCCAGCTCTAAAATGACACATGAGCAAAGACAACTGAATGATTTGATTTGTTATTTCTGAAAGGAACACATTTTATTTATATTTCCAGGTTTTGTTATGCAGCATGTTCATATTTGAATTTGTATAATTTTGACAGGATATATTTTTATGGAGAGCAAAATCTTTTGGGATATTTAAAATCTAAGTTTATTTTTTATATAAAATTATATAAGAGTAAAGAAATTTGAATGTTTGTTCTTTTAACGTTTACTTTATTTCTAACTTGTATAATTTAGACAGGATATATTTTTATGGAGAGCAAAATATTATGAGTTGTTTAAGGTTTGAGTTGATTTATTCACGAATAATATTCCTGTCTGTTTTTACCATTCCTACCAAAGATATTTCTGTCGACTAAATAAAAATTCCTTCTATTTGAAATTTAAATAGAACTTGAACAAATACGATAGTTCATAATAGCCGCAGACTTGCACGTAAGAGCGGGAGTCATCCGTTTTAACAAGCAGCGTATTGCACTGATACGAAATAGCTGTGTGTGTATATATGTAGATATGTATGTATATGTATATATATGTTTATATATGTGTGTGTGTATGTATGTATATATATATGTATTTGTGTGTATATATGTGTATATGTATAGATATGTATATATATATATGTTTATGTGTGTGTGTGTATATATATATATATATATATATATATATATATATATATATATATATATATATACTAATAAAAGGCAAAGCCCTCACTCACTCACTCACTGACTCACTCACTCACTCACTGACTCATCACTAATTCTCCAACTTCCCGTGTAGGTAGAAGGCTGAAATTTGGCAGGCTCATTCCTTACAGCTTACTTACAAAAGTTGGGCAGGTTTCATTTCGAAATTCTACGCCTAATGGTCATAACTGGAAGGTATTTTTCTCCATTAACTGTAATGGAGTTGAGCTGGAATGACGTGGGGGGGCGGAGTTTAGTGTGACATCATCCGCCTCCCACGTAATCCGTGAACTGATTGTCAGCGCAGTGCAGAAAACCAGGAAGACCTCCAAAAGCGCTTAAGAAAACATGCATTATATAATTGAGAAGGCAGCGAAAAACAATAAGAAGCGAGCGAGTGACATATACTACCATATTCATGAGTGTTGCTGCCTCGGAAAGAAAGAAAGGTGTAAACCTAAACTTTAAATTAAGTTCATAGACAGGCTACTGCTGGCGTTTCACATGCCCACAGGTAATGCGGGATACAAGTTTAATGAGAGGACGCAGGATATAAACGAGAGTTTTGATCACTTTGTAACTAAGTTAAAATTGTAGGTGAAGGGGTGTGCTTATGCAAATTCCGAGACTGTGTTTGTGGGGATTGACAGTTAAAGGCGGGTGGGGAGTCACGTCATCATCTCCCCTCCCATTCATCTAATTTCGGTCTGAGCTGAGCTCGCTGGCTAATGCCGTCTTCGAAGCAACCGTCAGACTGCCACCAAATACTCACAGAAAAATCCACAAGTTAATACACACGCTATCTCTAGAGTTTCTCCACACTGAATCCTCCAGGCACTACTTACAAAAGGTCACATTGACAATGTGTTACGCTATTTTTAAAATCTTTCCTTTTCTTAGCACAAGCACAGCTGAGAAGCTTCGATGCATGTGCTCCATAAGCGTTAAAAATAATGCATTTAATCACACTTTGCATTACAAGCAAAGGGAGCTTTTGTCAATGCATGATTTCCTGGTACACGATTACATTGATCAAGCGCATCCCGATTCATTTTACCCTCGCACCACCTTAGTTTGAGAAGAAGTCTGAAAAATATGAGGTTAACACAGAAAAACATCACCAATTCAAGCTTTATGAATAATCGATTTGCCATCAATAATTGTTTTGGTAAAGCCATCCTCCTTCCATTTTATAATTTTTCCGCCAATAGCCATGATTAAATGAGCGGTAAATAAAGTAAGAGCAAAGCGAGGGTGACTTATTTAGGCAGGCATATATATGACAGCAACACTCATGACAATGTCAATCATGGTACGTTATTATTAAAATGTTTCCTTTACTTTTCATTACTTCTTTAACACACTACTTCTCCGCTGTAGCGGGATTTTGCTATATATATAATATATGAATGACCTCCAAAAGCGCTGAGACTTTTGATATCATGAGCGTGTCTGCAAAACTGTGGTCTCCTGCCCAGCAAAAGTCGAGCAGCCAGCGCGCATAGCTGTGCCGGCCTTTGAGACGCTGACTGCGCTTCTGCCTTAAGTCAAAGTGAGCACTTTTAATTTTTTCATCCTCCCCTGCGCTATAGCCCAGACAAGTGCAAACACGGGACCCCTTTTCTACACCACGGAAAAATAATATTAAGGCGATTCACACTTTCTTTTGCACGTATACGATTATGAGGTCTCACCTCGGATTATGAAGACACGCACAGTGGAGGACTGACAGTGCCATCACAGCTGATTAATGGCAGGGACGTCTCACCAGTCTACACAAGACCCACGCGACTGTCCCCAAAAGGCGATCATAACGTCAGCGAACACATCTCTCTATACTATATAAAAGAAAAAGGCAACTTTCCTTTCTTTACACCTTTTTTCCTTTTATCCCAAACCAAAGCCTTTCTCTCTTAACAGTGCAGAGGACACAAAACTAATTTTCTTTAAATGCCGGTAAGGCACATTACCAGAGGCACAAATTTGAACGTTCACATAGAAAATGTAATTTCTATACCACAGCCGTCGTGTAGCGCCTTTCAAAAGGGATCTACTACCGAGAGATGATCCATATATATTTTAGCTGCTGTTAGTTACTTACCTGTTGTGTTACACAGTCTTTAAAATGTAGTTTACCCATAACCACTCCAGTACTGCTCAATGTACCTGTACTTCTTAAAACGTTAATGTTTTACTGTTTAATAACTTATAGACTATATTTTATTATTTTTCCCTTGCACTCAGTGACCAAAGCTATACACACACATATAGACACATACAAACATACACACAAGTATATATATGTGTATATATATGTATGTATGTGTATATATATATATACACACACACACACCCCTATCTACATTATATATATATATATATATATATATATATATATACACACACACATACATACATACATACACACATATATATAATTTGTGTGTATGTATGTATGTGTGTGTGTGTATATATGATGTAGATAGGTATGTATATATATATGTGTATATGTAGATATGTATATATAGATATGTAGATATGAAGATATGTATGTGTATATATATATATGTATGTGTGTGTGTGTGTGTGTGTGTGTGTGTGTGTGTGTGTGTGTGTATATATGACAGCAGCAATCCAAGCTGTGAGAAAACAGTAAAAAGGAGGCGTGTCAGACGTTGTGGTACATTTTCTGATGCAGCTACCAAAAACAACTTGTGATGCTGCCGCCAAATACACAAAACAATTACTTTGACAATCATGTTACATTATTTTTAAAATGTTTCCTTTTCTTTTCATAACTTCTTAAACACATGACATCTGCAGAGCTGGTATTTTGCTATATATATATATATATATATATCACAGCGACACTCATAACAGTGACAAAACAATTACATTGACAATCATGTTACGTTATTTTCAAAATGTTTCCTTTTCTTTCTCTTTCCTTCTTTAACACACTACTTCTCCGCTGCCAAGCGCGAGTATATATATATATATAGATAGATAGAGATATATATATATATAGATAGATATGAGAACAACATTTATATATATATATATACTAGCAAAATACCCGCGCTTCGCAGCGGAGAAGTAGTGTGTTAAAGAAGCAATGAAAAAAAAAGGAAACATTTTGAAAATAACATAACATGATTGTCAATGTAATTGTTTTGTCACTGTTGTGAGTGATGAGTGTTGTTGTCATATATATATATATATATATTTACACACACACACATAAACATATATATATATACATATCTATACATATACACATATATACATACATATATATCTACATATATACACATACATATACACACACACATAAATCCATACACACATACATACATACACACAAATACATATATATATACATACATACACACACATATATACACACAAATACATATATACATACATACACACACACATATATAAACATATATACATATACATACATATCTACATATATACACACACAGCTATTTCAGTATCAGTGCAATACGCTGTTTGTTAAAACGGATGACACCCGCTCTTACGCAAGTCTGCGTGGATATTATGAACTATCGATTTGTTCAAGTTCTATTTAAATTTTAAATAGAAGGAATTTTTATTTAGTCGACAGAAATATCTTTGGTAGGAATGGTAAAAACAGACAGGAATATTATTCGTGAATAAATCAACTCAAACCTTAAACAACTTATAATATTTTGCTCTCCATAAAAATATATCCTGTCTAAATTATACAAGTTAGAAATAAAGTAAACGTTAAAAGAACAAACATTCAAATTTCTTTACTCTTATGTAATTTTATATAAAAAATAAACTTAGATTTTAAATATCCCAAAAGATTTTGCTCTCCATAAAAATATATCCTGTCAAAATTATACAAATTCAAATATGAACATGCTGCATAACAAAACCTGGAAATATAAATAAAATGTGTTCCTTTCAGCAATAACAAATCAAATCATTCAGTTGTCTTTGCTCATATGTCATTTTAGAGCTGGACGCCTGGCATCTTTTTTTGGCCACAGGTTCGTTTCTGTTTGGTGTGAGGTTCTGTGTTGTGGAGATTCTCAGGATGGATTGCAGGTGCTCATCAGTGAGGCGACTCCTGTGTGCTGTTTTGTTAGTCTTTATCACTGAGAAGAGCTTCTCACACAGATATGTGCTACCAAACATGCACAAGGTTCGAGCCGCATGTAGACGGACTTTTTGTTCTTCAAAGTCACCAAAGCGCGTGCAAACTCAGTGCGCTCAGTTTATCAGCAAAGTGCGTGATTTGGGAACACCGTAGTGACGACTTGGTTTAACATTACTTGGCAACAGGGAAAGTGGGGCAAATGCACTGGTGCATTTGTGTCTCCCATAAAAGCAGCTTCACTTGAAATCACTTTGTGATTGTGCACGGGTTAAAACGTCCGCTGAAGTGTCAGATTCTTATTTAATTATGCTGCTTTCTGTATCTTCTGCATTGCATTCAGGTTACCCTGATGTTTTATCTCATAGTGCCGTCTTAGATTAAATTCTGTAATTACAGCCACATTAGCTCCACAAATGAGACACACGGGTTCAGTAAACATATACTCAGCCTCCCATGGTTTTAAAGGCTCTATTTTCAGAATCAACTTTTCTCTTCAGCATCGTGTGAGCTAGCTTCGCAATAACTTGTTCGGCAAGGCGGCTGAAGCGCTGCATTATGGGATCTGTAGTTTATTGTGTTACCAGCGCTTCATATACCCGGGCTTTAATAACAATAATACAGTATATAAAATGATCTCGGGCGGATATAATTACACGCCGGGCCGGATGTGGCCCGCGGCCCTTGAGTTTGACACATATGGACTAAATAGAACTTGAAAAGATATATTTTTTCAAATGTGATCGCGCAATTCAAATAGAGTTGACGCCAAGACTACAGCCTGCATCCTCCCTCGCTGTTACTTTTTACCGTTCATCTAATGAATACACTGAGTATGGCTTTACCAAAACAATCATTGATGGTGAATAAAGTATCCATTATTCGAGTATGTAGATCGGGATATATATATATATATATACCCGCGTATCGCAGCGGAGAAGTAGTGTGTTAAAAAAGCTAGAAAAAGAAAAGGGAACATTTTAAAAATAACGTAACATGACTGTCAATATACAGTATTTGTTTTGTGAGTGTTACTGAGTGTTGCTGTCATCAAGGATTTGATTATCATTATTTCTTTCAATCAGGTTCGTATTTGTAGGATGTGTTGTGTTCAAGTTACATTCCGTGTTTGTCAATCGTTGTAAAGATGACAGGTTTCATTCATCGATTCGTTTCTTACTGCATCAATAAACAGCTCGTCTTCTTCTTTATCTGAGACCTGACACACTGCATGCACGGTTTTTTACACTGTCTTCCTTTATCGGGACATTGACTTTTTCCACGTGTGCTTTGTTTCGCAGTAGCTGGATTTATGAATATGCTTATCAGACGCTTCATATTTTTGCTGCCTTTTCAATTGTGTAATTCGGTTTTGTTCAGCTCTTTGGAACTGTTGCTTTTATCTGTGCACTGCTTCAGTTCACGTGAGCCGCTCGGTGTACATGCATCGAAGGTTCCCAGCTGTGCTGGTGCCATCTCGTGCTATGTCCATGGCTGTATTTAATGTTACCTTAGTCCTGGCACTTAAAACTTTCTCTCGCAGTTTCGCTGAGTTTGTGTCAAACACCACCCTGACCATCTCATCTTCCTCTCCATAAACACAGTCCTTCACCCGTGAATATTTAGTGGAGTTTGCTATTGGATTGCCGCTGACGGACGGCCTTATATGGGCAGGCACTAAATTACAAACGCCAGCGCAGCCTGTCTATGAACTTAATTTAAAGTGTAGGTTTACATCGTGCTTTGTTTCAAGTAGCAGAACTCATGAATATGGTTGTATATGTCACTCGCTTGCTTCTTATTGTTTCGCTGCCTTCTCAATTATATAATGCATGTTTTCTTCAGCGCTTTTTGAGGTCTTCCTGGTTTTCTATGTACTGCGTGATTACGTGGGAGGCGTGATGATGTCACACGAAACTCCGCCCCACGGCGTTCAAGCTCATCTCCATTACAGTAAATGGAGAAAACAGCTTCCAGTTATGACCATTACGCGTAGAATTTCGATATAAAACCTGCCCAACTTTTGTAAGGAAGCTGTAAGGAATGAACCTGCCAAATTTCAGCCTTCCACCCACACGGGAAGTTGGAGAATTAGTGATGAGTCAGTGAGTGAGTGAGTGAGTGAGTGAGTGAGTGAGTGAGTGAGGGCTTTGCCTTTTATTAGTATAGATATATATATATATATATATATAGATACTGTAGATAGATAGATTATATATATATATATAGATAGATATGAGAACAACACTCATATCAATGACAAAACAATTACATTAACAATCATGTTACGTTATTTTTAAAATTTTTCCTTTTCTTTTCGTACCTTCTTTAACACACTACTTCTCGCTGAAGCTGGTATTCTACTAGTATATATATATATATATATATATATATATATATATATATATATATATATGACAACAACACTCATCACTCACAACAGTGACAAAACAATTACATTGACAATCATGTTACGTTATTTTCAAAATGTTTCCTTTTCTTTTTCATTGCTTCTTTAACACACTACTTCTCCGCTGCGAAACGCGGGTATTTTGCTAGTTAATAATAAATATGGGCAAAGATGTCAACTAAAGGTGCTGGATAAAACAGTTTCATTAGTGAGAGCTCTGTCTCCTTTGCTGTTCATTTCCAGAATGAACTGCTATCTTCTAAGGACCAACCTTTTTTATTGCATCAAGACTGAAAGAGACATAACCAAACTGGGGTTGAAGGCAGGTGCTAGTCATCCTTCTTGGGCAGTCTATCAGAACTGTCGATGAGAAAGAAGACAGTATTAGCAATGGCACCGCTCTCATCTTGGGTTGTTACTGCTTACCTTGACAACACCAGGGGCCTCATGTATAACGCCGTGCGTAGAACTTGCACTATAACATGGCGTAAGCACAAAAGCCGAAATGTGCTTACGCACAGAAAAATCCAGATCCAGGAATCTGTGCGTACTACAACTTCCACGTTCTTCCGCTACATAAATCCCGATCAGCGTGAAAACTAACGCTCGTGCACGCGCATTATGTAACGCCCCAAATCCTCCCAGAATTACGCCTATTTGAATATGCAAATCAATATAAATCGCCCTTAAGCGCAGCCTTCTGTGAAAAGACAATGGGAAAAGCACGGGAAAAATATAAGAATTTCAGCGAATACCAAGTGGAGGCAAAGGAAAAACATACTATTTGTTCAAATAAACCGTGGAATAATCAACAAAATGAAGTTGATCGAGTGACATAGCGTGATGGAGAAACTTGAAAGCTCACATTCACAAAATCGCACAGTGCCGGAAATAAAAAAGAAGTCACATATCAAAGTTGCCGTGAAAAGAAGAGTTGTAAGCCCACTTGCTGAGTGTCATATGAAAGTTTATTAGGGTACAGAGGAAAAAGGCACACGGTGGGGAAAAAGCACGAAATGTCAACTTCAATCTCGACATTTCCACTTTAATCAAGTAGTTTATTTTGTCAGTTAGTAGAACATTATAAACTTCATCTTAAAGTCGTTTAATTAACCAGTTTCTCAAATCACATCGTAATTAAAGTAGCACGTTAAATGCTTTGTTTTGTATTTGATCTTCTAGTCGTATGTGCTCTATGTGTGTGAATCACTACTTGCTTCTTAAACTGGCTTTCTTTCTCCAACTGGACACAGAATCCATTACATTCGTGATATTACAGCTCTCTGAATAACTAAAATACTGAGATGTATACGTGATGTCATTTTCATAATAGGAGTTAAAGCACGTTATTAAACATGTTTCACTTCGATGAAATAATTTATTGCAGCAGTACTCAGGGGCGGCTCTAAGCTTGTGGTGGCACTGGGCAGAGGAAGAATCGGTGGCTGGCTCCTTCGCCAGCCAATGTCAGTAAAGTATCTTATGCACGGTGGATGGCCACGTATGTTGCAGACACTAGCCGCCTCGTGCTCATGACACAAGCATTTAACTTTTGCCGAAATTTTGTCGCTGCGTTTTTAGCTGTGTTGTTATTTTATCTTTCTGTGTTATATTCAATATATATTGGCGTAGCCGTCACTGCAGTCAGTGCTTTTCTTTCCCCAAGTAACCGATCGCCATACAATCAGCTCTGTAATAGACGTTAAGCCATCTGTAAGCTTAGCGCAGATTCTTCAAAACATTTAAAGAACATTGAAATATCTTCGTAGTACATGTTTAATTATTCTATCCTTAAAGACACTCCCAGTGAAGAATATAGATTATTTAAATGAAGTTAAAGTTTTATCTGTATAATTTAACAAACATATTTTGCTGCATTTCACCTTAAAAATGATATCGTCATCATATGTAAATACGCGCTTTATAAAGTGGCTCAGGTTGTGCGATATTATAACTATAGTGCAAGTTTACAGTAGGGTGATTGTACTTATAAGTACAAACAGTTCTACAAGGAGCACTTGATTGGCTGCATTTAAAGTTCTTGGGATTAAACTGTTTTGAACCGCGAGGTCCGTATAGGAAAGGCTTTGAAACGTTTTGCCGTGGCAGAGACAGCGTGTGCTTAATGCCGTATACCGATAATTCTCTTTCCGATCAGCTGCTGCTGTGATTCACACTCAGATACAGTGATATAAATACTCCGAGTCGTGCAGTGAGAGAAATATTTAAAAAGATGATCCGCTGTGGCAACTCCTAACGGGAGGAGCTGAAAGAAGAAGAAGAAGAAGAAGAAGAAGAAGAAGAAGTGAGAGTAACAACGCTAAAGCAGTTATGGCATTTGGAATACTATGGCTGTTCCTTGGACCATTATATTGTTACGAGTTAATTACAATCAGATGTGTTACACTAATAAACAATATGCGGTTAGTTTCTGTGTATTTATAAAGCCGCGTCATGAAAATAATGAGTAATCACACAAGAACAGTAGCACTGATTTGACGCTGGGTGCCGCCAGTTTGCAAAACCGAGCGGAGAACTTGCGTACGACAAGACATGAGGTACCGTGGAAAAGTGCGTGGCTTTACGCCAAGTGTAGGTTTTATACATCGCGATTTGAACGTGGAAAAGTTCTTACGCAACATTTCTGTGCGTACGCACCGTTTATACATGAGGCCCCAGGAAGATGACCCCTAAGCACATTTTTGCTTTCTCTTTATTAGTAAATCATTTTCTTATTTTCACTAATTAAGTTGTTTTTGCTCTTTTCTTTTAATATTTATTTATTTTCCATTAATTATTTTCAATTTTGTTAATAGGCCTGCAATTATCTTTTTTAATTGTTCTGTCTATCTACAAACAAGAGGGTGAGAATTCAGGCATTTGATGGTTACAATGTGAGACTTTATCGATGTTTATATTAAATTCTTGCTGCTCTGGTGGGAATGAACCAGTTAACAGATACTGTATGAGTTGTTTTTTATACCCATTGTACCTTCCACTACACTTTCAGCTTTATTTTCACTTTTCACAATTACTAAGTAGTGAATACTGGATATTACAAGGTCCTCAGGTAAACTAATAATCATTTTGAGTTTGCCTGTTTTCCCACAGATTACCATTAGTTTTGTTTATTTTATAATGTAGCCTGTTATATATTAACTGCATTATCTATTGGCCTGTCTTTACGTATTATTCATTAGTTTATTCTTCTGTAGAAGAATGTTTTGAGGTAAGCTTCAGTAATGCTTATATAGTCTGAAATCAGAGTTATATTTTTTATGTATTAGCATTAGTTAGTGGTAGTAATAACCTCTCTTATTTTTTTACAGTTGAAACCTGTACACCAGTTTATGGTGTTTTTGGTATTTCTTGTAAATTCTTGGGGAAAACATGACTCTTTCACTGGCAACCAGCTAATATATGATATGTCATCTACACTTTAGAGATTTTTTGGTAACTTTCCTTTCTTAAGGTGAGATTTTACTTCTCCATTCCTTACTGTTGGATTCTTAGAAGAAAACAAGATCTTAAAATACAGATGAGTGTAAAAATGTCTCAAAGTGGGAGTGCCCTTCAGAGATGGTAAGAAGTCAACTCCTGACAATCTCAGACCTGGGGCCTCATGTATAAATGGTGAGTACACACAAAAATGTTGTGTACGAATGTTTCCACACTCAAATCACGATGTATAAAACCTAAACGTGGCGTGAAGCCATGCGCATTTTCATGGTAGCTCCAACCCTGGTGTACACAAGTTCTCCGCTCGGTTTTGCAAACTGGCGGCACCCAGCGTCAAAGCAGTGCTACTGTTCCTGTGTGTTTACCCTTTCTTTTTTAGATTCACATCCCTGATATGGCTTTATCAAATACACTGAAATTAACTGCATTTTGTTTATTGTTTAAAGCATCTGATTGTAATTAACCTGTAACAATATAATGGTCCACGGAATGGCCAAACTATTCCAAATATCATAGTTGCTTTAGCGTTGTTACTCTCAGGTATTTATATCACTGTATCTGAGTGGGGAATCACAGACCTACAGCAGCTGATCGGAAAGAGAATTATCAGTATACAGCATCAAGCACACGCTGCCTCAGACATGCTGTCTATTGAACTGCTCTCACACGGCAAATGCTTCAAAGCCTTTACTGTACAGACCTTGTGGTTCAGAAACAGTTTCATCCGAAGGACTATAAACATACTCAATCAGTCCATCAAGTGCTCCTTTTAGAACTGTTTGTAATTATTAGTACAATTACCTCACTGTAAACTTGCAATACAGTTATAATATTGCACAACCTGAGTCACTTTATAAAGCTCATATTTACATATCATTTTTAAGATGAAATGCAGCAAAATATGTCTATTATATTATACAGATAAAAATGTAACTTCATTTAAATAATCTATATTGTTAATAATAAAACATGTGAGGACACAGTGTCGTGGCACTAGTGACGAGCTGGTGCCCCGTTCAGGGATTGTTCCTGCCTCTCACTGTATTTTTGCTGGGGCTGGCGTGGCACTGGAAGGATAGATGGATAGAATAATTCAACATGTAATATGAAGGTATTTCAATGTTCCTTAAAGGTTTTGAAGAATCGGCGTTCTAAGCTTACAGATGGCTTAACGTCTATTACAGAGCTGAATGTGTGGCGATTGGGTATTTGGAGAAAGACAACTAAGGACAGGAACTAGGGGTTAGTATGTTTGAACGAGATAGTACTGCTACAATAAAGTATTTCTTCGAAGTTCACGCACAGCGCAGCAAGCATCTTGCATGAGACATGAAAAATCACTGTGCCACCATGTTCCCATGTTTAATAACATGCCTTAACTCCTATCATCATGAAAATGATATCACTTATACATCTCAGTATTTTAATTATTCAGAGAGCTGTAATATTACGAATGTAATGGATTCTGTGCCATGTCCAAGGAAGAGAACGCCCGGAAGCACGTAGTGATTCACATACATAGAGCACATAGAAGACCAAATACAAAACAAATACAAATACAATAACGTGCTACTTTAGTTACGATGGGATTTGTGAAACTAGTAAATGAAATGATTTTATGATTAAGTTTATGTTGTTCTACTTTAATGACAAAATAAACTACATGATTAAAGTAGAAATTTCGAGATTAAAGTTGACATTTCATGCTTTTTTCTCGTTGTGTGCCCATTTTTTTTCTCTGTACCCTAATAAGCTTTCATATGACACTCAGACGGTGGACTACGAGTCGCCTTTTCACTTTGATACGTGACAGCTTCTTTTTTATTTTGGGCACTGTGTGACTTTGTAAACTTGAGCTTTCGAGTTTCTCTGACACTATATGTCACTTGATCAACTTCCTTTTGTTGTTTATACCACTGTTTAAACCAACAAATAGTACGTTTTTCCTTGCCTCCACTTGGTATTTGCTGAAATTCTTTTATTTCCCCCCATGCTTTGGCCATTGTCTTTTCACAGAAAGCTGAGTTTAAGGGCTATTTATATTACTTTGCATATTCAAAGGGGCGTAATTCTGGGAGGAATTGGGGCGGGACAGCAGGCACATTCATGTGCGTTACTTTTCAGACTGACAGGGATTTATGTAGTGGAAGAACGTGGAAGTTTGCGAATGCACAGATTTATGTATCTGGATTTTTTTGTGTGTACGAACATTTACGCTTTTGTCCATATAGCATGTTATAGTGTGAATTCTATGCACGGCATTATGCATGAGGCCCCTGGAATTTATAGCTTCTCCAAAGTGATGCCTTTAAGTCTAAAATATAGGCATAATCACAGTGGTATTATTTATTAAAATAAATTTTGAGGTCTAATAGAGTGTTGACCTGCAAATTTTGGCCCATGTTTTAGGCCATTGAAAACCCATAGTTCTGCCTAACAACTTACATTACTTTAAATCGCTAGATAAACAAACAAGAAGAAAAGACAGAGACCTTTTGTCTCATTTAAAGCTTAGGTAAAAAGGCCAGTGCCCACTTGGTTTACAGTAGTATGACTTAAAATAATTTGCTTGCCACATTGTTCAAAAAGTGGTCTGATGGGGTTGCACCTGCTTTGGATCTGCTATAATGTACTTTATAATTGTTTTGTTCATTTTGGAGTGAAAGTCATTAAACATCTTCTGTCATCTGCAAAACTGAAAACTGTTTATGAAGTAAAAAGGCATGCTCACTTTCAACCAAAAAATCATTAAGGAAGAATGTCTCTGCATCTGTGTGCTGCAACTGTTGTAAAGGAAGGACACTATATGTAAAGGTTTCAGCTCCAACTGCCAGACCCTGTTCAATTGCCATTTCTTTCTAATGAAATTAAAATGTTGGAAATGCTGCATCTTGTATTCATAGTCAACACCATTATTGATCAGTATGAAATTCTGCTCTCTTTTAGGTATGCTGGTAATCTTACAATTTCCTCTGATAATGTGGTGCTTTTATTCACTTAGGATGGAAGGGTATGACTGGAAGTAATACCAATCCTTTTACAAGCAATGTTCCTCCATTCTAGATAGGAAAATGTAAAGTGCATGTACTACTTCCCTTTGAAATATTCTGAAGCCACTCATTTATATGAAGATATTTAGATTGCCAAAACAGAAAGGCAATAAAATGGTCTTCTGATAAATTTGAAAATCCACTATAATATACACAAAATATATATTATGACATCAGGTTTTTTTGACTTAACACTGTGTTGAGAGCTGTGTGTTATTTCTATGTGATTTTTAGTATGAGGTTAATTAAATAAAGGTATTTGCCCCTAAATTTTGTTTTTGATGGCTACTAAGGGCCCATGCTGTAATTTCTACATTTTCGTCTTTCCTCTTTGCTGTTTTTTCACTTGCACAGGAGGAATATGTCACACTTATGCTTCAGTGGTGGGAAGCTGGTAAAGTTAAGTGCAGAAGAAGCACAAGTTGAATTAAGTAGAGACAGTTGAACAATAAGTAAATATTTAACTGTTGCTCTTGCCATTAGTTTTATAATAAGTTAATGAGTTATTAGAGAAGATGAAATTAAAGGATGGAAAAATAACCCTACTTCAACCAGCTATACCGAATGCAAGCCAGTGAGCATTCACACTAGAAGGATGGGAATTGTAAAGGGCATGCTCAAAGGCTGTGGGCATTTAAACAGATAGAGTATAGCATTATCAAAACAGTCTTGTTAAGCTAGAAAAGAAAATTGAAGAAGTTACAAGGGAAGTTACAGGTCAGTCTCAATACTTTACATCTGTGATTCTTAACATTTTTGAGTCATAGACCATTTAAGAATCTGATGAAAGCTCTGGACCCCTTTACCCAGAAGTATTCATATAAATACAACTTTACATAATGGAAAGGGAAGTGGTACTAACAGATATACAAAAGATACTTATGAAATTTCTTTTTTTTTTTTTTTAATATTTTTTATTGATTTTAATTAGAAACAGATAACACTCCATACAGTCAAGACAAATTTAAACAAATCAAAGCAAAATTTGTGCAAAAATGTCGTTGAATTGTTCCTGCCATATTTTTTAAAATTTTTAACATGATCCTCTAAGTGAGAATTACCCACCGACTTAAGAGTGGTGTGGTGGGATTCTTCCAGATGAGCAAGATATATCTATGTGTTACTAGTTTAGTAAAGGAAATTACAGATTATTTCTCCTTCTTTACTTCAAGGCTGCCTTGGAGTATACCAAACACATCTGTTAATGGGTTAGGAGTGACTGTGACACCAAGGCTGTCTGATAGACATGCAAAAATATTTGTCCAAAATGTTGTTAATTTGGTGCACACAAAGAAAATGTGGCCCAGTGAGGCTGAAGACAGATTACATAATTGGATAGTTTGGATAATTTTAAATGAGGAGTACAAAATCTGTACATTGTGGCTTAATTTTCCATTATATTTTGTTCATAACAAGACAACAGATGAACTACATTAAGGACAAATCAAAGCATCTTCCCTTACACCTCACTTTTATAACAGTTGTTCACAGTATAGTGTTAAAATGGTATTACAGCCTGGGAAAGGAAGACTGAGCCATGCCTCGGGCTATTGATTACTTTATGGATGGACATCTGGGACAACAATTTGGTTTACAGTCTGGGAAAGGAGGACATGAGACAATATCAAAAAAATTTATTATCTGCAAAAAGATAGATTAAAGAGTTTGAGCAAAATTCATCCATTATATTGACAGCCAGCCAATCAGGTGTATGCAACATTCATGTGTTGTGAAACCACGGCATGAAACTTTATAATAAATATGCCTCATTTTGAAAGCAACGTCAGAAGAAGAGAAGAAAAAGAAGAGAAACAGTGACGACAGAAGAAGATGCCCTGGGACTTTCCTACTTGTCATTTCTACTTTTTTCGTAAGCTTTTTCTAAAGACTATATATATCCAGACTTTCCTATCAGTACATATTTTCTATTATTCTTTGTTCCAGTGGTACTATTATTATTCTTGTAATAAATACCATGCTGCTTTTAACTTTCTATGCTTTATCTAAATGTCTAGAGTGTCTGAAGTAATAAGTTAGATTTCTTTGAGCACCTGGTGCGGCCGGAGATTTGCCATTACCTATGTGCTGCAAGGTTTATAAGGCTGCGAGTGAGAGCTCCACTCAATAGTAGGAACAGTACGTAAAGAAGGTATTCTTGGCTGATAAATGGCCCATAGTCAAGAGAGCTGAGTCTTTGTATGTTTAAATGTACTCTTGTAGACCAAAAGCAATATTTAGGTCTGAGATATCATTAAAACACGGTATGTTGTTTGTGCCGATAATAGGTAAGTCTCTTGAAGTGTTGAGTGACAGGCTGTGTTATTCCTAAAGCACTTGTGTGGTTTAAAGTGCTAGAGGTTAATCAGCGTGTGTGTGTGTACTTCATGGGGCACTGTTGTGGTTATGGTCTGTGTGTATGCATATATCTGTGTATGTGTGCAACAGTAGACCAACCGATAACGAACTTGACGAGAACACTTATCATTGAGAAAACTGGTAAAGGGTAAGTAGAGGGAAATACTACGATACCCCCACATAACAAACCCCCTCACCCCCATTTACTCTGCGGTGTTTAAAAGGAAGCGACTTTAAAATAGTTTTATAAATTGTAGAGATGTTATCTGAGTCTTAATGACTGATCAATAATTCTTCTGGAAGAAATGGATGTGGTGGATGCCTCCACAGTGTGGATTCACATATATGGTAGGCTGCAAAGATCCTCTCCAGTTATTTTAGAGAATAGTTCAGCTATGAATTTCACTGGTTTTGGACTTTTCAGTTTTTCAGGAAAACCTTCAATTCTGATGTTCTTCCTTCTATATCTATCTTCCAGTGCTGCTACTTTGTCTAGGAGCAGTTTGCATTTTGATTTTGCAGCCATTGCTTTTTCATCCGCGGTGAAAGCTAATTGTTCAACTTTCTCAATATGCGTTATGAATGTTTGTTTAACATCTTTAAGTTGAGCAGCATGTACTTTTATTTTACTCTTGAAGTTATATGTATTTTCCTGTATTTTTTCATCAATTCTTCATAGCATTTTTTTAATGGTTGTAGTAAATGTAGTACTTAAATGTTGATCCTGGTCTTTTATATCCTGATGCAATTTCTCAGTTTTCACATTTAAGACCTTTCTTTATTTTGTTCTTTATTTCTCTATTGGTCTTTTTTGCACCTCACCTTATATCATTTTTGTTCCCCCCGAGTGCTGCAATCACTTCCTTCAGGTCAGAGAGTACATTTTGATCTTCCCCAGTGTCCGTAGGCGGAGTTGCGAGTTCAGTAGGAGATGATGTGGCAAACTCTCAGGGTGAATTAGCTGAAGTTGACAGTGGAGATAAAAAGGCCATGTTCGGCTAGAATGATCCTACTGGAGTTGACAA
Source organism: Polypterus senegalus (assembly GCF_016835505.1). Taxonomy (NCBI): domain Eukaryota; kingdom Metazoa; phylum Chordata; class Cladistia; order Polypteriformes; family Polypteridae; genus Polypterus; species Polypterus senegalus. The sequence continues at coordinate 105,821,436 of NC_053160.1, forward strand.
ATACTCCTTGCCCACCTCACTCACAGTTTTGTTCCCACTAATGCCTAATGATCTCTGCTGGTCTGAACCTTGGCCCATTTGTTCCAGGTCAGTCTCTGGGAGGCCATATCATATGAGGCCAGTTTAGACTTGGACTTTTACTGCCTTATCCTTTTCCTTCTTAGCCCTTTGTTTGCTACTCATATTTATTTATACTTGTATGTTGTATTATTAAATCTCCTTGGGATGAATAAATACAGGATATTTTGAAATGATATATAAAAAAAGGTTAAAATAATACCTCTGCTAACGGAGCTAGAGACTACATATCCATCTCCAAAAATAGATTGTAATTTTTAATTTAATTACTGTAAACTTAAGCATTAATGTAATGCAGTTGCAGAAGCAACTCCATACCACTGAGACCACATTTGACACTGATAAATGATTTGCTGTATTGGGTGGTGGAACACCAACTACTAGTACCATGACCATAGTGTTGCAAAATATTCCAGCTGGTGTATGCTCACCTCTTGAGTGCTGATCTATGGACAGACAAGATGCCTGACTGACCAGTCTAATAAAATCACAAAATTCGAATTTGTCTCGTCCGATGCGAGAGATGGACGTCTGTAGTGGAGCTCCGCTAGCAGAGGTGTTATTTTTCATATTATCTGCTTATTATCCTGAGATATCCTGTATTTATTCAACCCGAGGGGCACTGCTACAGTATATGTAAGCATATATAAACATGGCCAACAAGAAAGGGGGTCCAAAAGAATCGTAAACTAAAGCTGCACCCAAGCTAAGATCAGCAAGCCCTAGTTCAAGATACTGCCTTTCAGAGACAGACCTGGATCAGATGGGCGAAAGTACAGACTCCTCGGGACCACGGTCCGCTACATTGTCGCTGGCTGAGAGCGAAAAGGGGAGCGAATGTACGTTTCGTGAGTGCAGGTCTCGATAGCTCGCAGATCAGAGAAGATCACCTGAAACTGGAAAAGACTTGAAGTCCGTGGTTTCAATTACTCCACGCGAGCCAGGAACAGTGGGGACACCGGCTACAGTAGTGCCTGCCGTTTCACCTGCGGTACAAGAAAGCACAATTGAACTGTCTGAACTGAAGGTTATGTTCGCTGAGCTCAAGCAAGATATAAAGAAAAGCAAAAAAGGCAAATGAGAAACTGAGACAGGAGTTGCAATAGGCAAATGAAAGGCTGCGACAGGAGCTGCAACAGGCAAATGGAAGGCTGCGACAGAAGCTGCGACTGGAGCTGAGACAGGTGCTGGGTAAAATTGAAGAGCACATTCAAGAAAACTCGGTTAAACTGAGCACGCTTACTGATCAACTGGAGGATCTCAAGGAGACATTCATGACTTGGATTAAAATAGCTGAAAATTTAGCTGCCAGTGCCAAAGAAAAAGCAGTAAATGTCAGCTCCAAATGCAAAAAACTCGGAGACAGACTGGCTGCTTTGGAAGATGGAAGCAGAAGGAATAATGTCAGAATTGAAGGTCTGCCTGAGAAAGTCCAAACCCTGTGAAATTCGCAGCTGAACTTTTTTCTAAAATAATCGGGGAGGACTTTAAAGCAAATTCTGAGATAGCAGCGGTTTACCGCGTACGTGGATCAAATACCGTTAGACCTAGATCTTTTATTATTCGCTTTGAAAGATTGTCATTTAAGCTAGAGGTGATGGCACTCCTCAGAAACAAGCAAGTGATTATACAGTATATTAAAACAACCACATTCGTATCTTCCCTGACTTCTCTCTAGCAACAGCTACTAAACGCGCAGCCTTCTACAACATTAAACAGCGGTTATGGCAAGCCAACGTCAAATACAGCCTCTTGTATCCGGCCAAACTGAAAATGGAATTGCAGGGTCAATTCTATGTTTTTGCTAGCAAGGAAGAAGCAGAAAAGGAATTAAAAAAGCTGATCCCGGGACTATTCTGATACATAATAGTGAGTCATGGCCATTAATGATATGGCAAGGGTTAATAATCTACTGTCTGATCTATTTGTCTAAAATACAGGTTTTTTTTCATCATATATTCTCATTATTACTTATTACTAAGGCGCTAATCTGTTTATGTTTTATTGTGCTTAATTACTTTTTCTTTTTTCTCTATTTTTTTTAATTATCTAATTATTTTCTCTCTACCCTAAACTAGACTGTTCAACATCATACCCTTGGTTTATTGTTATTGCTATTATTGCATTAAGACTTATTATGCTTATTCTTGACAAATTTCTAACACCATTCCCCGGGTTTATTATCCAGGTGTATTATCTTAATACACTAAGATTGCTGAAGATTATGTATATTTTAAGTGCACAATTTTTTAGACTATATTGGTAATAGATATCTCTATTTTTTAACCCTAAAACGCCGCTGCATGGGGGCTTGTTTTGCTTTGGACATGCTCTGTCTCTGGGTATGTTAGAGGACCGGGACTGTGTGAAGTGGGTTCTAGCCTCACGTGGGGAGGCAAAAAGGGAGGGTGGGGGTTAAGGGGGGGAGAGAAAGAGAGCAGGCTTGATCTATACCTAATCTATCCTTTTAATCTTTATAATTATAACTACCAACGTAATAATAGGCTGTATGGCAATAACTCTAGGGGAAATAGGAAATTAAGGCCGAAGCTGTCTCACTTCCAGTTAAGACTATATGACATCAAAAACTCAGAATCAATGTCTCCATGATGGGACAGTTAATTTCGTGAGCTGGAATGTTAAAGGCCTGAATCATGAATTAAAGAGAAAGGAAGTACTCTCTCACCTAACAGGTCTAAACAACAACAACAACATTTATTTATATAGCACATTTTCATACAAAAAAATGTAGCTCAAAGTTCTTTACAAAATGAAGAATAGAAAAATAGAAGACACAATAAAAAATAAAAATAAGTCAACATTAATTAACATAGAATAAGTAAGGTCCGATGGCCAGGGTGGACGCTAAAATAGTATTTTTACTGGAGACCCATTTACTAAGCAAGGATCAGACTGGACTGGCCAAATGTTCCATTCTAGTTTTACAAAGAAAACTAGAGGTGTGGGAATTCTCATACATAGAACAGTACCATTTGTAGCATCAGATGTAGTATTGGATTCTGTAGGGAGATACATAATGGTCATTGGAGACTTATCTAACTGTAAAATGATCTTGATAAATGTTTATACACCCAATGTTGATGATAAGGAATTTATACAAAATGTATTTGCATCCATTCCCAATTTGAACACTCATAAAATTATAATGGCTGGGGACTTTAATTGTGTTCTAAATCCACTCTTAGATAGGACTTCTTCCACAGGGGAAATGGCATCCAACACCGCAAAGATAATTACAAAGTTTATAACTGATCACAACTTATCAGACCCCTGGAGATTTTTAAACCCAAACTCAAGAACATATTCTTTCTACTCACCAGTACATCATTGCTACTCAAGGATTGATGATTTCTTTAATAGATAATAACTTCTTGCCTATGATTAAATCTTGCAAATACGATGCTATTGTTACTTCCGACCACGCACCTATGATCTTGGAGCTAAAGTTACTAAGCCCCATACACTCACCCCGCAGATGGCATCTCAACCTGCTACTATTAGCAGACGAGAATTGTACAGAATTTATATCCAAACAAATCAAATTCTTTCTAGAGACAAATACATCCTCAGAGATCTCTGCAGGAATACTCTGGGAAACTCTTAAGGCCTTCTTAAGAGGACAGATTATCTCATATCTTTACCACAGAAATAAATTAGAATCCAAGAAAGTAGCAGAGATAAAAAGTGAAATTACTAGAAATAGATGAAGAACGTGCCAGACTACCAAGCAAGACTCTATATAGGAAAAGGCAGGCTCTGCATTCAGAACTAAACCTTCTGACAACTAAAGAAACTGAACAACTAATTTATAAATCATGACATCATTACTATGAACATGGAGAGAAAGCTAATAAGCTTTTAGCTCAACAAATTCACAAGCAAGAAGTGCGCAACGCCATCTCAGTAATCACCAACGCGAACAGAGATACAATCGTCGACCACAAAAATATAATGCACACTTTCAGAGACTACTATAAATCCCTATATACTACTGAGTTTAAAGAAGACAATACACAATCTAATGCATTTCTGGATACATTACAAATACCACAAATAGACACTTTTAGTGCAGAGGAACTTGATAAACCTCTGGCGTTATCAGAATTACTAGATGCTATAAAGTCACTCCAAGGTGGGAAAGCAGCAGGCCCTGATGGCTACCCTGCAGAATTTTACAAGAAATTCTCCACTCAGCTAGCTCCCCTCCTATTAGAAAAATTTAAAGAAGTCAGAGATAACCAAACTCTTCCTCAAACTTTTCGCCAAGCACTAATCACCGTTTTTCCAAAACAAAATAAGGACTTATTACAATGTGCATCATACAGACCAATTTCACTTCTGAATAATGACGTTAAAATACTCTCTAAAATCATAGCTAGAAGGATGGAGAAAGTGCTCCCCTCGGTAATATCACAAGATCAAACTGGATTTATTAGGGGCCGACACTTATCTTCAAATTTTCGACACCTGTTTAATGTAATATACTCACCAATTAAATCAAACACCCCAGAAATATTATTATCATTGGATGCAGAAAAAGCATTTGACATGATTGAATAGAAATACCATTTTACTACATTGGAGAAGTTTGGATTTGGCCCGAACATTTGTGCATGGATCAAATTACTCTATACTAAACCAGAAGCTTCAGTTTGGATCAACAACACTCACTCAAACTACTTTAAACTAGAACGTGGTACTAGGCAAGGATGCCCCTTGTCACCGCTACTGTTTGCAATTGCCATTGAACCACTGGCAATACATTGTTGAAATGCTGATCAGAAAAGGAGTGGAAAGTAGCAATGCAGAGAATTCACTCGAGCTCCATATGTGCAAAGCATACAATTATACAACTCAAAATTATATATCGAGCACATCTGTCTCGTCTAAAACTCTCTAAAATGTTTCCAGGGCAAGATCCAACCTGTGAATGCTGCAACCAAGTCCCAGCCTCACTGGGTCACATTTTCTGGGCCTGCACCAAATTAACATTATTCTGGACCAAACTTTTTAATTACCTTTGAGACAGCCTTGGTGTCACAATCCCTCCTAACCCATTAACAGCTGTGTTTGGGGTTCTTCCAGATGGGTTTAAAATGGAGAAGGACAAACAAACTGTGATTGCATTCACTACACTTCTGGCACACAGACTTATTCTGATAAACTGGAAGAACCCAAACTGTCCTCTTTTAAGTTAGTGGGAAACCGATGTGTTATACTATTTGAAATTGGAAAAAATCAAATACTAAGTTAGAGGATCCATATAGACTTTTTTCAAAACATGGCAGGATCTAATCAGTAATATTTTAAAATAAGCTCATAAAGCACAGAGAATTTATTAATTTAGGTATGTTTACAAGCCTTAAATTTCATGCCGTTTGCCTTGTCTCTCTCAGGGGTGGGGATCGATTTGTCCTTAACTCAATTTTTCTTTTTGTAAAAACTTGATTGATTTGTATGGATTGCAATAAAATTAATAAAAAAAAATATAATAATCATAAAATCACAAAATTCAATGATTCATGTTTACTGTATCTTTGCCAGTTTTATGCAAAGAAGGCAATAACAACATTCAATCAATGCACAAGGTTAGAGAGCTTTTCCAGTGAGAAACTAAGTGGTGAACAACAGAGGACAATATTTATGGAGTTTCAAAACAAATTATAATGTAAACCCATATAAGAGATGATTATACTTTGATATAAATCACCATTCAGCAATGCATTCAAAACCTTAAAGTGTCAGCAGGACATTGCCTGATAGCTAGACAGTGGGAATGCCAAACGTACCATTAACATTTGCTGGCTCTGGTTGCCTTGAGGGTGTCAGATTAAATGACTATGCATTTTGGGGAATAACAAATTACACCACTCTGTGTAGATTTTGCAATAGTTTCTGATTTCAAATGTATCCTGGGTGTAACACATTCTGGCAGCAAATAACAAGGTGCCTGACAGCACTGGTGTCTTTACAAAGTCTTTCCAGGTTGCAAGTCTACAATCTCAGCCCTTCTATTTTCCTTTTTGGTTATTTTGTAGATTGACAAATATGACACGTCAGACAGTTGAGCCTCTATTCCATTTGTGTGTTTTTTGCAAATACTTTCCTCTGAATTCAATGTCGTTTGGCGTGAGTGGTCATTGGTTGTCATTTCCTGCTAACACTTGAGCCCATCCCTTTGACTTAAGATAAAATCAGTGTCTTTGTCAGAAAACTCTACCTGAGTTACTGGGGATGTCCAACTATGTGACTATATAGTGCATCATGACTGCCCCTGAAGTCTGCAACTGAAAATTACTTCAAAAGTTGTACAGTATGATAGTAGCTTTACTCAACCTCTTAATTACTAAAGTACACTCCATGTAAGTAAGTAAGAAAGTAAGTGAACTTTATTGTCTTTCATACCATTCCAACAACGGATACATAGCTGAACGAAATTGTGTTTCGGCAGGTTCAATGTGTAGACATAAAAGACAAGTGTATAAAGGACAAGTGCACACAAGACAACATACAGACATTACAAATATTTCACTTCTTACACAGAAAGTAGGTAAGACAGCACAAGGCAGTACAGTACAAACAATAAATACAAAAGATATATATAAATGTAAGCCAGTCAGTGGGTGAAATATAATATGAAAGAAAATATTGCACATTGTTTCACAGTGATTGTGTTATTGCACTATATGGATAGAATATTTATACATAGTATATACAATATATACAATGTAATATTGAACAATATTACAATACAATATAATGTAAACTTAAGGCCTATTTGTGGTAATAAAGCGCACAGTAAGTAAGACAGCAAAAGGTCAAAGAATATTTAACAGAGTTTAGTATTTTAATGGCCTGGGGGAAGAAGCTCCTGTTAAATCTGGTCGTTCTGCAGTGCATACTGTGGTAATGTTTTCCAAAGGGCAGAAGTTCAAACAGTCCATGTGCCAGGTATGTGGGATCTTTTTATGATCTTAATGGATCTGCTCTGGCAACGTGAGTAGTGTAATTCTTGAACAGATGGGAGTGAGGACTCGATGATTTTCTCCGCTTCCCTCACCACTCTTCAAAGTATCTTCTGTTCAGCAACAGTGCAGCTACCATACCAAACTGAGATGCTGCTGGTCAATATACTTCCTATAGTGCCTCTGTAGAAAGTTGTGAGGACAGGAGAGGGAAGGTTTGCTCTTTTCCGCCTTCGGAGAACATTAAGTCGCTGTTGTGCCCTCTTGACAAGAGAAGTGGTATTTGTGGTCAATGTCAGTTCATCTGTAATATGCACTCCCAGAAACTTGGTGCTTCTCACTGACTCCACACTGTTTCCATGGATTGTAAATTGCCGATGTGGCCTGTGCTTTTTCCTGAAGTCAACGATGATCTCTTTAGTTTTGTTGACATTCAGAGCCAGATTGTTTTTTCCACACCAGGCAATGAGTTGATTGACTTCCTCTCTGTATGCAGAGTCATCGTCATTACTGATGAGACCCACTACTGTTGTGTCGTCTGTGAATTTTATGATGTGATTCGAATTGTAATTGGCACAGCAGTCGTGAGTCAACAAGGTGAACAGTAGGGGGCTTAGAACACAGCCCTGGAAAACCCCAATGTTCATGATGGTAGTCTCAGAGGTGATTTTTCCAAGATGTACTGTCTGGGGTCTGTCTGTGAGGAAGTCTAATAACTAGTAACACAGAGGGGTGCTGATGCCTAGTCGCTCCAGTTTTTTTAACAGGTGTAGTGGGATGACAGTATCGAAGGTGGAGCTGAAGTCAATAAAAAGCATCCTCACATGACTGTTCTTATTTTCCAGAGGAGCCAGTGTCAGATGGAGTGCAGTTGCTTTGGCATCATCAGTGGAGTGATTTGGGCGATATGCAAATTGAAGTTGATCAAATGTAGCAGGCAGTCTGGATGTGATGTGATTTTTGATCAACCCTTCGAAACACTTCATCATGATGGGTGTGAGTGCTATAAGGCAATAGTCATTCAGTGATGATGTTGGTGATTTCTTTGGCAGTGGAATAATGATAGTGGCTTTGAAGCACTGAGGGACAATGGCTTGTCTTAGGGAGATGTTGTAGATGTCTGTGAGAATAACTGTAAGTTGGTCAGCACAGTCTCTGAGTACACACCCTGGTATGTTGTCGGGACATGCATCTTTCCGTGGGTTGACCCTGCGCAGGGCTCTCTGAATATCACTGTGGTTGAGTAAGTATCAGCATTTCATCATCCATAGTGAGAGGGGCTTTTATTGCTGTTGTTATTTTCCTCAAACCGGTTAAAATACATTTTAAGTGTGTTGAGGAAGTCTGTGTTATCATCACAGGGTGGTGGGGAGGGTTTATAGTCCCTAATAGACTGGATGCCTTGCCATAGGCGCTTGGGATCTTTTGAGTCAGTGAAGTGACTCTGGATTTTATGCCCATAAGCACATTTTGCTGCTCTCACGCCTCGGTTCAAGTTAGCTCCAATGGATCTGACAGTGTCTCTGTCCCCGGATTTGAAGGCTGTATTACGTGCTCTCAGAAGGGCATGCACCTCCCTGGTAGACCATGGTTTCTGGTTGGCACATGTGGTGATGTTCCTGATCACTGTCACATCCTCCACACACTTGGATATAAATCCTGTCACAGACTCTGCATACTCCTCCAGGTTAATGTGCTGGTTAATCGTGGCAGCCTCTCTAAACACATTCCAGTCTGTGCATTCAAAACAGTCCTGGAGTGCTGAAAGTGCTCCCTCTGGCCAGGTTTGTATCTGCTTTGTAGAAGGTTTGCTTCTAGTTAGCAGTGGTCTGTTATGCAGGAATTAGCATAGCAGAGAGATGGTCTGAGCTTCCAAGGTGGGGTGGGGAGTTGCCTTGAAAGCCTGTTTGATGTCTGTGTAAACCCGGTCCAACGTGTTTACTCCCTGGATTGCAAAGTTAACATGTTGATAAAAATTTGGCAGAACTGTCTTTAGGTTGGCTTGATTAAAGTCTCCTGCAATTATATAAACACAGTCCGGGTTTGCAGTTTGCATTGCACTGACAGATTGCTATAGTGTGGATAGCGCTGCCTTTGTGTTTGCGCTGGGGGGGATGTACACAGCTGTAATGCTAACAGCTGTAAATTCCCTCGGCAGGTAGAATGGTTGGCATTTCAGTGTCAAAAACTCTATATCCTCAGAACAGTGGCTCAAGACAAGTTCAACATTTGTGCAGCAATTGTTGTTTGTGTATACACTGTAAAAAATAAATCTTGCATGTGTGAAAAATAATAATAAAAAATAGCTAACTATACGCAAAATAATCATTACCTTAATTAATAAAAATGGGTTTTACCCTTTTTCTTGATTATTTTAATTCTAATTCAATAAAAAAATTAAGAATAATGTTAACTTATTATTTTTCTTAAAATGTAAACATTTTTTATAACTTTTTCTATGTAAAAAAATATACTGTGAATTGAACACATTTAAGTTAAGTTAAATTTAATGACAGGGCACTTCCTCTCACATCGAAATGTTAGAGGAAGTACTGTGTCATTACATTGATTTCTTGGTCTTTACAACAACGCATTCAGCTGTAACGCTTATCCATAAGAGATATTTTACTACGAATGTGTAAGTAATATATAAAGTGGACAAAATTGTTGGTACCCTTCAGTCAATGAAAGAAAAACTCACAATGGTCACAGAAATAACTTTAATCTGAAAAAAGTAATAATAAATAAAAATTCTATGAAATTTAACTAATAAAAGTCAGACATTGATTTTCAACCATGCTTCAACAGAATTATTTAAAAAAATAAACTCATGAAACAGGCCAGGACAAAAATGATGGTACCCCTAACTTAATATTTTGTTGCACAACCTAATAGTAGCCTCCTTAACATTTTGTGTGCCCAAAGAAAAAACTGTCTAAAACTATTTTTTTTTTTTTGAAAGTATATAACAGAAACATCAAAATGTCAGCATAAATACAGTATGAAAGGTGCTTCTAGCCGTACTGATGTAGATTCACATCCTTCATGTGACATGTTTTAAAAGCAGTGCATAGTTGCAATCATGACAGTAGAAGTATGTTTTTTCCGCACTTTTCCTATAATATGTTTTCTGTTGCTTGAACATGAAAAGGTAGAATGTCAGTGCCTGAACTGCAAAATTTGTGTGCCACTTGTGTTGTTGTAGGCTGACACAGCATAAGGCTTAGTGACTTCGACATTCCCTCTGACATGAATCACAGTGGCTGCTCTGTGAACAATACTCAGGGTGCTAGTGTCTTTCTTGGCCTTCTACTTGTTTGCAATCATTTTGCCTTTTTGTCATGCACCTACTTGCACAATGTTGAACCTTTAGGCAACCAAATTCACTGGGTACATTGCAGCAGGTCGGTCATACAGTGTCATATGCAGGGGTGGGCAAAGTCATTCCTGGAGGGCCGCAGTGGCTGCAGGTTTTTGTTCCAACCCAGTTGCTTAATTAGAAAACAATCCTTGCCAATAATTACATTTCATGGCTTGTTAGTGCTTTATCTCTGCTATGTCAAGTCATTCTCATATCCTAGGTTTTTTTCCATTCTAAGGATATCATCCAAATACTTTAAAGTGTAAAATGGATGGGTAATTCTCAGTCTTTCACTTTTTTCTCTTCTCTTTCCTTCCAAGTATTTAATTAAACCAAATAGTGCACGATAAATACACACAGGTGTAAAGGGTAACAAGCAAAATGGATAACTGCTGGTTTGTTTTGTCATTTGCATCTTATTGTTAATAAGGAGCAATTAAAAACCGAGAATGCAGCTGTTTAAGACTTAAATAAGCAATAAGGGTTCAAAATCTTAATGAGGAAGATAACTAAAATGAAGCAGAAGTGTTTCCAGAGCAATAAGTGCTTCTTATTAAGCAATTGGGTTGGAACAAAAACTTGCAGCCACTGCGGCCCTCCAGGAATGACTTTGCCCACCCCTGGTCATATGCACTGTCAATGTCTAATGACCAGTTCATATTGTCATCGTTATCGTTTTGTTTCAACAAATTATTCAGTTTCAGTTTGATCTAAGCTGTTTGTACTTTACAGCTTTACAACAATTGTGTATTGGTTGAAGGCTCTGCCCCACTCCTGAATATTAATGAGTTTCCTTAGGGTGGCAAAACGCTCAGTAAACGTAGGTGGCAAAGTAAAATAGTAAATGTAGAAATGTAAATGTAATGTAAAAAAAGGAAATGCAGAGTGGCAAAACGCTTAGCAAAACTCTTAAATCAATTGGTATTCAATTTTTTGAATCATGATGTTATGTTATCCACTGTCCTAAGAGTTATTTGGGCTTACCACTTTAAAAGTAGATCATTATAAGTCACCCCAAATCTGCATACTTTGAGTCTGTGTCACTCTCAGGGTTAAAATCAAGAAGGTTAGTTACAGAAATTTAATTGAAATTAAACCTCAGGACAAGGATAGGGTTAAGTCTAATCAGTAGGGATTTTATGGTGGAATGGGTTTACTAAAAAATTAACAGGTTTTGGACAATGTTTAAACAAGAGCAATGTCTTGTGGGCCAGGATTCAATTTCTGTCATGCATTTCAATGTAAACTCATTAGAGTTAAGTGTGTTTTGAAAAGCAGAGCTAAAATTGTTAAGTGTTTTGAGGCAGAGTTTACGACTTTGTGCAGTTTTAAAATGTGATGAAAACCTTTAAGTGCTTCTTATTAACAACATTACACATCTGAAAAGTTTATTTTGGAAAAGCTTTGTATTCACTTTTTATGCATTAGGTCAGTGGAAATGTATTTGCAAAATAGAGAGAATTTTACCTAACCACTGACTGAAAACAATGTGGAATTGTCATATATATATATATATATATATATATATATATATATATATATATATATATATATATATTTTATCAGAAAAGGAATGTGCAACTTATCCGATGTTATGATTTATGGGATAATTCTACTTTTATCATGGTAGAAGATTCAGTACTGCAAACAAAAGTTTCATTGTTTGAGGTCTCTGGCACCAACCTTCCCATTCCTATCTGTGCCAAATGCATTTCAAACACATAAACACATACTGTAGGTACTATCCAGAACTTCATTTAATTTCCCAAAATGCTGCTGCTGGGGCTTATTGTACTGATCTGATAACAGCTATTGACTGTAAGTAACTGCTTTGCTCTGCTGTTTATAAAAGGTTATAATAATTTGTAACAAGATTTCAAAACAACTAGATAAAACACAGTTAGCACTGAAATGCTCAGAACTCAGCACACACATATAGTCCAGCGTTAGCATATTGTTCTTTAAGCCAGTGAATTCTAAACATAAGGCTCCAGGTTTAATCTTAACCTCTGATTCACTGTTGGAGTTAGTCAGTTTCTCTACCTCTACTTCTTTCCCTCACACTCCAGCCTGTTATTCCTTCCATGTACAAGGCACACATACAGGGCATGCTACCCTATAGTGATCCCTCAATTCATAATATTACATTCAGGACATTTTATGGAGCCAGTGTGTTTACTACTCTCTCTCTTTCTCTGCCCCCATCATGGGTGTCTGATGTTGGCTAAATCCCTGCAGCTCTGCCCTGTACCATGCTGATGCCCTTGCAAAAGAACTCAGACTCTTCTTTGGTTTTGTTGGATCACAACAATGCTTATACATATCCCTCCAATCTGTATTTTTATAGCTAGACTTAATGTTCAAAAGCTATAAAGACAAAATTAGCAATTTGGCATCTTAAACAATATAACATTTGCAATATGTTGAAATCTTGTGCTCCAGTACTACTGTTTTAACATGTTGATTAAATTACACTTACAAGGATGTAGTTGATCTACCTTTGGCCTCTCTCTGTGCTCTACTAAAGCTAGTAGCCCCTTTCACAAATACAGATTATGTGTGAACAGAACCGGGCAAAAGATTCCCGGAAGCCCACCAGTGTTAAACCTCAAAAGCAAGCATAATACCCTGGAAGTTCTAAAGTCTGCAAATCTGTGAACAAAGCCATCAAATTGAAAGGAAAAATGTCTTATGAACAAAATATAAGATGCATGGAGGCTGTTGTGAATGAACAAATCCACACAATGGTGAATAAAAATCAACAGGTAGTTTGAAAATTCAATGTAAGTTTATTGGGTTTTCCAAGATTTAATGTTTTGAAAGTATGTTTAAATTGAATGGATTCAGAAATAAGGAAATTACAGTCCACCCAGCTTGTTGAGCTTGGTTTTCAGCTGCTGTTTTTTTACAAACAAAAGTGATGTTGATCTCATGCAGTAGTAAAGCATAATGTCACAGGACATGTTGCAATGACAGTGCTGTAGTTTAGTTAATCTTTTAGGGAACATTATCCATACACTAGAACACATCTTCTAATTGCTACTGCTTCATTTTGGCTATGATTATTTTAAGTTTCCATATGTATAGTATTGTTTATATCCTGAGTCAATCTTTGTGATTCAAGTTGTAGCTACGTTTTCCCAAAATTACACACAAGCTCTAGCATAAACAATGGGATTCAACAAAAGCCTGATGTGCTGAAATGATTCCACAGACAAAATATCTTTGTTTTTAAAAGTTTTAGTTAAAATTCAAAGTAAAACAGTTCACAAAAAAAGACAAAATTGAAAATAGCAAAATTTAGAAAATTTTTTATTTAAGAGAAGTACTGTTCAAAGCGTAAATCTTGTTACATTTCAAATCATTACAAATCACTACAAAAACACTTCTGAACCATTTCAAAATGGCCAGAAAACTGTATGCATATCCCATTTCTAAGCTAAAAATGGGTCTTTTAAGTCCCTGTGTACTGGGACTTATTCTAAACAACAACTGACTTAGTTATCACACTGTATCTTAGTTAAAGCAAGAAAGTTATCATACTATCTTACAGGGGGAAGAGACTGTACTATTGTCAATGAAAGAAATTTATATTTCTTTAACTCAAAGCTTTAACTTTCTAAGACTGGCTCTTACACTTACTTCTTACTTTCTGCAAAAAATAAATAAAGCAAAAATAACAAACTCTTAAGTTCTGTTGTTCACCTGCTTACTTTTATTTGGACCAGTGATGTCAAACTGGAGGCTCGAGTGCCATATAAACACCAGGCTGCACAGTGTGGCCCACCAATTTAGCACTGCTGAGCAGGTTCAGGTGCTCTACTTCTACTACACTTTCAAGACAGCAACCAGTGGTTTGAGCTGTGAAAACTCCAAGTTTCTGTCTCTTAAGGAAGAAAAGCAGAAAAAGCCACAGAACTTTTGTTAGCCGAGCAAAGCATTAGGGCTCATTCACATTTGAGATTTTCCCTCCAAAAAACACAGGTAATCCACAGCACACTAGTTTATACACAAATATAACACAAGAACCTTTTTCTGGCTCTCATTTCCTGCAGATGGGGCTGACCACATACACACACCAATTTCCATTATTTAAAATTATGCATCAATGCACAAAAATACTTTGAAAACACAACAGCATTATCATGAGTCTCTGCATACATCCAAGTGTGAATTGACCCCAAGGTAGGAGTCCTCATTCATGGCTCTAGAAGGCTGGCTATAGGTAACTTGATATAAAACTTGATATTTAACTATGTATCTTGTATGTGATTTCATTCATTTGAGAGAACAAAAGGTATGTACCTCACAGTCTTTCCTTTTTATCATTATTTCTAAACATTCAATAATATAAATACTTCATGAAGCATATTCACCAGTCTAAATGGAACCAAGTTAGCTGGACGGCTGGTGGTTTCATTGTTAATGCAATTTCATTATTAACTGAAAACAGGAAATTATTAAAACTAAAATGAAGCTATTTAAAACTAAAATGGGCAATTATGGGTTCTGAATCGTAACAAATGAGCCTAACAAATGTTACTTTAGCATCAAATAAATGGGTTCTAATTAAGAAACTGGTTGAAGTGAAAATCTGCAGCTACTGTGGCCCTCCAGGACATTAACCGATGACCCTTGTTCTACAATGTACTTAAAATATGTCTTGGATGAATGAAACTACTTGCTACTTACTATAGTAGTACTAGGGTGTTGTACCATGTTAGCCATGATGAATGTATTGAAAAGTCGAGCAAAATGACACTTTTTATTGGCTAACTAAAAAAATATGCAAGCTTTTGAGGGAATTTTCGAGGGGCCTGAGTTGCCTCGAAAGCTTGCATATTGTAATCTTTTTAGTTAGCCAATAAAAGGTGTCATTTTGCTTGACTTTTCACTACTTACTATAGTTAAATACCAAGTTTAATTATCAGCAAGATCTTTTTTCCAATTAGGAAACTAATTGGAATGAAAACCTGCAGCCACTACAGTTCTCCAGAACCATTACTGAGGATTTCTGCCCTAAGAGGAAGAAGGATAAATGAGTTAAAGACTGGCTGCAATTAAGACACTGAACAGAACACAGCTATGAAGAGAACATTCACAACAAAAGGACAGGGAGACAGATGTATTTCATCAATATTAAAGTTGATTTGCTGCAAGGTAGTGTCTAAGACACTGTTCATATATTTTTACCTGGTGAAATCCATGAATGACTCCTCACATGTATGTACTACCAAATATTGAAGGGACACTCAGACCAAAATCTCTTAGAGAAGCATACCTGCCTTTAGAGAGCAGTTTGAAGAACTGCACTCCAGACTCAGGATAAGAAAGTGGAAATTGGACCACCTACAATTCACACAGTTCCTTACAATAGCTTCTTCAGGTGCAATATTTGTCTTAAGAGGGTTGATTTAAAGCACGGGTGGGCAGATGCAGTACTGGAGGGCCACAGTTGTTGCAGGTTTTTGTTCCAACCAAGTTCCTTAATTAAAAACCAATCAATGTCAGTTATTTAATTTCATGGCTTGCTAGTGCTTTAACTCTACCATATCAAGTCATTCTGATATCCTAGATTTTTTTTTCCTTTCTAAGGATATCATCCAAATGATCTGAAGTCTAAAACAGACAAGTTATTCTCAGTGCTTCATTTTTTTCTCCTCACTTTCCTTCCAAGTATTTAATTAAACCCAATAGTGCATGATAAATACACGCAGGTATAAATGGAAACAAGCTAAACTGATAAATGCTGGTTTCTTTTGTTATTTGCATCTTATTGCTAATAAGGAACAATTAAAAACCAAGACTACAGCTGTTTAAAACTAAAATAAGCAATAAGGGTTCAAAATCTTAATGAGCGAGACAACTAAAATGAAGCAGAAGTGTTACTTCAGCAATAGTTTCCTTAGTTTAAAGGAAAAGAAAAGAAAAGAAAGGCAGTGGCTGACTTCAAAGCAGTAAAAGGGGAAGGCTCAGCAGTGCGCTGGTAAGCGGCTTGCGTTAAGACGCCGATCAGGCACAATGTGCTGTAGGAGCAAATAAGGTAGTAAAGTTTTATTTATTTATTTTAGATTAAACTGTCCTTAGTGGTCCAGAGGTAGAACAGTTAAGTAGGTGACAGCGTATTGGTTCATTAATATGGAATACAAACAGTGCGAGTGGAAAGCTTATAAGTAATAGGAGCACAAAGTTAGGAGAAAAGACAGAGAAAAGTAAAGTTAACCTCATGCAAAGACAAATAGCAGGCAGCTGTGAGGGAGAACAGTACAGGAGCCTAAGGGGAAAAGGTGTAAAATATCTGTAGCAGATCCTAGTGTTACCATTTAAGTTGAGCAGCTGAAAGAAGAAGAAATTTAATTTTAAGAAAAAAAAGTTAAGGCAGTTTAGTAATCCCAAATCAAATTTTAATAATGAGGCCAGTGCAATGCAAGTTCTGTTGGATGTTGGACTTTTTAGATGATGGTTTGGAAGAGCCAGTTGTCTATGAGGGCTACATCTGCAAGAGATGCCAGCTGATCCAGCACCTCGAGCTCAGGGTCGCTGAACTGGAGGAGGAGTTGGCTGACCTGTGTTGTAATAGGAGAATTGGCAAACTTGGACCAGGTGTCCTTTAGAGAGATAGTGTGCACCCCCAAGGTGGCGCGGAGGAGATTCCAGACCAGACAGGTAGGAATAGGTGGGTCACGGTTACAAGGCGTAAGGTAAAGGGTGCACACTGTCTGGGGGCATCAACCCCAACATTAGAAGTGTCAAACCGTTTTCATGTCCTTGCGGAGCTGGATGGTGTCTCTGATAATTCTGAGGTGGTAGGCAGGGATGAGGAGCCCCGATGTGCCACCTCAAAACCAGTTCCCAAAAAGAGAGAGGTAGTGATAGTTGGGGACTCAATCATTAGGGGGATTGAAGCACAGGTGTGCTCCAGAGAGAGAGCGTCTCACACAGTGTGTTGCCTTCTGGGAGCACAGGTGGGAGACCTCCCTGGAAGGGTGGATAGGGTCTTGGCCAGAGCAGGGGTGGATCCAGTTGTCATTGTTCATGTTGGAACAAATGACATATGTAAGGGTAGTCTGTCAGTTCTGCGATCCAATTTCAAAGAGTTAGGTGCCAAACTGAGGAGCAGAACTGACAAGGTAGTCTTCTCCGAAGTTCTGCCTGTGCCACGCACCAGTCCAGGTAAGACTGAGGAGATTAAAAGGCTTAATGCGTGGTTCAAATATTGGTGCAGGGTGAAAGGGTATAGGTTTATAGGGCATTGGGATTCCTTTTGGAACAGATGGGACCTGTTCCGCCGTGACGGGTTACATCTGAACTGGAGGTGCACCAATGTATTGGGGAGGCGTATGTGTAGGCTAGTCGAGAATTGTTTAAACTAGGGAATGGGGGGGAAGGGAGTTTAGGACAGGCCAGGTTTAGATCTATTCATGGAAGAACAAACAATGGTGTAGAAATAAAAATGCATAGTAATGTAAATTCTAAGCAAACATTTAAATGTATAAGGAGTAACACATTAAAAATAGCTTGCCATAATGCTAGAAGTATCAAAAATAAGGTAAGTGAGTTGGAGTTGTATGTAGCAGAGCATAATTATGATATTATAGCAATAACGGAAACCTGGCTAAATAACAAAGATGGGGATGAGTGTAACATAGGGGGTTACACATTTTTTTGGAAGGATAGACAGAACAGAAAAGGTTGTGGGGTTGCTGTTTATGCCAAACAGGGTTTAAATGTAAGACCTCTTCAGTTGGATGATGAGAACATGACGGCAACCATTAAGAAGGATATCAGGGAGGCTAAAAGACAGTTGGAGAGGAATATACCAGATAAGGCGAAAGAAGACCCAAAGAGATTCTTTCAGCATTTTAGTAGTAAAATAACACTTAAGGAGGAGGTCAAGTGCATTAGGAATAGTAAAGGTGAATTTAAAAGGAGGTGTTTACAAGTGAGCAAGTGGACAACCTCCCAGAGGTAAATGCGACTACTAAGGAGGTACTGAGGGATTTGGAAATTATAGAGGGAGAAGTGCCACACAGATTAAATAAGATGAAATCAAACAAATCACCAGGACCAGATAATATTTATCCTCGTGTTCTTAAGGAGGCTAGTGAGTACATGTATAAACCCTTGACACATGTTTTTAGGAAGTAACTGCACACTGGAAAGATTCCAAAGGACTGCAAAAAGGCAAATATCATCCCATTATATAAAAAGGCTGACAGGGCAGATCCAAGCAACTATAGGCCAGTAAGTTTAACATGCATCACAGGAAAATTAAGGGAAGGAATTATCAAGGATAAGATTGAGCAACACATGACAAAGACAGGAGTTATTCTGAACAGTCAGCATGGGTTCAGAAGAGGGAGGTCGTGTTTTATAAACATGCTGGAATTCTATGAGGAGCCAACAAAAGGACACGTTCAAAGTGGAGCTTATGATATTATTTATCTAGACTTTCCGAAAGCATTTGGTAAGGTGCCACATGAGAGGTTGAGCATGAAATTAAAAGAAGTGGGAGTTCAGGGTGATGTTTTTAGATGGGTGCAGAACTGGTTCAGACACAGGAAGCAGAGGGTGATGGTGCAAGGAACCTCATTAGAACTGGCCGATGTTAAGAGTGGTGTTCCTTAGGGGTCAGTGCTAGGGCCACTGTTTTTTTTTTTGTGTGTGTGTGTATATATATATATATATATATATTATATTGTGATGGACAGCCGGGTCCCATGCCCGGCAGGGACGCCCCTGCTGCTTCTGTTCCGGGGGAGTCGCCATGGGCAGTCCAATACCTCCCCCGGGACGCTTGGTGGCAGCCTCCCTGGCCGACGGTGATTCCCCAACCACCGCAGGGCTCCATGGGAGATGGAGTCCTCCACAGCTTGGTTGGGGCCCGGCATGGCCGCTAGGGGGAGCTGCCTGCTTCCCACAGCCCGGCTGGACGAGCTTTCAGCCCCACCCGAAGTTCAATTAGGACCAGGTGGTTAATCACCTGGAATGCTTCCGGTGGGCTATAAAGGCCCCAGCCACCACCACTGGAGAGCCAGGGTTGGGAGGAGGAGGACTAAGCTTATGGAGGAGTGGTGGAAGAGAAGGTGGAGAAGTGAGTTTTGTGGCTTTGTGCTTTGGGACTGTGTTTGGGCTGTGTGGCACGGGGAAGACGTGTCACACAGCTGAAGAAAAATAATAAAGCCTGAGTGTTTTGTACACGTTGCCTCTGCGTGGTCTGTGCCGGGTCGGCGCTATATAGCGCCTTTTACAATATATATATATATATATATATATACTCAGCAAAAATAGAAACGTTCCTTTTTCAGGACTGTGTATTTCAACAATAATGTTTTAAAAATCCAAATAACTTTACAGATCTTCATTGTAAAGGGTTTAAACAATGTTTTCCATGCATGTTCAATTAACCATAATCAATTAATTAACATGCACCTGTGGAATGGTCGTTAAGACCTTAACAGCTTACAGAAAGTAGGCATTTAAGGTCACAGTTCTAAAAACGCAGGACACTAAAGAGACTTGTCTACCGACTGTGAAAAACACCAAAAGAAAGATGCCCAGGGTCCCTGCTCATCTGCGTGAACGTGCATTAGGCATGCCGCAGGGAGGCATGAGGACTGCTGATGTGGCTAGGGCAATAAATTGCCATGTCCGCACTGTGAGACGCCTAAGACAGCGCTACAGGGAGACAGGAAGGACAGCTGATTTTCTTCGCAGTGGAAGACCACGTGTAACAACACCTGCACAAGATAGGTACATCCGAATATCACACCTGCGTGACAGGTACAGGATGGCCACAACAACTGCCCGAGTAACACCAGGAACACACAATCCCTCCATCAGTGCTCAGACTGTCCGCAATAGGCTGAGAGAGGCTGGACTGAGGGCTTGTAGGCCTGTTGTAAGGCAGGTCCTTACCAGACATCACCAGCAACAACGCCGCCTATGGGCACAAACCCACCTTCGCTGGACCAGACAGGAGTGGCAAAAAGTGCTCTTCACTGATGAGTCACGGTTTTGTCTCACCAGGGGTGATGGACGGATTTGTGTTTATCGTCGAAGGAATTGAGCACGTCTGGGACCTGTTGGATCGCAGGGTGAGGGCTAGGGCCATTCCCCCCAGAAATGTCCAGGAACTTGCAGGTGCCTTGGTGGAAGAGTGGGGTAACATCTCACAGCAAGAACTGACAAATCTGGTCCAGTCCATGAGGAGGAGATGCACTGCAGTACTTCAAGCAGCTGGTGGCCACACCAGATACTGACTGGTACTTTTGATTTTGAGCCTCCCTTCATTCAGGGACACATTGTGAAACATTTTTAGTTTCTGTCTTATGGTGTTGACTCTTTTAGTGTTCATACAAATATTTACACATTAAGTTTACTGAAAGTAAAAACAGTTGAAAGTCAGAGGACGTTTCTTTTTTTGCTGAGTATATATATGTATGTATATGTGTGTATATACAGTATATATATATGTGTATATATGTGTGTGTGTGTGTGTGTGTGTGTATGTATATATATATATATATACTAATAAAAGGCAAAGCCCTCACTGACTGACTCACTGACTGACTCATCACTAATTCTCCTAGTTCCCATGTAGGTAAAAGGCTGAAATTTGGCAGACTCATTCCTTACAGCTTACTTACAAAAGTTGGGCAGGTTTCATTTCGAAATTCTACGCGTAATGGTCATAACTGGAAGCTGTTTTTCTCCATATACTGTAATGGAGTTGAGCAGGATGGCCGTGGTGGGGCGGAGTTTCGTGTGACATCATCACGCCTCCCACGTAATCACGTGAACTGACTATCAACGCAGTACGTAGAAAACCAGGAAGTGCTCCAAAAAGCGCTGAAGAAAACATGCATTATATAATTGAGAAGGCAGCGAAACAGTAAGAAGCGAGTGACTGACATTTACAACCATATTCATGAGTGCTGCTACTTCGGAAACAAAGCACGGTGTAAACTTAAAGTTTAAATTAAGTTCATAGACAGGCTGCCGCTGGTGTTTGTCATGCCCACGGGTAATGCGGGATACAAGTTTAATGAGAGGACGCAGGATATAAACGAGTTTTGATCACTTTGTAACTAAGTTAAAATTGCAGGTGAAGGGCTGTGCTTATGCAAATTCCGAGAGACTGTGTTTGTGGGGGATTGACAGTCAAGGCGGGTGGGGGAGTCACGTCATCCTCGCCTCTCCCATTCACCTCATTTCGCTCTTAGCTGAGCTCCACGGCTAATGCCGTCTTCCGTATCAACTTCGTCACAATGCCACCAAATACTCACAGAAAAATCCACAAGTTAATACACACCCTGTCTCTAGAGTTTCTCCACACTCAATGTATTCCTCGTGTCCCCTTTATACCCTCTGATCTCCCATTTAAATTCAGATGCCTGCAATTTCCAGTAAGGCTCTGCTGCGTGATGACAAGTAATAAGTCTCAGGGACAGACCCTACAAAACGATGCCATTGATTTCAGGCAAGATTGCTTTTCTCCTGGACAACTTGCATTCTCAAAAGTGACCTCACGCAGCTTCGTCATATTACAACCGGAGTGCAGCCAGAAACTTTTAAGTGCCGGGTCTTACTTAACATTAAATTAAGCCGTGGACATCGCAACATCACACAAGAGAGCAGCTCATGTGAACTTACTGAACGCAGTACGAGTGATCACTTCCATGCATCAAACCTGTTCAAAAAACTGCATTACACAATTGACAAGGTGATGGCTTTGTATAGCGTTCGTTTATAAAGCAGCGGAGAGGCTGTGTGAGGGCAACTACACAAAAAAACAGCAGAGCGCCACACTCTTAATGTATTCCTGGCATCACCGTTATACCCCCTGATCTCCCATTTCAATTGAAATGCCTCAAATTTCCAGTAAGGCTCTGCTTCTCGATGACAATTAATAAGTCTCAGGGACACACCCTACAAAAGGTTGCCATTGATTTGAGGCAACATTGCTTTCCTCCTGGACAAAACTATACGTTGCATTCTCAAAAGTAATATATATATATACCCCGATCTACATACTGTCAAATAAACAAACCACACACCCTAGCGCAACATGAGAGGCTTCGCCTTTAGCGCTGACGTCTGAGGTTCGATTCGCAAGAGTGGGTGCAGTGAGTGTGTACTGCCTGATGAGCCCATCAGGCAGTTGGATTTAGTCTTTAAATTTCTATGGTGAAGAAAAATTTATGCAATGATGATTAAATTTAACTTTCATTCCTACTAAACATATTTCTGTCGACCAAATAAAAATTACTTATATTTAAAATTTAAATAGAACTTGAACAAATATGATAGTTCATAATACCCACGCAGCACTAAGTGCACGTAAGATTAGGAGTCATCCGTTTTAACAAGCAGTGTATTGCACTGATACGAAATAGCCTGCCCATTTAATTATTTAGGAATGGATAGATAAATTAAGATTTTGTACAAATAATGTTTTTAATTTTTCTTCCTCAATGGATTCTGGCACCCCCAGCAACAGCTGCTCGCACCCAAAGGATATATATATATATATATATATATAGAGAGAGAGAGAGAGAGAGAGAGAGAGAGAGAGAGAGAGAGAGAGAGAGAGAGAGAGAGAGAGAGAGAGAGAGAGAGATAGATAGATAGATGTATAGAGATATATATATATATATATATATATATAGATAGATTGATATATACATATAGATAGATACAGTAGATAGATATAGATATACATATATAGATAGATATATACATATAGATATATATATATATATATATATATATATATATATATATATATATATATATATATATATATATATATACTGTGTATATTTATATATATATATATATATATATATATATATATACTGTATATATAATATATAGTGTAATAAGAAGAGACTTGAGGCATGGCAAGGTTTGGGGCAGCCACCCGTTTAATCCGGTTTCCTGGCTGCAAAAGCAATTGATTCATCAGAGTCAAGTTTACACAACAGAGTCCAAAACAGAACTGCCTCCCAGAGAAAAGGCAGGAGGCTTTATAGGACGGAGGGCGGAAGTCATGTCGTCCTCTGTGCCGGAACCGGAAGTGATGTCGCCCCTCGGGCCGGACCGAAGTGATGTGTCCCGCTTCGAGGTGGCGGCTCCTGGTAGGATTTCCCGGGAAAGACCTGTAGAGAACTCAGAAAGAGCGTAGCGTGCCCGCCTCCCGGCAGATGTATAATCAGTCCTCTCTAAGCCCTTCAGCTGCCTCCCATGCACACGTGTGTCCTGCACTGAGAGGTTGTGGGCCCAGGAGAGGGCATTGGCGTTGGCATGAAGAGACCCCTGTTGATGAACGAGCGAAAACTTGTACTGCTGCAGGTCAAGAAACCACCACGTGACCCGTTGATTTGACTCCCTGTGAAGGGCCATCCACTTCAGAGGTGCATGATCCGTCACCAGAGTGAACACGCGACCCAAGATGTAGTACCGCAGCTGAGTCACCGCCCATTTGATCGCCAGAGCTTCCTTCTCCACCGCCGCATACCTGGTCTCCGTCCAACAGTTTCCGCTCAGGTACATTATGGGTGTTCAACACCGCCGACGCTTTTCAACACGGCTCCCAAGCCTGTGTCCGAAGCGTCCGTCTGGAGGACAAATGGGAGAGAGAAGTTAGGGGAGATTAATATAGGTGCTGATGTCAGAGCCTTTTTCAAGTCACTGAATGCAGCCCCCGCTTTGTCAGACCATACCACTGTGTTAGGAGCTCTTTTCTTCGTCAAGTCGGCTCTCTCGGAGAAGCGAGGCACAAACCGGTGGTAGTACCCGGCCAAACCGAGAAAGGATCGGACCTGCCGCTTGGTCTGCGGATGGGGCCAGGCCAGTATGGCTTGTAACTTGGAACTCTGTGGCCCACTAGTAAGCCCAAATATTTGGCTTCTCTCAATCCGAAGAAACATTTCTTGGGGTTGATTCGAAGCCCGGCCTCGCCCAATGTCCTCAATACTGCTGTGACGTGCTGTAGGTGTTCCTTCTATGTGCTGGAATAGATGACAACATCATCCAGATAGGCAGCACAAAACGAGTTATGGGGTCGGAGCACTTTGTCCACCAGATGCTGAAAAGTCGCAGGCACCCCGTGTAACCCGATTGGAAGGACACGATACTGCCAGTGTCCGCTAGGAGTGCTAAACGCGTTTTTCCTTCGCGGACTCCGTTAAAGGAACCTGCCAGTACCCCTTTGTCATGTCAAGTGTGGTCAGGAATTTGGCTGGTCCCAGTCTCTCGAGGAGGTGGTCCACGCGAGGCATGGGATAAGCATCAAACCGGGAAACCTGGTTAAGCCGATGGAAGTCATTGCAAAACCTCCAACTGCCGTCGGGCTTAGCAATCAAGACGATGGGGCTGGACCAGGGACTACTACTCTCCTTGATTACTCCTAGTTCCAGCATTCTCTTGATTTCCAGTTCCACCTCCGCTTTCTTTGCCTCCGGGAGTCTGTAGGGCCGCTCTCGGACGATCACCCCCGGGTCAGTCAATATGTCATGCGCAATCAGAGAGGTCCGACCGGGCTGTTCACTCACCACCTCTGGGACGGAGCGGATAGCTGCTTCGAGCTCCTGCATCTGTCTGGGAGATAGCTGCTCGCCGAAATTAAGGAAACTTACTTCAACGAAGAGAGAGCAGGGCTGACCGGAGGAGGGATCGTGGTCCCTCTCCTTCCACGGTTTCAGCAGGTTTACATGATACACCCGCTCGCTTGGTCGACGATTGGGTTGTTTCACCAAATAGTCTACCAAACCCTTCCTCTCCTTAATTTCGTAAGGGCCCAGCCAATGTGCGAGCAACTTGGAGTGAGAAGTAGGCACCAACACCATGACGCGATCCCCCGGGCGGAACTCCCGGAGAGTCATGCCACGGTCATAAAGGCGGGCCTGTGCTGCTTGCGCCTCCTCCATATGACTTTTTAGAATGGGTCTATATGCATCAAATCTATCGCGCAATTGGGCGATATACTCCAGAATATTTGTTAAGGGAAGTGCCTCTCCTTCCCAGCCTTCTTTTAAGATATCTAATATACCCCGGGGCTGTCTTCCGTACAATAATTCAAACGGAGAGAAGCCCGTAGAGGCTTGGGAACTTCCCGGTAGGCAAAGAGGACGAGGGGGAGGAGTTGGCCCCAATTCCTCCCATCCTTGCTGACCACCTTACGTAGCATTTGTTTGAGAGTTTGGTTAAATCTCTCCACTAACCCATCGATTTGAGAATGATACACCGAGGTCTTTAAATGCTTTATCTTCAGTAACTTGGCAGTCTCCTTGAACGTTTCCGAGGTAAAAGGCGTCCCTTGGTCCGTCAGGACTTCTCTAGAAACGCCCACCCGCGCAAAGACTCCTACTAGTTCCCGTGCAATTATTTTAGAAGTGGCCGAGCGCAACGGAACGGCTTCCGGGTATCGGGTTGCATAATCCACGAGGACGAGTATATATTTATGTCCTCGGGCTGAGGGTTCTAGGGGTCCTACTATGTCGACCCCAATTCGGTCAAAGGGAACGTCAATCAGGGGAAGGGGGACCAGAGGAGCACGGTCCCTCCTGGGAATTTGCCACAGTTCACACTCCGGACAGGAAATGCAAAAGTGGCGAACCTCCTCATTAATCCCCGGCCAAAAAAAACGGAGCTTGATTCGGAGCAGAGATGGCCTCTAAGAAAGTGGGAGTGTGCTAACTCGCAGACCTGCCGCCGGTAGGTTCGCGGGACTAGCAACAACTTCCGGACCTTCCCCTCATGCTCAGTGACCCGATACAACAAATCATTATCAATGACGAAGTGAGGTCCCAGTGGCATAGGCTGATGAGTGCGTTGGCCGTTAACGAGGACCACTGCATTCTTTGCCTGTTTCAGAGAGTCGTCATTCCACTGTTCTCTCTTGAAAGAAGCCGGCGTCGTTCTAAACTGAAAGTGCAACTCAGAGAGCTGGTCCGGTCTGACCTCAAGGGGCGGAGACTCCTCCCTCGCCGCCAGGGCGCTGGTGGATGACGTAGCAGCCCTCAACAGTCCAGGAGTGCCTTCGTCACTCTCTTGGCCTTCCGCCCCACTCCTTGTCGGCTGATTACACAGCGTGGAAGCAGCTTCAGATGAGTCTTTCTCACCTATAACGAGGCCCAAAGCTTTTCCGGAAATGCTCTCTAGGCTACCGCTGTTACTTTCAGACCAGTCCCGCCTGAGGATTACGGGAAACGGAGGATCCGGGTGCACTGCTACGGTGAGTTTCCGAAGGGTTCCTCCGAGACATACGTAACACCGGGCGGTTTTGTACATGCGGATATCTCCGTGTATACATTTTAGGCTGGTCTTTCTTTTAGTCCACTGTTGCGGTAGAACAAATCGGCGAGCAACGACAGACACGTTACTGCCAGAATCAAACAGGGCCGTCAATTTATGTCCGTTAATGAGAAGCTCCCCCGTATGGTTGTCTGCCAGGGGATTGCTAAGGGCACACAAACAACACTGCCGCGGCCCCCAGACGGTCCGGCGACTTCGGAACAGGCTCTGGAGTGCATGGTAGGGACTGCCTCAGTGGGACATAGCTCCCGGGTAGTCCACGAAGTGGCTGTTCTGCCCTCCCAGGTTTGTATTTCCTTCACCTGCTGGCCTGGGGTAAACCCATCGTTATCAGGGACCTTGGGCCCGATGGGCGGCTCGGCTCTCCTGCACAGGAGAGCATACTGAGCCCCTTTCGTGTCCTCTCCAGAAACCAGCCCACGCCTGTGGGTCCCCTCCACCTTCTCCACCAGATAGGGCTTCAGCCCAGGGTTGCCCTCGTGGAGCAGAGCCTGCACCGGGTCCTTCCCGACCCCCTGGCGCACTCCCCACCCTGAAACTCGGCCCCGGTACTTTCCCACCTGGTTCCTTCTAGGGTCGTGTCCCGGGTTCTTCAGGGACATCATCCTGCCGACTACGCCACTGTAATAAGAAGAGACTTGAGGCATGGGAAGGTTTTGGGGCAGCCACCCGTTTAATCCTGTTTCCTGGCTGCAAAAGCAATTGATTCATCAGAGTCAAGTTTACACAACAGAGTCCAAAACAGAACTGCCTCCCAGAGTAAAGGCAGGAGGCTTTATAGGACGGAGGGCGGAAGTGATGTCGTCCTCTGTGCCGGAACCGGAAGTGATGTCGTTCTCAGGGCCGGGACCGGAAGTGATGTGTCCCACAGCTGTCCTTCCTGTCTCCCTGTAGCGCTGTCTTAGGCGTCTCACAGTGCGGACATGGCAATTTATTGCCCTAGCCACATCAGCAGTCCTCATGCCTCCCTGCAGCATGCCTAATGCACGTTCACGCAGATGAGCAGGGACCCTGGGCATCTTTCTTTGGGTGTTTTTCATAGTCGGTAGACAAGTCTCTTTAGTGTCCTGCGTTTTTAGAACTGTGACCTTAAATGCCTACTTTCTGTAAGCTGTTAAGGTCTTAACGACCATTCCACAGGTGCATGTTAATTAATTGATTATGGTTAATTGAACATGCATGGAAAACATTGTTTAAACCCTTTACAATGAAGATCTGTAAAGTTATTTGGATTTTTAAAACATTATTGTTGAAATACACAGTCCTGAAAAAGGGATGTTTCTGTTTTTGCTGAGTATATATGTATATATATATGTGTGTGTGTTTGTGTGTGTGTGTGTGTGTGTCTGTGTCTGTGTCTATATATATGACAGCAACACTCATATCAGTGAGAAAACAATTACATTAACAATCATCTTACGTTATTTGTAAAATCATAACTTCTTTAACATACTAGTTCTCCTCTGCGAAGCGCGGGTATTTGGCTAGTATATGTATTGTAAGATATGGCCGGCCATGTACCCCGGCCAATACCCCCAAGCCACCAGGTGGAGCCCTCCTTGCAGCATGGAGGTCCCCAGAAGACCAGCAGGGCATTATGGACCATGTAGTTTTTATGCACCGCCCTGCTGGATGCCATGGGGGCCACGAGAGGGAGCTGCAGGGAGGACCAAAGAGTTCTTCATGCCCTATGACCCGGAAGTTCGTCATAGGAAGAGCGATGGCTTCCGGGTGAGAAAAACATTATTTACCCTGACCCGGAAGGAATAAGGACTTGTGGACTGTTGGGAAGGAACACCTCCGGGTCAGGGAATATAAAAGGACTGTGGGAGCTCCCAGACGATGAGCTGAGTTGGGAGGCAGGGTGGCTAAGCATCTGGGAGTGGAGGATTGGTTTATTGTATTTTTGATTATCATTGAGAATTGTGGAGAGGAGCGTGCTTTGTGCACAATTATTATTATAATAAATAATTATTGGATTTTTATCTGGTGTCTGACGTATAGTCTGAGGGTACAAGGTGCGAGAAGCATCTTATTCTATTGCAATATATATATATATATATATATATATATATATATATATATATATATATATATATATATATATATATATATATATATATATATATATATATAATATGTGTATATATAATATGTGTATGTATGTATGTATGATTTAGATAGGAATATAAGTAACAAACTGGTTACATTTGCAGATGATACCAAGATAGGTGGATTAGCAGATAATTTGGAATCCTTTATATCATTTCAGAAGGTCGTGGATAGCATACAGGCTTGGGCAGATTTGTGGCAGATGACATTTAATGTTACTTAAATGTTAAGTAATACATATAGGAAGTAAAAATGTTAGGTTTGAATACACAATGGGCGGTAGGAAAATTGAGAGTACATCTTATTAGAAGGATTTAGGAGTGATAGTGGACTCTATGCTATCAACTTCCCGACAGTGTTCAGAATGTTAAGTTATATAGCACGATGTGTGGAGTTCAAGTCCAAGGAGGTTATGCTCAACCTTTATAATGCACTGGTGAGGCCTCATCTTGAGTACTGTGTGCAGTTTTGGTCTCCAGGCTACATAAAGGACATAGCAGTGCTAGAAAAGGTCCATAGAAGAGCAACTAGGCTGATTCCAGGGCTACAGAAGTTGAATTATGAGGAAAGATTTAAACAGCTGAGCCTATACAGTTTAACACTAGGAAGTTTTTCTTTACACAAAGAACGATAGACACTTGGAATAAGCTACCAAGTAGTGCAATTGACAGTAAGCCATTTGGGACTTTCAAAACTTGACTTGATGTTTTCTTGGAGGAAATATGTGGATAGGACTGACAAGCTTTGTTGGGCTGAATGGCCTGTTCTCGCCTAGAGTGTTTCTAATTTTCTAATAAGTGCTTCTTATTAAACAACTGGGTTGGAACAAAAACCTGCAGCCACTGCGGCCCTCCAGGACTGAATCTGCCCACCCCTGATTTAAAGCCTGACATTTGATTCTTTTTGTTAATTTACTGAAAAATATTATGCCTATTTTGGTTACAAACTGGACAAAGTTTAAAATACACCAATTTTCTTTGTCTCCTGGAACAGTTCCCTGCAGTTTTCAAAATGAGGCAAGTTACTATTGCTTAAAAAAGCCCTCAGCAACTTGAGTTTGCTTCTGAATCCTAAAATATGGCTATTTCACTTGCTCATATTGTGGTCTCTTCCTTGTAATTTTAAATTCAGAGAATTTAAAGGCTAACTGATATCAGCCAAAAATTCAAGGGAATTAAAAAGCTAAATTAATTCAGACCTTGTGGTTATGTGGGGTCTTTTTTAACTTCTGTTTATTTAGTACAGATGACTTAACTTTTTTAATGCAGTTAGCCATTTGACATTTGTATGCAGAAGTAAATCCCATTATTTAGTATCCAGCTCTGCAAAGAAAATTTTAAATCTTAAGTGGTACAATTTCCAGCAGCTCTTCCGAAGTACTGATCCACAGAAAGTGCTGTGCAGAAATAATAAGCTGGCCAGTATTCTATATCAGTATTTTCAATAAGTGCAAGAAACATTAAGCAGTCCTCACCTGTACTAGAATTTTTTTAATCTAATGTTCTATTTGAGAACATGTTCTGTTGTCTTCATAACAACTCCTGTCTGCTGAGGAATCATTGGTTGAATACTAGAACCAACAATCACCTTAAAAGACCTAAACCATTCAATGACTAAAAGTACAAAAAGGGAGCATTAGTTTGTGATAAGAGTTCTGCACAGCTCAGGTCTGTATGGAAGGGTTTCAAGAAAGAAGTCATTTGTAAAAAAAAAAAAGTCTGGAAGGAAACAAGAAGTATTATTATTTTTGTTTTATCTTTTATTGAATTTATTAAAAGCATGTAACGTTTCCATACAATCAAGTCAAACTTAACAAAGCCAAATTTAATTCAGCCCCTATAAGTAAGAGAGGGAGGCCAACAGCTAGAGTAAATCTTTGAGAGCAGTAAAGAGGGAAATGAGTCCTTCTCCCCATTATACATGCTTATTCTAAAATGTTATTGATTAGATCCTTCCAGGTTTTAAAAAAGGTTTTGAATAGATCTTCCAAGAGAGAATTAGATTTTTTTCCAATTTCAATTAGTATATAACATCAGTTACCCACTGACTTAAAAGAGGTGGGCTAGGATTCTTTTAGTTGAGCAAGATAAGTCTACGTGCAAATAGTGAAGTAAAGACAATTACAATTTTTTTTCCTACTCTACTTTAAGCCTATCTAGGAGTACACCAAACACAGCTATTAATGGATTGAGAGTGATTGTGACACCAAGGCTGTGTGATAGGCATTTAAAAAATTTTCTCCAGAATGATGTTAATTTGGTACACCCCGAAAACATGTGGCCTAGTGATACTGGACTTCAATTGTAATGGTCGCAGGTTGGATTTTGTCCTGGAAACATTCTGCACAATTTTAAACGAGGTAGATGTGCTCAATAAAAGATTTTAAGTTGAATAATTTAATGCTTTGCACATATGGAACTAGAGTGAATTCTGTGCATAGCAGCCTTCCAATTCTTTCTGGAAATGTTGAGTAAGGGAGCCTTTTCCCACTTTACTCTGGGATTTTCAAAAGGAAGATCTTTTATATACTATAGAAATGCTGTCACATTATCACACATATTACACTCGGGACAGTGATTTTATTTTCTGTCTTGCCTTTGCTATATTTCTTAAATTTACGGTTCAGTAAAACTATGGTATAATAATTTATTCTTTGAATGCATCTATCCTTTATATTTATTTACTTTTGTGGGTTATGCTTTCCTCCCCTGGCTATAGAAGTATGATGCCGTCTGGGAAGCTTGTTGAACACTACAGTATTTGCTTTATCATTGCTTGACTGACCTTCACAGCAAGGGACAAAAACATCCATTTCCTGCACTTAGTGCTGTCTATTCAGAAATTAATTGCCTGTCATGCAGCATGCAATTCTGTGCAGTATTCTTCCTAGGCAGTGTTAAAAACAACATTATAACAGTTTTTGCAAGAAATAACTTGCATTATTTAAACTTTTCTCTGTTTAAGCCTATTATTGTGTCATATAGTTTCTATTTTTGTTTTATGAGAAAGTAACATCCATATGTTTGTTGAGACAAAATTAAAGGAGGACATTCTTAATTTTAAGTATATATATACTCAGCAAAAAAAGAAACGTCCCTTTTTCAGGCAGGACTGTGTATTTCAACAATAATGTTTTAAAAATCCAAATAACTTTATAGATCTTCATTGTAAAGGGTTTAAACAATGTTTTCCATGTATGTTCAATTAACCATAATCAATTAATTAACATGCACCTGTGGAATGGTCGTTAAGACCTTAACAGCTTACAGAAAGAAGGCATTTAAGGTCTCGGTTCTAAAATTGCAGACACTAAAGAGACTTGTCTACCAACTGTGAAAAAACACCCAAAGAAACATGCCCAGGGTCCCTGCTCATCTGCGTGAACGTGCATTAGGCATGCTGCAGGGAGGCATGAGGACTGCTGATGTGGCTAGGGCAAAAAATTGCCATGTCCGCACTGTGAGACGCCTAAAACAGCACTACAGGGAGACAGGAAGGACAGCTGATCATCCTCGCAGAGGAAGAGCCCGGATCTCAATCCCATTGAGCATGTCTGGGACCTGTTGGATCGCAGGGTGAGGGCTAGGGCCATTCCCCTCAGAAATGTCCAGGAACTTGCAGGTGCCTTGGTGGAAGAGTGGGGTAACATCTCACAGCAAGAACTGACAAATCTGGTCCAGTCCATGAGGAGGAGATGCACTGCAGTACTTCAAGCAGCTGGTGGCCACACCAGATACTGTCTGGTACTTTTGATTTTGAGCCTCCCTTCATTCAGGGACACATTGTGAAACATTTTTAGTTTATGTCTTATGGTGTTGACTCTTTTAGTGTTCATACAAATATTTACACATTAAGTTTACTGAAAGTAAAAACAGTTGAAAGTCAGAGGACGTTTCTTTTTTTGCTGAGTATAGTTATGGATCAAGTTCACACATACACAGATTAAATATCACTCCATCTTCTGAAATTAATTTCTATTTTCAATATTAAAGAGGACATTTTAGCAAAAGACATTAACTTTAGAGTAAGCAAAATAATGCATTTGTTACTACATTACCTAACATGGGTAATTGATCGAGTAGCTCTCTGAAGTACAACTGAACTGATTAGATAACCCAGCACTAGTCTTGCTCTTTTCTGTTTCATTTCAAATTTGTAGATTGTAATTGTATTCTATAACTATTGTAAATGTTAGTGTTTATCATTTATATAAGCATGCAAAATGATCCACTTGCAAACAACATGCAATATCCGAATAGTTTAGTATCCATGCTTGTAAATATATAAATTAGCTTATGCTTTGTTTGTAACTCCGCTTTAAATAAAAGTTGCAACTACAAGATCACAAACTTTAATAGAGGTGTATGAATTCAACATTATACGGCTCTTGCAAATATCTATTTTAGCAACATGTACTTCAGTAACCTGGAAATACCACAGAGACTGCCCTTCCTATTTGCATGATAACACGAGTCTTACATTGTGCCTTGCAAAATTAAATACACGTTGGCATGTGCACATTTGTATAATCCAGTGACCTTCAATGGCTGTTGTTTCAAATTAATGTATCTGCGTCGTGATAGTGGGTGTTATGGATATTGTATATGCATATTAACATTAGTTGATACCATTCTGTTGCAAATGTATTTTGACATCAGTTGTGTGTCATGTGGTAGGCATTTCATTGACTGCCTCCCACATAACAGCATGCTCACTTTTTCTAACTACCACTTTGAGGAGCCCACTTTCACGTTTGTCTGTTTGACCCCTAAGTCTGCAAAATGTTCTGGACATTTACACTACCAAAAAATACAGCTTGTTCATTCTTTTGTTTCATATTGCTTCTTTTGATTAAACTGTCATCGTAACTGCTCAGATGACAGGAAACTTTAATGTAAGTTTTGTTTTACACAAGTTTCCCTGTCTCTGCCAAGTGAGGGACTTTCCATGTAGTTTGTTTAAAATGATCTTAATACTGAAAGTTAACTGAGAAAGATTGGCCCTCACAAATCAACAGTTGCAGAACAGTCTGCCATGTGACCTCTTTTTAAAGGGCTAATGTGTATCTGCTTTAATTCCTGGAATAAAGTATGGAGTTTGCTTGTAAAGATACTAAGAAGGGGATTTCCAGGCTTCTCATATGAAGCGGATACAGTTAGTACAGTACAACACAGACGGATCAAAAGTCACTGAAGCAAAGTAGTACTGGGACACAGTTACAAAACCTAAGTTAATTTCATAAGCAATGCCAGGAAGCTCTAAATTCTAGAGTCTGCAAAGTTTTCATTTCAGTGCCAAAAATAAGCTGTTTTCACAAATTAATACCCTTTGAAAAGTATAATCATTTTTAAAAATGTTATTTTAATTGTGTTTTCTTCAATAAAAAATAAACAAAGACCATAAACTAAAATTAGACAAAACTATTTTCTCTTAAAATTAAAACTATAGTAACACAGGAGAGCACAAATATAAATGCTGCACGTCTTCTACTATATGTTTGCATGAGATTATAGCAGTGACATTATATTTTTTATGCTCCTTGGCCAGGTAATTGCTTCAGTGTGTTTGTCATCCATCCATCTTTATCTGTCTGCTGCTTTTGTTTAGAAAAAACGGTACCTCACTTGACACAAAATATATTGGGAAACATATACAGTGAGTAAAGAATTAAAAGTCATGTACTATGTAGTATAAAAATATTCCATAAAATCAGATATTTTTAAGGAATCTGTGAACATGATTTAATCACTTTTATATGTGAATGAATGTGCATCTGTGTTGGGATGCAAGTCTGTGCAAAAATAATTAGTTTAACTTCAACGAAATATGGCAGATTTATTGGCATTTGAAGGGCTTTGTATTTGTTACCATTGCATTATTTTATTGCGCTTGTGCTGGAGCATAACTGAAAAAGATAAATATGGGTTTTTCAACAAGATTCTCTCATTTCAGCTTAAATATGTAAAAATTTGCCAATAATATTATACTGCTAAGATTAGTTTTATGTACAGAAAATTATATGCTGATTTTTTTTTTTTCAAATCATAAGGAGTTAGATGTTATTTGAGTTGCCTTTGTCTTCATAAATAGGTAAAAGAATTGTCTTCAGGGGTTTCCTTCAGTATCTAGCATTGTCAAATATTTTTTACATATCTCATTATATAAAGTTTATACCTGTTGTGAAGACCAGGTGCATACAGCTGGCCTAACCTGACACTGACAGGCAGGACACAGGTTCACCACACAACACACACCTTTATTCTTCAGTTGCCAATTCCTAGCAATATACAAATAATAACAACAATGACAGCACAGTCCTTCCACCTCCAGTCCTCCAAACAGGCTTTGTCCTTCTTCCTCCCGACTCTGGCTGTTGAATACTGGGGGCTGGTCCCCTTTTATGGGACACCCGGAAGGACTGTAGGTGTCCTACAGCCTTCTTCTGGCAGCATTTCCTGGTGTGGCAGAAGTGCTTCCAAACAGGGCCCAGCAAATGTCCAGGCACCCCCCTACCGGTGGCCACAGACCCCAGCTGGGTTGAGCTTCCATGCTCCAAACCTGTGGCCCTGCTGCAAGCCAAGGGAGCTGCCCTCTATCAGTCTGGGGAAGAGACTGCCCTGAAAAAGTTCTCTCTTCTGGTCCTTCCATTGTCAGGGTGTCCCAGCCTGGTAAGGGCCCCAGCAGTCTGCCACACTGATATAATAATTTTCAGTGTTAACAAACACTGTTAAATTCAGCACATCAATAGTACAAATAAAAATAAAGAGAGAGAACAATTATACAAGTAATTATCACTGCCACAAGCTACACAAGTAAATCATTTTAGACTGTTCATGATTATGTCACTTTAGTATTCTTTTTGTTTAAACAATCCAGAACAGAATATTTGAAAAGCTATTCTGTATTTGCAACAACTCATCTATCACAAAAAATAAATTTTTCAGGAGACACTACAATTATTCATTAAGTTCTAATGTATCTGAGTGCCCTGTGTTGTAGCAGGAACAAAGCCCTGCCCGGCATTTGTTCCTGCCTTGCGCCCTGTGCTGGCTGGAAATGGCTCCAGCAGACCCCTGTGACCCTATGTTAGGAAATGCCGGGTTGGACAATGACTGACTGACTACCTGTATGATAAAACACAAAGCTTTGCTGTGCAGCATCCTTCTGTGTGGCATGGCAGCAGAAAAGAACCTGGCTTGGATCAACAGTTCAAGGAAATGGAAAAAGCAAATAGATTGTGTGTTGAACTCCTATCCCATGTCAGCAGGGAGAGTCTGAAATTGGTGTTGGAGATTGTTAGAAAGGAGCAGCACAAAATGGGGTAGGCAGAGTTCACATGCAGCTAAGTAGGTATAGTGAGTCAGTCACAGTTAATTGCAATCAACTCTATACCTAGGGTATCTGAAATAACAAATAAAGCTGGAATATGTTGTAATGCCAGTGATTTTTATTCACAGATCAGGATAGAGAGAAATATCATTCCTAGTAGTGTAGGTTGCAGTAAATTGAGAATATCCAAAATTAAAAATCTTCTGTGCTAATCACTCATTGGCTTTTGTCCTCCAGCATGCTACTGATTGTCAACTGCTTTTTAAAGCATTTTAGAGAGAAAAGGTGAATTTGAAACTGGCATATAATTATTAGGTATATGTGGGTCTAGGTCTGGCTTTTTAAGTAATAGTTTGATAACTAACACTTCTAGTGCATCAGGAACTGGGCCAGTCAGTAATTAGCTTTTGATAATGCTAAGAATGGGTGCTGCAAAATCATCCTTTGAGATTTTTACTAGTTTGCTGGCACTGGGTCTAAGGAACACATAGTAGGATTCATTTTAGAAATTAAAGTGCGAATTCTTGTTCTGTTACAAGATTAAACTTTGAAAAGTATACACAAGGCAAGACAAGGTTTGGCAGGCTAGTATTAGGTTTGCACAGTGTTGCTGAGATCTGGGATCTTATATTTTTAATTTTCTAATTAAAGAAGTTATTAACGTCTGCACTGCTAATATCTGTTGGTATTTTGCACTGTATTTCTTTATTCCGATTTGTTAGATTTGCCACTGTTCTAAACAGTACACATGAATTATTATTGTTGTTATCTGTTACTTTAGATTAGTAGTCTGAGCAGGTTTTAAAGAGTGATTTTTTTATATTTTTCAACAATCTCTGTCCATGCAGTTTGAAACACTTGCAGCTTTGTTTTTTTCCCATCTATGTTCTAGTTTTGACACTCATATTTAGGAGCTTGAGTGCTCTCATTAAGCCTTACTGTGTTTCTATGCACTTTGATCGCTTTTGTTTTTGGAGGGGGCAGTTTATCCAGAGGCTTACAAGGCTACATTGTAATTTAATGTTAAAATGATATAAATTATTTTCCACAATTGCACTTGAATTACTCAAAACACGAATTTTGAAGCAGAGTTTAATTCTAGATGTCACACTGTCTTTTTTAAATCTGTGAAACTTTCGTTAAAGGCAGAACCAAATCAAATATAATTATGTAGTGTTCAGAAATAACTTTAATTTTTAGAGTAATTTAAAAATTTTGAATTTCAACTCTGTAAGTTATAATTAAGTCTAATGTTTGGTTATGAATATGATCTGGACTGTGGACAATCTGACAAAATCCTACAAAAAGTAAAACATTTGCTAAAAGTGTCTGTAATCAACACTATATAATCATAACATAACTAAAATCATATAAAAGGCTGCCAAATTCAGTCATGATCAATAAATGTGGCGCTGGTGGTGTTGAGATTAGCACTGCTAGCTGGATTCTGTCTTATTATTTAAAATGAGTGTATCAAAGGATTTTGTCCCAAATCATTTTTCTAAGGCTACCTCCGTGACCAGTAATTCTAGATTAATGAAGGAATGTATAACAGTTTCAGCTGAGAGTATAGTGTCAGATTTAATAAGCCAGGTTTCAGTGAGAAGAAACAAATCAGATTTTGCATACAAAAAAAAAAAATTGCGAAATAGTTTGCCTTTTTATTAAAAAAAAATCAAAAATCAAATCAAAATTTATTTATAAAGCACAATTTTAAAACACCATAAGTGTAAACCAATCTGCTATACAATAAAATCAAAAAATGTCAATAATTTTAATAAGTAAAAATTTAGACGTAAGTAGTATTATGTCAGGGTACTCCTGTCAAACTGTCAATCAAATTTGATTGATGACCTTTTCTCTGATTGGTGGATTTGAATGCTGGCCCCGCCCCTCCACATGATTGGTGGTTTGAAGGATGGCCCCACCCCGTGACGGTGGATTGGTGAATGACAACTTGTCCCCCGCCCAGACTGCCACCCACCCACCTGTTTGCCCGAGGTAAGTGTCAAGAGCATTTTAATGAATGTCGGCTCCCCCTCCTTAATCCCACCCCCATCCCCAAACACCTGCTTGGACACCTGTCTGTCAACACCTGTATTGTGGGGGGGCCCCCCACTTCCCAGACCCTTCTCCTGAAGACATGTCCAGACACGTTCCAGCCGGCCCAAGCGACATGTCTGGGCATGAATGGATGAGGCCTCTGCCTTGGCCCCGGGTCAGGCAGCACCTGTTGGTTGGCCCCTCTACTTCCCGGCCCACTTCTCCCAAGGACATGCCCAGACGTGATATCCCTTCTGAAAGCCCTTCTGAAAGTGGTGTATAAAAAAGCGTGTCCTCTTTTTTGGTTCTAAAGACTCTGAGATGAAAATGTAAACTATTACCAATGCCCAGTAAAGCGTTGAATCCAGAGGATCTATTTGAAGGATCGTTTGAACAGGGTTAAAAGATGTTTGTTGCCTGAGTTTCTTGAACCTGAAGCAGTGGTCAAGGTTCGGCCTAAGTCGTGCGAAACAAGGGTAAAATCAGGCGACGACGATAAGGAAAACTGCCCGCCGCCTTTAGTATTCAAGGCCTGAATTCTGCAAGCTGAAGCGGCGACTGAGTGATGGACTAAGTGTTCTGAAACATAGCTTGAATCGAGCAGTGGCGAAATGGAAAACCCACCTTTATTCTACACCACGCCCCTCCCTTTTACTATAAATACTCATCCTGTTAGTCACCGGATCCAGATGAAAGACCAGACCATTTCAAAATTCGTTGAAGCTTTTAAAGCTCTCCACATATCAGCAGCTACAGACTCTGAAATGACTGAGGTTGGTGTAACAACCTCAGGGTTCCCGCCTGAGGCTCCAAAGACTGAATCTTACCAATTCTATAACTCGGGCTGGGTGGCCGATTGCATTCAGGACCACCAAGAATCTGACCAACGGTATTTTACTGTACAACCTGATTACAGTCTCTGGTCAAGAGACCTTGAGACAGACAGTTGATTCCAGTCTCCAGGGTCAGCAAGGTCTTCACCCGTCTCCGCTAATGGTGTTCAGACGGATATCTCTCACCTAGCTCCAGGACAGCCATGGGAGAACAAACAAGTTCCGCAGGAACCGATGTCGATTGGACT
Organism: Polypterus senegalus; assembly: GCF_016835505.1. Taxonomy (NCBI): domain Eukaryota; kingdom Metazoa; phylum Chordata; class Cladistia; order Polypteriformes; family Polypteridae; genus Polypterus; species Polypterus senegalus. The sequence goes on from NC_053160.1 coordinate 105,860,746, forward strand.
TTCTGAGACAGATATGGGTTGCCCTTTGTTGTGCTGCCTGAAACCTGGAAAAAGGCCCTTCAGCTTGTAAAAGGACTGATGACATCTCTGCTGGACACTATTGTCTACTACGACCATAAAAACGAATGTCAAGCCTGCGATATAGATCATTCCAGCCAGACAAGACATACCTGCCTCTTTGAACCTGAATTCACCTACCGTCAAGATTGCTTTCAAAAGATTCTGAAGATTTTCCACAAATATTGGCTGAAACAACTGGCGGTGAAAGTTCTGGGGTATTATAATATCTACTGTCGATTCCCAAAATATACGTAGTGGTTCAAAAGACTGTGGATAAATTTGAAAATGCCAGCTCTATTTATGATGCTGTAATGCAGTTTTTTTATGAAATGGATGAATACTCCTACTCTGTAACCTGCTGTGTGGCAAACTGAGTTTTGTAAGCATAATCTTAATCATGAGGGTCATTTGAATCTGTGGACTAAATATGACCTGGAATTTAATGATATGATAAAACTTGTGGGTATTTCTGAACCTGAAACCGCAACCGTCTGAACAATTCAGACTCCTATATGTTTTCTAAGTTGTTAAGTGGTGTCAGTGTCTGTTTTATCACCGGCGATGGAGTAGGTCTTGGAAAAAACATAACTCTGAGAATGCGGGGTCCTTTAAAGAATCCTTGAAAAGAGCTCTTGCAAGCGGGTCACAATATTAGGGACCAAGAGGTGTCCAAGTGGTTATCGGGGCAATACACCTACACTACACATAAACCGGCCAGAATCCATTTTAAAAGGTGTATGTTTCCAATATAGACGGGAAATGGCAGATCGATCTGGCGGATATGACAAACCTGGCAGAGTATAACCAAGGTTACAAGTATCTACTGACTTGTATAGATATTTTTTCTAAATATGCCTCGGTCAGGGTTCTGAAAAACAAAACGGGTAAAGAAGTAACGAGTGCTTTTCGAGAAATTTTGGAGGAAGGTAGAGTTCCCGTCAAATTTCAGACGGATAGCAGTAAAGAGTTTCTCAATCGGGAATTTCCCAAAGCCTACTCAATAAACACGGGATAAAATATTTTACCAATTTAGTGAATTAAAGGCTTTGGTGGTGGAGAGATTCAACCGAACTCTGAAGACCAAATTGTGGCGTTATTTCAGCTCCTGGAATACCTGGTCCTATCTGCAGGGACTAGAGGACATGGTGAAATCTTATAATCTGAGTTATCACCGAGGCATAAAAATGGCTCCTGCCGAGGTGAATAGTTCCAATTCTTGGAAAGTCTTTAAAAACTTTTATATGGCCTAACTAAACCCAAAAGAAGCCTAAAATATAAATTCAAAGTTGGCGATACGGTGAGAGTGTCTAAATCCCGGAATCCTTTTACCAAGGGCTACGAGCAAACATTTTCAAATGAGGTATATACTTGTTCTGAACTAGTCCTGAGGGATCCGCCTGTCTACAAGCTCAAAGATTATGACGGCAAAGACATTGTAGGTTCCTTTTACGACGAGTTATAAAAGATTCGAGGTACAGATACCTTCAGGATTGAAAAGATTTTGGCGAGAAAAAATATCCATAGAAAAAAGCATATTTTGGTGATATGGCTCGGATGGCTCGAAAAGTTTAACAGTTGGATCCCTGAAAGCTATTCGTAAGACGTTAAATACTGAGAATCAAAAATAGTATTTTATTCACTGTGTGTTCACAATGGAGAGAAAAACCTTTTACGTTGTAAAATTACCACAATCACCTATAACATGCCACACTACACTCCTATCATCAAGACTCAGTTTGATACTTTGACCATTGAAATAAAGACGGATCAGAACAAAGCGGTTCCATTTCAGTGTGGCAAGGTCATATTCAAGTTACATTTCAGACCCTATGAGGTGTATATACGACTAATACAGAGATGAGATTTTACCTGGACCCTCTTACGTGCATTATTATGAAGCCCAAGCGGACAACGGCCTCCCCAGGTTTTCTGGGGCCCCCGTGATGTACGGTTCTGGGATCAGCGGAATATTTTGCAGGCTGTTCAGAAGAGCTTTGCCTCTTTTGAAAAGAGGATTCGAAATTGTCAAACCACACATTAAATCAGCCGCTAAGAATATTGTCAAAGACGTGGTGGCATTGGCCATGTCAGGAGCGATGACTCGGAAGCGAAGAAAATCAAGCGGGGGCAGGTCTGATGGTGATGAGTAGTGATGAACGAGCACCAAAGTGTTCGGGTGTTCGGTCCAAACACATAGCAATGTTTGTGTGCTCTACCGAGCACCCTTTTTACATGCCACTTTTACAGACTGACAAAAACAAGCCCAAAACCCCCCAAAAAATAATTTTACAGGAAAAATGACGCTCTAAAATATTATATGCCAGTGCCTGCAGGTGAGCTGACACTCTAAAACATTGTCGGGCAACCGGTGTACTGCGCCACAAAAACTTTTGTAAAATATGTAAAATTGCTAGTGTTTTTGAACTTTTGGTTGATTAAAAAGATAATGTTTAAAAAAAAATTTATGTTGGAAAAACATAACGGAACACTTACGGAAAGGAAGTCTAAGAAACACGGGAGACTTCAAATGATCGACAAGGAAATGCACGTCTGTCTTTCGAATATTGATCCTCGCATCAATCTCATATGTGCTGAAAAACAATCTCAACATTCACATTAATTAAATTTTAAGATTTATCCTTTGATTCCTTTATTAATAAAATGTCTTTCAAACTTTTACAATTAACTGTTTTTATTGGCGATTGTCCATAGATTGTGTCATCACGACTTTATTTATGGGCAGTCCCTCCGGTGCGCTGCGAAAGAAAATCTTTGGACTTAGTGCGCCACAACTCGAAAAAGGTTGCCTTTCACTGCTCTAAAACATGATATGGGAGTGCCTGCTGGTGAGCTGATGCTCTAAAACATTATATGCGAGTGCATGCTGTTTAGCACCCGATGACGTGTTCTGACCAGCCAATCACTCTAATGCCAGCACCTGACATGGCTACTGGCATTACTTACCTGCCCCTTGATTGGCTGTCTCCAACCCGCGAAATGTGCGGGGCGGAGACTCGAGCATGGCACACGAGCACATGTGGTGCTCATTCGAGTAGCGCCATGCTCCAAACATAGCGATGCTCGAGCCGAACACATGTTCGGCCAAGCAAGCTCGCTCATCACTAGTCATGAGGAAAACTAAGCACAAGAGACCTCCCGGGTCACGTGCAGGCTTGATCATGAAAAAGACGAGCCGTTTGGCTTTTACATCATTTTGTTCTCTCTGCCACAAGGATAAGTCCTGCGCCCGCAGAAATAAGGAATCGAAAAACATTTATTAGCTCAAGATGTCTTTCGTTCATCGAATGTCTCAGGAGTTTGTGAAATCCGAACTGGACTTGTTTACGGTACCCTATACTCAGACTAGTGTAGAAAAAAGCATCTACGTTGAGGTACCTTCTCTCTGAGTTCTATCTGAAGTCGCCTTGCTGGAGTTTCTGATTACCAGTAACGGGAAAGACTACTTGGACCTGAATAACACGCTTCTACACGTCCAATGCAAAATCGTCAATGCCGATGGAACTAATCCGGCACCCGTGGCCAAGATGGCCTTTGTTAATTATCCGATAGCCACTTTATTTTCACAAGGGGATGTAACCCTGGGAGATCGCTTAATATCACAGAGTTCCAGCCTTTACCCATTCAGGGCCCTTTTTGAGGGCCTGCTAAATTACAGCAATGAAACTGTCAAGTTCCAATTTGCATCGGGTCTTTTTTACAAAGACACGGCCAACGAACATGAAAACACAGCCTTGGACGGGCCGAATGAGGGATTCAAAAAAAGAAATGGTTATACTGTATAACCCAGGGTAAAACAATAGAACTCCTCGGACCTATTCATTCTGACCAATTTTTTTCAAGAAAAATTAAATTCTAAACGGGGTGGATGTCAGAATAAAAATAGTGCAGAGCAAATATTAATTCTGTCTAATGTCCAGAGATGCCCAACGTTACAAAGTAAACATTTTATCCGCTGCTCTTTTTGTCAAGAAAGTTAAAGTTTCAGCGGCAGTGAAATTGGGGCATGCCCATGCTCTCACAAACGCCAATGCCAAGTACCCCATGGAAAGAGTGAATATGTAAGTTCTCAGTATGCCGGCCAGGATACGAGTGAGCAATTAGGGGAACCTGTTCTTGGGACAACTACCCAAGTACGTGGTTTTAGGCATGGTGGATAATGTTGCCTTTTCAATGGATTACGCCAGAAACCCCTTCAATTTCAAGTATAACAATGTGGAGTTCCTGGCCTTGTATTTGGATGGAGAACAGATTCCCGCCAAACAATTTCAACACAATTTTGCTAATGACACCACCGCTCAAGAATATTACAGCCTTATGTTGGCCACTGGAAAGCATTTGAAAGACCTGCCTCTAGCCATCAGCCGTTCGGAATTCTCCCGGGGCTACACTCTGTTTGCCTTTGATTTTACACCCGATCAAGAATACGGAGAGCATTTCTCATTGATGAAAAGCAGAAACATGAGATTTGAAATCCACTTTCAGCAACCCCTACCCCATACTGAGAATCTAATAATGTACACGATCTTTGAAAACATTATTGAAATAAACCAGAGAAGAAACATACTTTGTGATTATTAAAAAGCATGAACACCATGCGGATCAACGAACTCATGTCCAGTAATCCATACGCAGGAAATCTGTTTTACAGAGTGTGTAGAAGGAAAATTTTTTATTAGCATGAGAGGATAGCAAATTAACATATAGAGCCATAAAAAGTAGTTAAAAGCTTCTAAAACATTAGATTAAGCATAAATTAGAATGATTAAGCAAATAAGATAGGTCTAGCAAATAGTTAACTAAAAAATCAGTTATATTGCATTATTCTTTAGGCTTACATTAAAATTTCCAAAGTAAGAAAAAAACAGCAAAATTGATACACCGAGACTAGCTTTGCACAGGATAAGAGTTTGAGAACACCTGTGATTTAAGGCTAGGAAGCTATAGCACAGAGAAGATGCCTCTGAAAGCAGCTGGGCTGATGAATCAGCAGAAAGGCAACAAAAGGCTTTTGCTGTAAGCAGGGTCATGCTGACATAATGCATGAAGAGAAAATCTTAGTAAATTCAGGCATTAGCAAAAATACTATAAGAATATATTAGCAATTAACTTTAGTATAGAAATTAAGACAAATCAAGCATGCCAAGCAAAGATCAAATGAAAGCACATACTATACTTCTTTTTAATTAAAGCTTAAGCTTCAGGTCATTATTGTAAAAAGTTTGGAAGGCTTAAGAGAGAAAACAATGAGAGGAAACCCATATATGGAATTGAAGCCTTGGCCAGTTAGAGAAAATGGGAACAGCATTGAAAAATAACAAATTCCATAAGGGGGCCAGTGATAGGAAAAGTAAGGAGATAATAAGGGTTCCCATGGAAACTCAAGGTTCGGTCGGACAGGAGTAGAAGGGAGTCCGAGAAGGTGGATGAGGGAGCTTATTCGAGCGAGGTCAGAAGAGATAGGAAATTACATAGAAAAGCCCAAAGATGGTGAGAGGAAGTCATCCACCCAGTCTTAGACCAATCAAAATGAGCCGAACAGACACCAAGAGGAATAATGGACAGTAAAACCAGGTGCAGAATGAGCTAATCGAACGCAGCCAAAATGATAAGAAATTGTTATAAAAACTTCAATTGCTGTAATGATCATTGCTCAGTCTCATTCGGCCGAATTGGGTTGAGTCCGTGTGTTTGATTTATTGCAATAAAGCCATAAAACTCTGTCTGTCTGTCCTAATAGCCTTTATTTTTAGGTAAAAAGCCTTCTGATGATGAATTCTTCGCCACGTCAAGTGTTGGTGTGCGACAAACTGCCTGAAAAGATACTTATGGATCTCCCGACCATGATCATCATCAATACTCCCCGTCAAAATCAACCCAGATAATACTGGCTGGTGATACATCTCAGAGAAGATGGAACTGGAGAATTTTTCGATTCCTACGGCGCCCCACCAGACTTTATCTGTTTTCCTGAGGAAATATACAGCTTTTTAAACAGAAACAGTAAAGAAATTATTCACCATACCCGGCAGCTTCAAAGCTGGTTTTCCACCGTCTGCGGACAACATTGTATTTTTTTCCTGCACCATAGAGGAAAAGGACGCCCTTCTAAATAGGTCATGAAACTGTATTTTAATGAAGTCGCCAAGAACGATTATATGGTTCAAAAATTTGTCAACACATTGTCTAAGAACACTTCTAGAGGTTTTCATGATCACCCCTGTATGCAAAGTTCTATGACCTGTAATTATCTTAATAAAGAATAGGCAGACTGTGTAATCAAATGTAATACTTTATTAAACAAAAATATAATTACATTTCAATAAGGAATTCATTCATTCTTTTTGCGAGATCTGGTTTTCTTGCCAACATGGGTATTGGAAGCAGATGCAGCGGTAGAGGCAGCGACCATGTCTGGGGCAGAAGGTTTGAATCTCTCTAGAAGTTCTCTCGTGTCGACGTTTGGCACGGCAGAGGCCGGAATGTTCAAAATGGCCAGGGCCTTAACAAATTCTCCGATAGGACGGTATGTTGTGACGGGCAGTTAAGTTCTGCATTAGATCGACCATATTCATACTGGGTAACGGTTCTCCACGAAACACAAACTCTCTCAAGCCATTCCAGTAGGTTGTATCAGGGTTATACAACATTTTCTCTAAAATAATTTTGGTATATTTCTTTGATTTATCCGGTGCACTTTTCAAAATCTTGTTGTACACCCATTCTTCTTGGGCACTAGGAGCCTCTTTGAGCACCCCTGGCAGCTCCTCCTTGCTCTCGGCAGGCAGCCTTAACATCAGAGAACCGGTTTCTTTATCCACTTTTTTCACAAAGGTAAGGTATCTTTGCAAGACAGTTGTATGAATTTTTACTTTTGCATTTCGACGCTGAAGTCCCCACGTTCAAGTATGAGTTTCATTTGTTTATCCAGTTCACTTTCCGTAGTGCTTAAAAGGTCATTGGAAGCCGGGGATTTCTGTTGCCATTGAGCCATTTGTTGTTGAGGTACCAGGTACATCTTGCACGTGTATTCCATATTTATACTCTCAAACCTATTAAACTAGTAATGAAAGGAATGGCCACGCTTAACAGGGCTCTGAGAAAAGCTCCTTTCTGATTTAAAAGAGCTTTTTTGTTTTTAATCTGTAAGATTTTTATTGCTGACTTTTTTAACAGCGCAGTGATGCTTGTTCAGCAAATTGAACTGTCTGGAAATCAAGGGTACATGGCCTTTTAAAGTATTAAGAGCTATTTTGGCCAGAGCGTAAATGAAGTCGTCCGAAGCCTCGCTCAACACCGCTTTTCTTCGGTGACAAGAGACCCTATGCAGAGTCTTGAGCAGAGGGAGATTTCTTTTTATTCTGCACAACATGCTGGCTCTTTGTCAAATACTTGGAAAATCGCACATCTTTCTTTTCACGACATACGCCGCAGGTCAGTTGGGAGGAAACAATCCGGTATGTAAACGAAATTCGTCAGGCATATGGGCTTTCAGATCCACCAACAGATAACTGTAAGGGGCCCGCGTAGCATCCTCAAAGGCCTCCAAGAAAAATTTAACCCTCCCAGGGTACATTTTGACATGCTAAATCGGTGATTTGCAGCTTATCTCAAAGGCTTTTAAAGAGGATAATGTAATTGGCATTCAGATTTATCGTTCTACTTTTCTTGCCTTGAAAAAATAAATTTTGGACCAAGTAAATGATGGACAAATTCCTGTGATGAGTATATTTTGTGAAGGCCCTCACAATTGGTAGATTAGGCTAACATTTCTTTGTACAGAGGCTGCCAACAGCTATAAAACCAGACTATATTGTCAGGGTGACGAGAAAGCACATGGTCCGCGTGCTCGAAAAGCTTTTTCACATAATGTGATTTGCCTGAACAGGAGGGTCCAGAGACTATTTTTGAGAATGGATGCTGAAGTCTAACATCAAAACCCTCTTTAGTATCCATAGGGGAGAGACGTGAAATTGGGCAATAGAACCCTTTTGTTGTACACCACTCTTTTTCTGAGTGGATGATTTTGCAACGTCAGAGTCTTTTTGTTCCTATGAATCTGTGTGCCATGAACCGTTATTTCTTTCATGAGATAGTGTTCTACAAAACTATGCACTAGATACATTATTGAGTATAGGTTTACTGCTTGAACCGTTACGTGATTGAGAGTAATGCCCTTTACCTTCATGCAGACCTTGCCTTTGAACGTTTTGTACGCATATGTTTTTGTACCCTCAGAAACAAATTTTTCTATGAAGTCGTCCGGCTCTAGTTCACTGGTGAGTTTGCCTAAATAGTCACTGAGTGGTGGTGTGTACTGTCCAGGCAATGCTGTGAAGATAACAGAATCTGTATCATGATACAGAATCCTCAGCTCTAAACGATCCAACATATCATACAGTTCTAGGTGGTGTAAAAAGAAGCAACTCGACACATGTAGAAAAGGTTGGGGCAGCCACCTGTATAATATTCCTAGCTGCAAAGGATTCTTTTTTAAGTTTAGTCAATGATGTTGACAGTACGGAGTCCAAAACAGAACTAGTGAAGGTTTGAAAAGATGGCAGTTTTAAATGGTCAGACAGGAAATGATGTATGTCGACAGGAAGTGATATAGGTTGACCGGAGTCTGGGAGCCGGGGCCAGAAGTGACAATCTTCTGGGCGCCAGAACTGGAAGTGACGTTCTTCTAGGCGCCGGAACTGGAAGTGACGTTCTTCTAGGCGCCAGAACTGGAAGTGATGTTCTTGATTCAGATAGGTTTTCCTGCGGCTGGTCTGTAGAGATAGCAGGAGAAGGTTTAATGTACCCCACCATCCCCTGGCCTGGCGTGGAATTACCTTTACTTGGTCCACACAACGTCCTCCTATTCGCATGTGTGTGACAGCGGGCATAGGCCATTGTGAAAGCGGCTATCACCACATTGACAGGGCCAGGTAGAACATATCTGTCATCCGCATACCTCCACTGCACTTGAGCGATTTCGTTGCTGACAAAACCAAAATAGGAGCCCCGATACACGCCTGAGAACAGGTAATCGAAGAATTCTTGGGTGTGTTTAACAAACGTAGTGGTCAGCTGGTGTGGACGAAGACTTCAGACTAGACAGCAGGTGTGGTTATAAAGCAGCTTTATTTTGCAGAGTCACAGTGAGAAGAGTTTCAGAAAAGCAGACAATCAATATACATGACAGCGTCAGGGCTCTTCTGAACCCCGTCTGTTGGGTGGGGCAAGTTTTTATACCCCTAGAATGCGTGATTTAATATCATTATAAAATGTAACAGTCAACACGTTTATTATACACAATCCTTGAGCCTCTTCAACGCCCCTTATAAAACTTGATTTCTTGGCCTCTTTGTTATTGCGTTCAGATGTAAATGAAGGGAAAACGTGATAAGGCAGACTCATTTGTGGAATGCTTAGACCTTGAGTCCTTTGGACAAATATTTTTCTGTTTTGCTCAGCAAAGCATGCTTTTACATCAGACATGAATTAGTACAAGGGAACGAAAAGAACATTCATTTTCCACACTGGTTAGGCTTCTGACCGAATTTTCCCCAAAGAGAATTCAGAAATAACTTAATAATTTGTCTCTTATTGGGTTGGAGGCTATGTTTTCACTCTCCAATAATACTACTTCTTTTATTAAATAGTCTTTAACATAGCGCTTGCAGGACTTCGTCCCAGGCCCACGATGGCCAGCCAGAGGCCTCCTGTTTGCCTTTCAGATGAATTTTGATGTAATCGGAAAATAAATCGGCGGTACTCTGTTCGTAGTGCCATATCTCATGAATTTTTAAAACTCTGTACCCTTTATCTAAGGCCTTTAGTATTTCAATGCTGCACCAGGTTCCTGTTAAAGACCTTTCCCGATCATTGTGATGGCAAGGGGTGGTTGATGTTTGAGTTTCTGCATAAGTACGACACAGATTGAACATCAATTTAATGCAAATTCTTATAGGGAGGACCGGAAAATACAAATTGTGAGGGGCTAGCATGGTGATTTTAATGAGCCCAAAGTATTTCTTAAGATCGCCAAACTCCTCAAAAACAAAGGTCGGATGACCGATCGGATAGGTCTTTGTTTTGTTGACGTAAGGGTACAGACTTGTAAAATCGTAATAATGCATTTGCTTGTCACTTTGAACATTATGATATAATATGATAGAAATGGTATACCCTCCATACAGGGAATCACGGGGGTTGATAGGTTCAGGAAGCTCAAAGCGCTTTAAAAAATCCTGAAGCTTCGAGTCCCCTTTTTTCATGCTTTGCTTTCCCACTTATGCTCCCAAAGCACTTTCACCGCCAGATTAAATTTTTCATGTAATTTCTTCAGTTTGTTGTGAAACTATTTAAACAATTCGGCATAAGACGTCCCCATGAGAAGATGTTTAGCTTGCTCATCGAAGCTCTTTGGACAACCATGATATCCATGATTAGGCCGCCGGGACACCTTGAACTTCGGCATAACCATCTAGATAAAAAGACCCCATTTTTACTTCACCGTGATTCAGGGCATGTCAAATGTTTATTTTTTACTTTTCAGAAAGAAACATCAGCCACTGAATAGAAGCATTAGAATAAGCTTTGTGAGTGTTTTTGTAATTATCACTCGGAATTATTCCGATTGCTTTATTAGGCATGCAATTTTGTCTGTACATGGACAGGCAGGGAGAAGCTAGGGTCATACACTGAAAAGGATCAATATTACCGATCCTGACCACTTCCTTTCTAAATTTCATGCACGCTGTTCTCAAAATAATCACTTCGTTTCTACAATAGAAAGCCATTTCTTGTCTAAAGTTGAAGGTTCTGCTTTTAATCGAGTCGTACCAAGACAAAAACTTCTCTCTTTCCTGGCTCATCATGTGTTGAATGCCCTAATATTTAGGCTTGGGGTATGGACCGATGTAATTTTGATTTTCAGCAGTGTTAAAGAAATGGGGAAAGTACCCTTTTTGAGCCTGGAATTCCATGGCTTTGGGCATACTGCTCAATTTCAAAAGTAAAAAGTTCAACAAGTCGATAAATCTCAAGTCATAATCTTCTTCTATAAAACACATTAGTTTACATCCCTGAGTTGTAACAAATGGAGTTTGCCCGCTCTTGACAAGATATTTAATTAGGAAATATCCGTCATACCCCTTAGAATTGTGAGCTATGAACGTATAGTCTTGGTATTTTGGGTGTCAATCTGTGGAAGAACTTTGCCACGCAGTCCTCACCGGCCCAACTCCACGATTGACCGTTCCAATGCATGCAGTGGATGTAATTGGGGATGTGGGTTCCATCATCTTGACGGCACTCAAAATTGAAGAACACATACTTTTCTTGGATCAGTCTTTGCGGTAAGCTTTGAATAAAACACTGATGATTTTCATCTGATTCTTTCATGACCACTCTGCAAATGCGCTAGTGTCTGGTGTGGCACTTGTGAGGTTTTGACCCAGCTTTCATGCTGTATCTCTCATGACAAAGAGAGCGCAGAGTTTAAGGACGTCGCAGATACTTTCAGACTGACGCATCTTTTCATTAAATTCACGCGTTTTGTGGAGTTCAAAGCAAAACCTTGATCGACAGAAAGGATGGCAATCAGAACATCAAAAAGCCTCCCTGTCAACCCATCGACAGTCTGTAGATAAACAGACGTCACAGTGCTGTTCGCAGCAATGTCGTGATGAGATAGAATATCCTGTGTAGCAGTAATAACAGATATAGTCAAATCCAAGAAAGCCTTTTAGATTCATAATACCATAATAATGCTCATTGTGCAAAAACAGGAAAGCCGCCTTTGGTTTTCTGCCCTGGGATGCTTCAAACTTTAATAGAGCACTAGTGTTCAGTTCCTGGTACCAGACAATAATTTTAATACCCATTAGCCTCTCATATTTTTCAACATCTGAAAACGTTACTTTCTGATCTGTTGATAACCCGACCCTGATGTGCATTTGACGGGCCTCTCATTCACACAATTTCTGGTTGTTTCTGAACCTGTCATTTAATACAGCCAGCAAACCCCTGGCAAAACAGCACTGATCATCCGGGTTGAATGAGATCCATAGGTGCCTCCATTTCTTTTGCACGATTATATCATTGAAAAGGGTACAGGTTTTACGCCTACGATGTCCGCCCCTAGATGGAACCCTCACCACCTGAACGATTGGCATCAGACTGGAATCGGCTAAAATAGTAGCGTGACTCTGGAGAAGTAATTCAGTTTGGTTAAAAAGCCCTCAACAGAAGGTATAACCGCGGGGTTTAGGGAAAAAACACTGGGGTTGAGAGATTCGGCACGTAATTCTAACTGAACTAGATCCTTAAGATTCA